>NC_052625.1:92419003-92722034 GCF_016161935.1 Mauremys reevesii
GTGCAAGGGGGGGGAGAAGTATTACACTTAAATCTTGGCCTTTTTTTTAACAACTGGTGCCTAAAAGCATAGTTAGATACCTAAGTAAAGGAGCCTGGCATTCAAATGTGCTGAGAATGCAACAGATCCTGCACTAGTCAAATGGAGCTGTGGGGACTGAGCACTTCTGAAATTCAAGCACATACTCTTACATTTAATGGCCACAATGTCACTAGGCTGGTTACTTTGAATTAGGAAAGGGAGAGCCGCTGAATTTGATAAGGGGTGTTGGGGGACATATCTTCCCATGGGCAGGAGCAGATGTTTTTCTCATGTTTTATTTAGTATTTCAAGTTGTCTAGTCTGTTTTAGAGCACATGGCTCAGGGCCTCTCTGCAAAGGAGTGAAGTAATGGCACATTGTTTCAAATTCTGGAAAGAAGATCAATTAATCACACATCTTGTTGTTTTTGTTTGTATCTTGGCTTCTTTTAAAACCTGTCTTTGTTTTCAGACGTTCTGCAGCATGAGCTTTCGTGGGTGAATACCCACTTCTTCAGATGCAAGAACGTCTGTTAGTCTATAAGGTGCCACAGGATTCTTTGTTGCTTTTACAGATCCAGACTAACACGGCTACCCCTCTGATATTTGTTTTCAGATTGACCCCAAAGATTGGCTTCCCCTGGAGTGAAATCAGAAACATCTCTTTCAATGACAAAAAGTTCGTTATAAAACCTATTGACAAGAAGGCACCTGTAAGTATATCTAGAATGAACTCTTGCATATCATGTTTAGTTGTTAAATACTTTTCATCTCCATGCCATAAAATACAGTTCTTGTACTCCTTATAAAAACTTGCTCATTGCATCAGAAACAGTATATACTACCACAGAGTATTCATCAAACATTTCTGCCTATAACTAAGGCTGCAGTTTTTTGTGTTTGGTATATCTCCTATTATAAAAAACAATCTCCTAGAACTGGAAGGGACCTTGAAAGGTACCTTGAAAGGTCATTGAGTCCAGCCCCCTGCCTTCACTAGTAGGACCAATGTTTGCCCCAGATCCCCAAGTGGCCCCCTCAAGGATTGAACTCACAACCCTGGGTTTAGCAGGCCAATGCTCAAACCACTGAGCTATCCCTCCCCCCAGTTCTGTCATGGAGGTTGCGAAGTCAGATTCCGTAACTTTCCACGACCTCTGTGACTTCTGCAGCAGCTGGTACGGCTGACCCCGGGACCAGCTGCTGCTCGGGCGGCCCTAAGCAGCACTGGCCCTGGGGAGCACCCAAGCAGCAGCTGACTGAAACTGTTCATCTTAGAAAAGAGACGACTAAGGGAGAAATCTGATAAAGGTCTATAAAATCACAAATGGTGTGGAGCAGGTGAATAGGGAAGTGTTATTTACCCCTTCATGAAACACAAGAACCAGGGGTCACCCAATTAAATTAATGGGTCACCAGTTTAAAACTGATATAAGGAAGTATTTTTTCACACAATGCGCAGTCAACCTATGGAACTTGTTGCCAGGGGATGTTGTGAAGTCTAAAAGTATTACTGGGTTCAAAAAAAAATTGGATAAGTTCATGGAGGATAGGTCCATCAATGGCTATTAGCCAAGATGGTCAGGGATACAACTCCATACTCTGGGTGTCCCTAAACTGTTGACTGCCAGAAGCTGGGACTGGATGATGGGATGGATCACTGTAACTGCCCCGTTCTGTTCATTCCCTCTGAAACATCTGGCACTGGCTGCAGTCAGAAGACGTGATACTGGGCTAGATGGATCTTTTGTTTGACCCAGTATGGCCGTTCTTACGTTATGTTCTAAGGGGGTTGGAGTGCAAAACAGCACTTCAGGATTATAGAAACCTTCTTTGTCTTGCTATATCCCACATTCTTTCCTGGGTGCTGGCTGGTGAGTCTTGCCCACATGCTCAGGGTTTAACTGATCGCCATATTTGGGGTCGGGAAGGAATTTTCCTCCAGGGCAGATTGGCAGAGGCCCTGGAGGTTTTTCGCCTTCCTCTGCAGCATGGGGAACAGGTCACTTGCTGGAGGATTCTCTGCAGCTTGAGGTCTTCAAACCACAATTTGAGGACTTCAGTAACTCAGACATAGGTTAGGGGTTTGTTACAGGAGTGGGTGGGTGAGATTCTGTGGCCTGAATTGTGCAGGAGGTCAGACTAGATGATCATAATGGTCCCTTCTGACCTTTAAAGTCTGAGTCTATACCACCATCCAAACCACTCACCACTGCCCCCATCAAAAAAAAATATTCTCTACAATTATATCTCGCACTCATACCTGAGGTACTTTGAAAGGTGATGTCTGAGTTACGTCTTCATAGACAAATAACTTTTGAGCTGTTTAAAAAAAAAAAAAAAGTTCTCCCAGGGCTTCTCTCTCACTTCTCAGAACACCCTGGAGTTGCTGGATAATTGTTTTTCTATTAAAGGCTTCTTGTGATGCTACTCTAAAACTGAACATGCACAGCATTCTTACTAAGGGTCTCAGGAGCGTGTCACTCCAAAAGTGCACATCACGCACCAGATTATTGCATATTTTGACTTCTGAAACTTCACAATTGTTTGGAGACAGATTTAGGGGGCAATTTGCATTGCAATTCTGATTCCAAGAAAGGAGCAGAGTCTCTTAAATGAGCTTGTAGACTTTTTAGGGTATGGAGAAGCAAGGACATGAATACCTGAAAAGAGGTAATTTAAATACAGTACCTGTGTGTTTAAAATACACTATGAGCATGTTTTCCCAGGTAACTGTAGTGAATTTACCGATATCACTATCAGTTATCAAACCATGAAGAGTGTAGTAACAGGAATAGGTGAGGTGTGTTCCGAGAGTCCTGTCAGCTGTTGGAGCAGGAGAAAAAGGCATTGAGAAAAGGGCATGCTCGTGCATCTATTAACATACGGCGTGGGGAAAACGCCGCTTTTAGAAACAGTTAGTTTGGTTTTGGTAGGGCTTTTTGAGAAAATTTGTAGCTATGGAGTTAAAAGCAAGTGACTCAACCAACTGTTTAAATAACGAACAGCAGAATATTGAAAAACTGTCGGTGTGAAATCCATCCTTTTCTTAGAAACAAGTCTGTTTTATAATGTAATTCATGGCAACCACCAAAACACTGCCCCACTGTAAAGGTTCACCTCCCTGTACATGCTGGACTCCTTGGTAGGAAAGCCCCTTTGTGATCTCAGCCATACTTCATGCTGAGTACAAAATGTTAATCTCCTGTTTGTGATTCATGGACACTGCTTTCCACCCACTCTCCAGCTGCAAATCTGAATGCATTTAAAATGGAAACTTGCAGGAGACTAATACAGTGAAGCTGTTACTACTGAAAACACCTTTTATGTCTGTTCCATTCGGTTTGGAGTGCCTTGTATGCTCTAGATGCTTCTTGTATTCAAACTTTGCTACAAAAAAGAGAAGCAAAAGTCTTTTTTTTTCTGGATACAAGTTTTGAGTTTCCAAGGGCAAGCTTTAAAAACAAACCAACAAAAATAACAACCCAGCCCTGGGTACCTACCAGTAGAATCCCCAAAGTAAAAATAGGATTGCCGTTTTTTCTCTTTACGTTGACATGGCTTCAAGTTTACTAGGAACAGAGTCTGACTCCTGAGGCACCTAGTGCTGTGGAGATTCTTTTTGAGTCAATGTGCCACTGATACTGAATAGAGACGGAAGATTTTGCTGGGGGTATCAGCATACCAAGTTAGAATGCACATCTTCATCTCAAGCCAGGGTAGGGTGGGCCTGAGCTCTTCTGTGCCTCTGATTATTATGTTCACTGCAAAACTCCTGTGTTCTTACATGAATTCTTTCTCCCTTAGTTACAAGGCTATAGATGACAAACGTGGGCTCCCATCCATGCCTTTAGTATTTATCTTCTTGGAGTTAGACATTGCTTAGAGATGGAGGCCATACCTGCATACAGTGCACATAGCTGTTTGGCTTTTTTTGAACTGTTTCCATAAGTGGAAGCATAATTAATAATTTACAGCTGTAGACCGTATCAAGCATGCCAAAAACATTGTGATCTGAATAATTAGAAAAACTAAACCAACCACCTTGGTTGACTGCAAAGTCTGCATCCTTCAGAGTTGGTATGTGAACAGAATCATAATGGAGGGCATGTGCTGGAGAGAACTTATCCTTGCCAGCAGGTTCTCACTGAATTTGGAGTTAGGAGCATTTTTCATTATTTCTGGAGTCACTTCCAGTGTTAGTCATAGATCCAAAATACCTTCTGAACTCCAGGTGTAATTGAAATGTGTGGAGTGGCAGTCATTGATGTCTGAGACCCATTCTCTGTAAATGCACAGCTCTGACTCTCTCTTCTTGTGACAATTCCGTCTCATGTGAACTATGAGACACTCCAGGGAGGGCATTTCTAAGGGATTAGTGCATTTCCCAGGCGACTTGTTGTTCAAACACTTGTCATTTTATCTGTTGGTCTGTCTTATCACCCTATGCAAAGCATGCTGTAATAGCAGAAATGCAATGCTTTATTTATTGAATAATGAGTGTTTCTTGAGTTCAAAGTCTTACTGAATCTATAATAGTTCATATACTTAAAGCTATCTGGCTCAGTAACAGATGAAGAATTCTATGGCTTTGGGCATAGCCTTACTGAAGAATTTACTTTTACCTGTTTACTTCACCTACAGGGAGAATGAATTTTGTTCTAATAAATGGATTGTTTTGATGCTGGTTGATAAAGAACAGGGGAAGGTTTCTGAGTTAACTCTGTTGGTTATCAGTGCTGCATGTAACCCAATACCCAAAGCATTACTCGTGTGGTGTTGGCAGCTGGGGAGGGTGATAGAGTAGCTCACTAATGCTCAGAGCTCTGATCACAGCGCAAATCTTCTTAAAAATGGCACCAAGAGGCAAAGATGACAATGCAGATGTCATGAATGCAGAAATCTTGCTCCTATAAAAACTCCCAAAGTTATTTTTGGCTCAGTAGCAAAAGGAATGAGGAGTCTCCCATCTTCATTCTAGCAGAAGGAATTAAGGTGTTTCTCCTCTCCTTCTCTCTCCCCCCCCCCCCCCATCATCTAGGAGGAAGGGCTGCATGAATGCTTGATGGTGGCAGTCTCTCAGTGGCCACTTCAGAAGTGGCTATGGACAGTCATTTGTCAAAGTGGTGGTTCCATTAGAGTGTACCTACACTCAGCCATGTTCTATATTTTGCACCTATGTAGAGATACCATTGCTGGGATTCCCAACAAATATTGATACAACTATTGTGGCTGGACTCTCCGGTACTGGAGACTTTCTGTGACATAGCTTGCATAGCTACAAATATTACTAAGATAAAGATGCTACATATCTTGCTTCAGAGTGTAAAACTTAATCACCTTCAAGGGGCGGGAGGGAATCTGTCTTCTCATCCGTCTAACCATCCCTTCCTCCTGAATCATCCCGACTCCCTGAAAAGTATCTCTTGGTACAATTGGCTGAGGGTGCTGACAATTTTTCATCTTTATCTGAAGAAAGAGATAGTAGCAGGTTCTAAGACACTGAATTAGAAGGATCAGTGATATGACCTAAGACTGTAAATCCTTGTGGTATTTTTTAATATTAATCATATACTATTACGCTTCAGGCCTCCTTAAGTCTTATTTCCATTCATAAGACCTCCTTGCCCACTTTGTATACTAATGAATAACAGTAATCACACACTGTCATATCTTGACTAATGAATAGAGGTGGGTGGGTTACATGGCTGCTTAGATATCCTCCCAAAAAATCTGATTGACTTTCCAAGTGCTTCAAATCTCAGGAAGCTCCTTCTGTACTACCGTCACTCTTGAATTGAGGTATTTATGGGAGTGTTGTTACAATCACTGGGAATACATAATTGAAAATGCAGCTGCTATTCATATATAAATGCCTGTGCATGTCTTTGGATTGCAGTAGGACAGTGGCCATGTGATTGGTCTGCCTACAATAAGTTAGAAATGCTTTATCTCCTTCCATAGGAAACCACTGCCTCAGGGACTGAATTCCATTGTTCTGCCTCTCTTCCCTAGGACTTTGTGTTTTATGCACCTCGTCTAAGAATTAACAAGAGGATCCTGCAGCTGTGCATGGGTAACCATGAGCTGTACATGCGCCGCAGGAAGCCTGACACCATTGAGGTCCAACAGATGAAAGCCCAGGCCCGTGAGGAGAAACACCAGAAACAGTTGGAAAGGTGAGCTGAACTGGACAGAGGAGGGGGAGAGTTCAGGGGAAATGTGGGTGACCTGAATGGAAGCAAATTGGCAGGATTAAGCATTTCAGTTGTGAGACAGCTGAACTGGAGCCAATAGGGTGGGGTTGCACCAAAGCAGGAGGTGAACTATTCAGACACTGAGGGCTACTGCCCTCATCCCACCTTAGCCAGAGGGGAGTATCTGGCCCTGGATTCTAACTGATAATAGAGGGGGTATTGACTAAAGGGAGAAGAAACAATTCAAAAGAACGTAGGACTTGCCAGACTGGCTCAGACATGAAGTCCACATGCCAGTATCCTATCTGACAGCGGTCAGTACCAGATATTTGTGAGGAAAGTACAAGAAACTACATAGTGGCAGTTAGAGAATAACTTACCCATAGACAAATTTCCTCCTAATGCCATTTGTTGGCTTATGTCCTAGAGCATGAGTATTTATATCCATTAAAGTCTTTGTGTATCTAATGTAACTGTAGGTATTCTTCTTATCCACATGGATTTCTAATCCTTTCCTTGAATTCTGCTTAAATCTTGGCCTCAATGATTACTAGAGGCAAGTAGGTCTGCCGGTTGGTTGTCTTGTAGGAAAAGTGTTCCCTTCTGTCCAGTTTTTAAATTTGCTGTCTTTTATCTTATATTATGAGAGGATATATAGGAACGTGATTTGCCTATGCCTGTTACTTCTAGCAGGTCTTTTGTTTAACTCTGCTCTACACTAAATGGTACCAATCTTCTCAATGGTTCTCCATCTGGAAATATTTACATGCCTTTGATCATTTTTTAGAGAGACAAGGTGGGAGAGATCTGTTGTTGGACCATCTTCTGTTGGTGAAACAAGCCTTCAAACTTACCCAGAGCTCTTCTTCAGGTCCTCGAAAGCTTGTCTCTCTCACCCACCTTGTGTCTCTAATATCCTGAGACAGACACAGGTACAACTACACTGCATCTGATTGTTTTTGTCAACTGTCTGTGAATCCTTCTTTATGCAGTGGGGTATCCAACACTCAACACAGTGCTCCTGGGTAGGATGTAGCATTGACTTGGAAAAGAAAGATGGAAAGTATATAACTTATCCCATTCCTTGGTAGTAGTGGTAGTATTACCTGGTTATGGGCCAGGACCCATTGTACTAGGTGCTGTACAAACACAGAACAAAGACAGTCCCTACCCCAAAGGAACCCTTAACATAGTTTTTGACTGCCATTGACCAGCAGTTTTCACTGAGCTTTCTACAGAGATGCCCAGGCCTCCTGCAGCATGGATGCAGTTCAGTGGAGCAAGCAAACTCCTACCTTCCTAGATTCTAAACTTATGTTATTTCTCTCTAACAGGCAACAGTTAGAAAGTGAAAAGAAGAAGAGAGAGACCATTGAAAAAGAGAAGGAGCAGATGTTGAGGGAGAAAGAGGAGCTGATGCTGAGACTGCAAGAGTACGAAATAAAGACCAAGAAGGCTGAGAAAGGTAAAGGGTTTGCACTGGTCAGCAGGCAGGGTACAGGTGATCCCACATACTGGGCTTTACCCTTCTACTTGATAGCTGCCCTTCTCCTAAACGCTTCCATCTTGTGACACTTTGATCTGCTGCACAGAACGGACTTCTACCAGTGCGTCTGTGCGCACGTATAAATACAGGGACAGTGAAATCTTTCCTTTTCAGTGCAGTGATCACCAGCTATTGTATAGAGAAAATAGATGTCAAGTGACCTTTATTTTTGTCTGGAAACTGAGGTTCAAAACTGAATGTTTGCTTTCCCATAGGAGGAAAGTGTAATATGGCCACTTCCATCAGTGACTGACTCAAATATTTCTCATTCAAGTAGCTTTTAATGGTCCCTCCCATAACTCCCCTGCCAGGACACCTGATGCTTCATTAACAAGACATCAGTGAAATTGGAGTCTGTCCTCCCTACCTCCAATGTGTAGAGAAATATGGAGGACCAGAAGCAGCAATCCAGTCCTACTCCATAAACTGGTACTCTAAGACTTTGGAGTTGCCATGTTTTCCTCAATATGGAGTAAAACCCACAATTAGACTCAGTGCCTACATTCTGGAAAGGGAATATTATCTAAACATAAGCTACGGACGTCTTGCGTATGATGTGTCGGGTAACTGCATTTAGACTTGTTCATAAACCAAGTTGGAGTTTGTGGATAAAAGACTGGAGTGAAGTATTTGCACCTGTATGCAAAACCCATTTTGTGAAGAGGTTAGTTAAACCCATTGACTTACAGCTTTCCTGTGCCTTTACAGAGCTCTCAGATCAGATCCAAAAAGCCAGGCAGCTTGAGGAGGAGAGGAGGCGAGCAGAGAAGGAAGCTGAACGTCTGGAGGCCGAGCGCTTGGCTGCTCTCCAAGCCAAGGAAGAGCTGGAGAAGCAAACTGTTGACCAGATGAAGAGCCAGGAACAGCTGGTAGGAAGCATAGGCTTTTTGAGTCTTCATGTATAAAGCCTTGATTTGTATATTTCAGTTAATGTGGGCTTGTTACTGTATATTTTTAAATGAAGTCTTGGATACAAGGACATGAACCATTAGGCCAGAGGCCGCACTGCAGTGGCATAATCGTGGACTCAGTTTTGACTGGGAAACTTTTCAAATGATCTACCAAATAAGTGCAAATTGCCCATAACTTAATGGAGTCTTTATCACAGTGGAGGAATCTATTCATGTAACATTTGGGTCATGTTTCTCATTCACAAACGCATTATTGAAAGAGCTCCAAGTATAATTCTAGCCTTGCTATTCAATAGGCTACAGAGCTCGCAGAATATACAGCCAAGATTGCTCTTCTGGAAGAAGCAAGGAAGCGTAAAGAGAATGAGGTTGAAGAATGGCAACACAGGGTGAGTTTCTCTACTTTCCTAAATTGATCCAGAGCTTTAAACTTTGGTACATTTTACTAATTCATTTGCTTAGCCTTGTATAACACCACAGAAGAGACTCTTTAGTAAAGCCCTAATGGAAATGCTGAATTTATGAATGTAGCTATTAACTTCCAACCCAAAGTGTGATGTGTAATCTCCCTCCTCCAACAAATCTGACTCTTCTCAAAACTCCAACCAGTGAGCTATATAACAACTTAGAATGCAATCTTAACTACAGAGTCATGATCGTAATGTATTTGGGCATCTTAGGATACACATATTTGTGTATGAAACTGTTGAATGAAGGAGAGAGAAACGGACAAAGTAAGTGTAACAGCACTAATGTAGTGGTCCCAATAAGTTTGTGCTATTGGAAAGTGCCTTCTTTTGTCTTGCCATGGGGGACTGAAGTATTCATAATGGAATGCAGCAGAAGTGAGAGCAAATCTGGAAGATCCTTAAGTGTGTAGTGTTGTTTATGTGCCAACATAAGTTAAACACTATATCTGGAAAACATTTTCTCACTCTTTAGTTTTCTATTTTGTCTTTGCTATTTCGCACCTCTAGGAAAACAACCCTGCAGCATTTTGTTCAAGAATAATTATTATGTAGAGGAAAATGTGTGTTCTTAGCATTTTTTAAACACTGATTAGAGATCTGATAGCAATCCAAGAGTTTAGGGCTGGCTGGGGATACTCTGGATATTTCAAAACTTCATTGAAAACTGCCCAAAGTCTTACCAACAGTTTTCCATTTTTTTCAGCTACTGTGAATCTTGCCACGGAATTACAGCCTCCCCCTCCCCCCCCCCTTCTACATTTGCTGGAAGCTGAGTTCAGTTTTCCCACAAGACCATAGCTAGCCCTGAGGAGGGAAGAACTGGTTTTAGTAAGCAAGAAGCCCAATTTCTTGCAATTTACACACCTCTTTAAAGTCCCGCAATTTAGGAATGTAATTTCTCATTTCTCATTGTATGGACTTCCCAGCTAAGGCTGACCAACAACTTCTTTTTATTTGACAAGTAGTATGTTATAAATATGGATTCCACATTCCCCTACCATACTAGTAGTTCTTCAGGCATCATTCTATGTTGGAGGAAGACTCTTGCTTAGTGAAATTATACTGGCCTCATCCACAATCCTAATCAAAAAATTTTTTTTAAATCTCACCATGCAGAAAGTACATTGAAAGAATTGTCTTCTGGTTAGCAAATATCCAACCACTCTAACATGCCCTTTTCTTTCTGTCCCTTCCCCTTTGGGTGCTACAGTGTGTTCATTGAGCTGGGTTTAAATACACTTCTCATATCTGCTTTTGTGCTCATTTTTTTTTTTGTTTCCACTTTAAAGGCCAAGGAAGCCCAAGATGACCTAGTGAAGACAAAAGAAGAGCTGCATTTGGTAATGACTGCCCCACCTCCACCGCCAGCCCCTGTCTATGAGCCAGTGAATTACCATGTCCATGATAACTTGCATGAGGAAGGAACAGAATATTCAGGCTACAGTGCCGAGTTCTCAAGTGAAGGCATCTTGGATGATCGCAATGAAGAGGAACGCACTACTGAAGCAGAGAAGAATCAGCGTGTTCAGAGGCAGTTGATGGTAAGAAAACAAAATTATTAGGAGAAAACTTAAATCTAATGTTGCTGAAAATTGAGCCCTGTTTAAATGCACGGCTCTCCCAAACTGGTGTATGTAAAATATTAAAGGCTCATCTATATGGAAACTTAGTGTGCAGCACGCTGTGAGGATTCTGCTACTGCACACTAAAAGTTCGTAGTGCACTTTGACCTACTGCTGGGATCTGTACTGTAGTTGTGCGCTGCAGAACTGTTCGTACATGGCAGCAGGGTCCACATGGCCAGTTAGTGTGCTTGAGGTTTACACCCTGGTTTGCCATGCACTAAATCTCCATGTAGACAAGCCCTACAAGAAGTCTTGAACATAAAGCCATCTGTGCCTGTACTTTAACATGACTGATTTTCATGCAATACATATGGGCTTTTCTTATTACTCAGACAGTAGGGATGCACTGATGCTTCTGGTTCTTTCAAATAGCTAGTGTTCAGTCAGCACATTGTAATACTCAAATGTCCAGATCTCCAGTTCACCCATTTCTTCTGTACTCTTCTGCATCCCAAGGATGTTGTCAAAAGCCTCTAAAACATTATTAATGCTTGACTCTGTCAAACTCTCAAGATCCAGGTCTTTCATGTGTGACCCAGATTTGTGACATCCTGTACTCAATGTTGCAGACCCTGACAGATGAGCTGGCCCAGGCCAGGGATGAAAACAAGAGAACCCACAACGACATGATCCACACAGAGAACATGCGACAGGGACGTGACAAGTACAAGACGCTGAGGCAGATCCGACAGGGCAACACCAAGCAGAGAATCGATGAGTTTGAGGCCATGTAAGCGCACTTTACAGCCAAGAAGGCAAGACTATGGGAAAGGCAGATCTTAACATACGATCTGCCTTTTCTGAGGGGTCACTGTATAACATCTAAATATATATCAATATCAAATGCTCTAAACCTAGAGAGGCTCCCACTGTCAGCTTATCCTCCAGTTTTTACTATTAAAAGGTGGTGACTGCCCATTAAGTCTGTCAGTCAAGCAATTCTGATAACGGTTGCTCATTCATATCCTAGTGCCAAAAGGCCTACAAGTCACGTCCATATTTTTTTTTCAAGCAGGGTTTATTTTAATACTACATCTTTCTATCCATAAAGATGATATGCTGTGATAGGTGGTACATCTGGTTTCAGCTTTTTAAATAAAAACACAATGCTGTGGGTGAATTTTTGTGCCATATCTTTACATTCTTTACATACAGCATATAACCTGACTAATTCTACATTATGCTTTGTCCTGCAGCAAAGACCTGCAGGCCCTTGTTAATAATTTTACAAAATGGTACCAGCAACCATCTGGAAATCTGTTATTTCTACGTATGATAAGTGTGATCGGGTTTTTTTTTGCTCTGTTCAATTGGAGAAATTCCTGCAGTGATCACTCAGACGAAATGCAGTATAGGAACACTCTTTGATACCCTCCTTGCATAGGTAGGCAAATATTTGGTTGGACTCATACACTTGTTGATGTGTTATATACTCCAGCTTAATTAATGATCAGCTGTAGTGTAGTATTTATATATAAATATGGATTGTAACACTAGTTCAAAAAGGGGGAAAGTTTTGCTCTGTATATTTTGTTACCTTTTTCAGATTTAGTATTAAAATAAATTGCATATGTAAAAAAATTTGCCTAAACAATATACTTAGTCTGTGCTACAGAAGCAGTGTAAAACTGATTACTTGCTATAAAACATATTATTTGTAAAGTGATTTTTTTTACTTCAAATAAAATTGATATATGCACGATTCAGTATATACAATCTTACTGCACCTATTTTTTCTAACAAATTTTCTAATTTTTTTAAATATTTGATTTAATATTTCAGACTCCAACTATGAAGGGATTGTTTGTTTATATCCCCCTCTTATTCTGTCTATGAAAAGAGCATTTGTAGACTTCCTGTTTCCTCCACCCCATCTTTGAAAATTTGTTAGAATGTCAGTGTGTTGGTTCTGCTCCTCCATTTACAACTCCAATGCTGCTTTATACTCGTAACGTTAAACCTTTATATCAAGGTGTTGTGGGTTTTTCACAACACATGAATATGAATAAAAGATCTGCAAGATAACAAAAGATTTGAAGTTGTGTATTTTGTGTTGTGTGAGGTGTTTAACCCCAGCAGTGCTGTGTGTATGCTAAACTACAGTGCAGCTCTACATTTCTCACGTTGGAAATATGAACTCTTACATTTGCAGCTTTGCAGTGAAATGTCCTGGGCGGGGGGGGAAGAAACACTTTCTCTAAGTGAGGGTGCGGGGAAGAGGAAGACAACTGCTTTTTGCAGTAATGTGTGATCAGGGGGCGGGAATGAAAGGGATGAGACCTTTCAGATACAGCATTCTCCCCACTGCAGAGAAGATGCATCCACCAGGAAACTGGTACTTCTCTTGATCTTAGACCGTGTCTACACTGGGAAAACGTCACACACCAAATTGCTATTTGTTCTAAGGTAGGCTTGCTTTCTGCAGTCAGACTTGCTGAGGCTAACACACACAGCACTAAAGATGGCTTCAGCCACAAGAGCCTCACCTTTCTAGGCCTCCCACTGGTAGTTACATGTCTTCATCTGAAGTGGAGCAAATTTTGTTACCAAAGGCAGACAGGGCTTTGGCCAAAAGGCTGACCTATGAGCTCTCCAGTGTGCTGCCACTCAATCAAGAGTGGGTTGTGAGGGGCGCCCCACTTGCTGCATCACTAACAGTGTTGTCAATCCCCTCCTGCAGTTACCTTCGTCCAGTCCTAGGGTAGCTTCTCAGCATGCCCCAGAGCTTGGCTCTGTGATAGAAATGACATTTCTGCAGCCCTCCTGAACTGGCTCTACAGCTTCAAGCTCTGTAGTTGGGGAGACAAGGAAGTAACTAACAGCAGCTCCTGCACCCTTTACAAACCTCCACCCCACATTCCCATAGCCTGGAGCAGGTGTTTCCAAACAGTGGTCCATGGACCATCAGTATTCCACAGAGCGCTTGCTGCCCGCCTGCTAACTTGCATTAAAAGATAATATGCTTTCCTTCTTGTTAGCTACAAGGATGGGCAGTTGTTAATGACCTCATCTTTATTAAAACATGGCCACACTAGGGAGGAAAAACTAAGAATCTCTGCTCTAGAGTATTTGGTCTTGAGTCAGACTCCCTTAACATGCATATCGCATTGTCATTTCTGTACTGAGTGCCAAACTCTCTTGCAGACCAACATTTAGAAGGATACCTTATGCTTTCTCTCTCCAGCAGTCTCCTTGACATCTTTTTGCTTTTCTTTTAGTAACTGTACTGCAAACAACTTGCAAGCCAGACTCCATCAGTGCTTCAGGTGCCATAGTTTCCTATGGGAATGTGAAGACGTTTCACCTGTACTCAGATGGCCTTTGACCATAGTAACATTTTTGGCAACAAGTGCTGAAGCAACTCAGCAGTTATATCTTCTCCTTTTGTAGTAATAGAACAATGCATCATTTAATCCCCAAACCACCACCACCACCTTTGAGCTGGCTGCTGCTGATAAATGTCTTACGAGAGCTGCTCATGATGAAAAATCATGCATAAGGTTTTTTTTAATTAAATGCTCCTGGAGTGTAACAGTTTAATATTTTATTAGTTTTGTAATGATTCTAATTACACAGTTCTGTTTTATGTATAGATAAGTGGCTTACGTGTGGAGAGCTCTTTTCAAAGGTATGTTTCTTTCCAGAAGGCAGAAGGGATCAGAGAGCATGCCGTGCTGCTTAACCTTGAGTACAATGCTTGGGCAATACTTTCCGACTGCTCACACGTGGAAGATATGCTTGTCACATGGGTGCTATTAGGACTTAAGTGTCCGTATCTGAATGCAGCGTAAGTGTAATATCTATCCAAGTGTTTGGGCTGCTGAGTATTTTCTGCCACTGATGTTTTGATTGGGGGTCTGAATCCCAGGTGCCAGATGGTTCTTCTACAGGAAAGTTGAAACAAAAGGGTAAGGCTAGGTGTACATGAGCATTTCTGCCCTAACATAGAATCTCTGTTCTCCATTATTTCTTCTAATGCTTTGTCTCATTATGTAACTCCATCCTTAAATCCACAAGTGTCAAACTAATTCAGTACAGTGAAGACACCATTTATTCTGCAGCAATCTGGATTTAAATTCTCCATTAAGGATCCTGATTGCTGTGGCAGCACCATTTAAACAGAAGTATATTGATGTAAATATGGGAAATTAAAATCAGCACAGCCGTGCTTGGGTTTATCACACAATTTATCGGATTGTAACACTCTACTGTATCCCAGAAACTGTTGGTGAGGAAGTGGGGTAGGGCAGAGGCTGTCAACCTTTCCTGACTCCTGTATCTCTCTCTCTCTCAGGAGTCTCTTGCATACCCCAAGTTTCACCTCACTTAAACTTACTTACAAAAATCAGATAAACTGTCTCAGCACACTATTACTGAAAAATTGCTTACTTTCTCATTTTTACTATATAATTATAAATCCATTGAAATATAAATATTGTACTTGCATTTCAGCATATATTATATAGAGCAGTATAAACAAGTCACTGTTTGAAATTTGTTTGTACTGACTTTGCTAGTGCTTTTTATGTAGCCTGTGGTAAAAGTAGGCAAATATCTAGATGACAGTGTAGCCTTGGAAAGACCTCTGTGTACCCCTGGTTGAGAACCATTGAACTAGGGTGTTTGAGCTTCTAGTACCCAGGAAGGCAGATTAGGAGAAGTACTCTTCCTAGGCGCTTCTGCTAAAATAATCAGCAGTGAAAAACTCAGAATGGACATGTACTGTCACTTATTTTCAGAGTCCCCCACTCAGACATGGAGCGGTTAATGGTTAGGAGAGCAGGCATTGGCTTACATACAGCCCATATTTTTAACCATGGAGCTTACAGATCAGTTTTAAAGGAAGAGGCGGCTTCTGCAGCAAATTCTGTGCACTGTCCTATTTCTTAGCAGAATCACTGGTCTTCAAAGCATGAGCCCTTTTGGTACAATTGCTCTGAGGGGTGCTCTAAGAGCAGGCCTCCACTGCTCTGCATCAGAGTGAACCTACATTCAGTGGCAGGCTGGTGCTGTATTTGGTGACAAAATGGAAATACAGCAGCTGAGCAGATTAACTGTTTTTCAGTTTGCACAGTGTGTCTGGCAGATGGGCAAACAAACCTTCAAAAACACTTCCAGGTGTGGCTGCCCAGCAGCTGGAGGCGCACTTCGGGTAGACAGCCATGGGCTAGTTCTGCTCAAGCCAGCGCACTACAACTAGCAGTGTGGGTGGAGTGGCATGTGCAGTAGCTCAGGCTAGTCACCAGAGTCCAAACCTGCCCAACCCTGCTGCATGCACCACCCCAGCCCCTCTATGATTGTTAGCACCCTAGCTGGAGCAGAGCAAGACTTTGTTTGCCTAGCTGCCCTGTAGACATACCCTAGAGCTCACTGAACAAAGCCAATGAGGCTGAGCCTTTGCCAGATGAATTCATCCCCATAGGAAAAGTCTAAGTAGGTGAACTTGAGGCAGCACATCTGACAGAGGCTTGCTTATCATTAAGGCTGGCAGGCAAGATAATAAAAGCTAGGTTGTCCAGTGCTAACACTGCTACCTGGGCTCTAGTAATCTTTAGAAAACTGCCCAGTTTCCCCTGAGGAATTTGCTGCAGCACCTGCCCCTTGCCCCAGAAGCTAAAATGTCATTCAATAAAGAGATGTTTGGAGCCTTGGTCGTTAAGAAAAACTTAAAAATATGAACTGGTGTAGGGCTGCCTGCCTGAGCTGGCAGCTAGCCTGAAACGCTGCTCACTCCCTTGAGCTAAATGGGAAGTTTTCACATTCTGTCAGCAAGTTGAACTCTGATGCCTACTGATGACAATTTAAATCTGGCCACTTAATCGTTTCTCTGCAGTTATTTTAAGGGAAGCTGCCAGCTCAAATGGTTCTTCTACAAAACCAAAGCAGGGCCCTTGCCTTCTTGGGTGCCTGACCCTCCAATGTCCCTCACCCAGGCCACCAAAATTTCCAGCTATTCCCCACCCCCAACAACTTTCATGCAGCAGCTTGAAAAAAAATGGGGACAAAAAAACAAATACCCATCTAAAGCCTGGGGCTAAGTCCAGAGGGCATTTATTAATGCCATTCAGATTTAATGCACTAAATCTCTTCATTTTAAAATGTAAATGAAGCAGTTGCAGAATTTCCTAAGTGATGCAAATAGCAGGGGGGCCTTGCTAGGCTGCTGGTAACCAAAAGTGAGTGTGGTGTTGTGATGCTTTGAGTTCTGTTAACTGGGTGGGCTTTGGTTTTAAAGCATTAATTAGCCAAGCTGTAAAACGTTAGGGTTTGGCTTGGTCTGTGGTCATGGCAAAGGCGGGCCCGGTTGCGGGAAAGCCTGGCAGGAGCTAACGCAGGCAGAGAGCAACTCCAAGTAGGGAGTGGTTCAAAGGAATTCTCAGGCCCATTCTTTGGTAAACAAGCTAGAAAGCACGACTGGAGTAACGTCACCTGACAGACAAGGGCTGATGCCAAAGCAGCAATAACAGGCCCTAGTGAGTCAGTTCCAGAATAGGGTGATTGGTTGGGCTAGTGGGTGTGGTCACATGCTGGACAGCAGGTGAGAGTTTGACAATGGGGGCAGCCCAGGCAGAGAGCTCAAACAGAGCCTTCTGAAATGTTAAAGAAGAACAGACTTCTACCCTTGCCGCTTCTAAGATAAATTATGCAGAAGTTACCAGTAAGGCCCCAAGTGGGCAAACACTTATGTGCACATGCTTAAGTTTACACCTGTTCTACTGAATGGGAGTAACTCACATGTGAAAAGTTAAAGGCTAAGTGCTTGCAAGAGTGGGACCACTCCCCCCTTCTTTTTTCAAACTTGTCCTCCACACCTAGCTCTACCATGAATCTGTAAGAAAAGAGCCAATTAAGACTGGACAGAATGAGAGGCAGATGCAGAGAGCTGGCACCTACTTTGCTTATTTGTTGTTATTTTTTAAATCACACTTGTATATGCAAGTGGCTGCCCCTGCCTTTCACAGGTCTGCTGTCTGTGTTCTTAGGCCCTGATCCCAAATCCTGCTCCTAGTTAGCAGACCCCTGTGCCCAGATGGAGCCCCATTGACTTAAGTAGCACTTTTCACAGGCATAAGGTGAAGCATGTGCATAAATATTTGCAGGATCAAGGCCTAAGACTGCAAGTGCGTCAGGCCAAGGGGTGTTTGTGCGGGTGTGTTTGCCTAGCACCAGTCCTGAGTGGGGCTCCAACGGCCACTGCGTTGTAAATTATTATTATTATTCTGTAAAATGAGTAGTGGAGTGTTTCTTTTGTCTTCAATTTTTTAATGATAAAAGACTTACTTGTGCTAAGCCTGGCTCCCCCCAGGAACCGGTCATTTGAGCCAAAAGATGCCTGGTCCCAGACGGCCAAGTCCAGACAAGATTGCCGGAGCTGAGCTGGGGTCACGCCGTCAAAGACAAACAGGTGCTTCCACTGAGGACAGGCTTCTTTCTTCAGGACAGGAGACTTCTGTCTTATCTCACGCTGGTCCGGGAGAGTGAGACAACTTCCAAAAAGGAATAAAATAGATGTTGGGTGAGGTCACTGACCTAAAAGATATTACCTCACCCGCCTCTTTTCTACTTGTATCTCTCAGCCATGGGGGGTGGGGAAGCATTTAGTCTAATAAGATAGGACACTTCTCATTGGAATGCTCTGACTGGTAAAGTGAGGCATAAGTGCAAAATGGTAGTATATTAACACTTTTTTTTTTTTTAATCGTAGGCTTGATTCTCCTCCCACTGAAGCCAGTGCGTCTATTCCCATTAACCTGTATGGGGAGTAAGAATGAGCTCCGTTGGCTCTGCTTGCGGATCCAATTGTTAGGGACGACTGTAGCAGCCTTTGCTTCCCAATAGCAGCTGCTCCCCCAGCCCATCCAGCAATGCCTGCCTAAGAGCAGCATTTCTCTCACTCACAAAACTAAAGAGACCATTCCACCTCTGGTAAGGGGCTCTTATCAGGTACGAGACACCCCTCACTACAGGTATCCAACATCCTGCCTCCTGCTGTGTACGATGCTTGATTGTAGGAAGGTAAAATGACCCTATAGTGTTAACTCTGCAATGCTGCACATGGGAGAAAAATTCCTTCCTGACCCCTGAAGTGATGGAGCAGGAAATGTGATTAGCTCCATCTTAGCTTGCACAGTGAGAACGTGTTAGGAAGGTAATACAAAATGACAGCAAAGCTGAGTGTGCATGGGGTACATGTTTCTGTGATATGCTGACTGAACATAATAGGGTTTCACATACAAAGTGACAGCTTTCAGCGAATGCACCCTTCCTAGTCACTGTGACAAAGGCAGGATGGGGGTGGTCGCCAACAGATATGTGTACTTGTCACCTACATCAGTTCCAAACATTCTGACATAGTCATAGTAATAAAAGAACTCTTCTGAAATGCCTAGAATGAGTAGGATAATAGGTTACTTTTCCCAGCGAGTAAAATGCTGTAATTCACTTTGCAACAGCACAGCTCAAAGCATGAATTAAGAAGACAAGAATGGCTCTCCTCCCTTGTTGTTTGTTATCACATTTCCTAAGTGTTTCCTTTTACTGCTTCTGAACTTGACATTTAAACACTTCTGCAACTGTGAAACCTTAGTATTCAAAGCAGAGATTAAATCTCAATAACTGGTGGAGTTACCACAAATCCTAAATCTGTCTGAACAGGGCCTAAGGGTCAGATTGTGACCCCTTTGCTTACGCTGGTGAGTGCTGCAATCTCAGGAGCTACTTAGGTAAACGCTCACCATCATAAGACAGGACTCCACAATCTGGCTTCATACTCAGGTGTAACGTCTCTTACTCAAAGATCTACTCCCTGGTATGTGTTTAGCTCCATGCAGAAGTGGGTGATGGTTTAAAAGATTCTAAATCTGAAGTGTTAAAACATACCCTTTAACAAATGAGTTCAAAGTGCCACCGCATCTCATCACAGGCAAGTTCTTGGCTCCAAGCACCACAAGGTGAAGCTGGCCATCGGCAGATGCTTGGTCTTCTCTCCCTAAAACAGAAACATTGCTTATAATTAGCGACCAGTGTGGGTAAATGGTTGGCTAGTTAACACAGGGCTAAAGGAAGGAAGGAAAGTTACTAAGCATTGTTGCCCTGAAGTGAGGAAATGCAGCATGTTTGCTGAACTGCAGAGATATTTTAGACAACAAGAAAGGTTTGAAAACTTTTACAGTATGTGATTTTAAAAAATGGAAGGAGGGAGGAAAATCAGTGGCATGATGATGAGGAAGCTTTACCAGGCAGGGTCTGTTCAAAGACCAAGCCCCCAGGTGCACCTGCAGAGATCCAGAGAGCAATCCACACCCCATAGTTTTACTCTGAAGCAGAACCAGCAACAGGGACAGTTGGCACAACCGTGTGTGTGTGTGTAAGTGTAAAAAAGAGTGGCTGACAGAGGAGGAACACACGGGTGCGTGTAGAAAGGAGAGAGGGAGCAGACAGCATGAGGGAGGAGAAGGATCGAACCAAGAAGGGAATGGTGACTGGGATACAGGGAGAGGAGATGGGGATCCAAGGGACAGAAAGAAATAAAACTAACAACTGACTTGCTCTTTCCACTATTTCCGTCCTACTTCTATGTCTAGGAGATCTGCTGTAGGAGGCTAACACAGCCAATGTAGCCACCTCTGGAGCTCTGCCCTGCAGTGCTTACTATTATTCAGTGAGCAAAAGAATGTGAAGCTGTCCTAATCATCGACCCGCTACAGTTTACACTTCCTTCAGCAGCAACTGCACCATTTACAGACACTGAATCCCAGTTAGAATGAAAAGTTAAACTTAACTCCACCAAGGAACAAAAACAGTCTGAAGAGTGCAGTGCTTGTGCCTAGCAGACATTTCCCCATCACCTGATTTACCAAAACTGAGTCTCTAACTCCAGAGAGGTCCGGGAGTGGAATAACTGGCCTGCTACAGCTCAGAAATGAGGTGCACTGCCAGAGGTCTGAGGGCATAAGCTTGCTTCAAGAGCATCTGAGTGCACTATGCCAAAGCCTCTTTAATAAGCACATTTATACCTGCTTTTGGTGTGAAAAGGAGAAAATGTGAGACTGACAAGTCTGGAATTCAAATAATTTTACCTAGTTTTTGTTTTACCTTAAAAGGCTTCTAACCATTTATATAATCACAACACAATACGTGCCACAATATGTAGGGGTTATTTAGTCAAGCAGGAATAAGCCCCTATGCAGGCAGTGTTTATACCCAGATGCACACACAAATTTGCACACACAAATACTTTGGCTGTGAAAACAAGGAGACAAACAGAGTAATTCATACAAGGCTGAAATACTTTGTACCTCCTCTCATCTGCTCTTCATACTGGCATTTTTTAGACTGGGATGGTAAGATCAATTTTGCACACACCAGGAGTTCTCCATTGTACTGAACCAGGTTGTCTTCAGGCTTTCCAGACTGAAAAGAGAGAGACACAAAGTCTGTATTATGATGATCATCCTATACCACCTCCCCTTCTCCTCATTCTCATTGTTCACCTATATCTGGAACATTCCCGCCCATATGCTGATATGGCAGGACTGGCCTGCTACATCAAAATTTCATCCTTCCTCTCCATGATCTAGTAAGGGTGGGCCCTGATACAGCTTTCACTATATGCTATTTTTTTAAAACACAAATCTTTTGGAACTTTAAAAATGATAATGATAACCTAAAGTCTAGGAGTCACCTTTACTTTAAGCTGGTACCAATTGAATGACTGTGTTGAATTGTCTTCAAAATTCCAAGACGCCAGTGGAACAACCACTTCTCCAAGGAACACCCTTCGCTTGAGTGTTTCTGAGTGCCACACAGATATCTGAAGCTGTCGTGTTTCCAGCTGGGAGTATTCAATCTTATACTAGAAAAAAGATAAATAGCAGTACAGGATTAATGAAAGAAAGACCCAATCACAACACAATCACCGGGCTCTGCTCAAAGGAAGCCCAAGAATGGACTTGCTGAAGGCATGGAGATCTAGATTGAGCAGCGTTATCTGAGCTGGGACTGGGAAATCTGCATATTGTCTGCCCACACTATGCTTGTCTCTAACCAGTGTAATGGCCCCTCACATCTAAAACGTTGTATTCACTCACTTTTAACATTACAAAAATAAAACAGGACCACCTGTGTCACTACCTGTGCTGCTAACACCTTAGATGAATAACCTGAATTTAAGAATGTAAATAACTTTTCACGCTCTTTGTTCTTTGCTTACTTTTTGCACCTTGCTCAGCTGAGACAGCAACATTGGACAGGGCAATGTCACGTTCTAGTCCTCCAGCACTAGCCTAATGCAGTTGTGCTTGGGCTGGCAGCACTGTGCAGACTAATATTTAAAGTGAAGAAAAATAACGTTTAAATGGAATTATTTTTAAGAATCACAAAAACAGTTCTCTTCACAGTGAGCCTAATCTTCATTTACTCGACGTCCCCTTTGCACTGCGCTGGCCACATAAAGTGGGGTAACTGTCATTTACTGCTGCTTTAAGTCCCTTTACAGGGCCAGGGCAGAGTAAAGGAGTCCCAGTATAAATGAGATTTAGGCCCATTACATTCTGTAAAAAAACCCTTTTTATGTTATCAAATCTAAGTTTGGGTCCAAAGCCTGTTTTCTGGCCTCCTTAAGATGTAGGGACAATGTCTCCTGTATGACTGCACACATCTTTAAGAAGCA
The DNA here is from genome assembly GCF_016161935.1 of Mauremys reevesii. Classification (NCBI taxonomy): domain Eukaryota; kingdom Metazoa; phylum Chordata; order Testudines; family Geoemydidae; genus Mauremys; species Mauremys reevesii. The sequence continues at coordinate 92,441,444 of NC_052625.1, forward strand.
AGAGCACAATAGAGGCTACCAATTGGAAATTACCTGGGCTATTTAGATTTATGGATTGGATGGTGTTTGAGAAAGTGAAAGGGCTGATACACTGCCAGAGCCGTAATGCCTCTCTTTGCCACCTGCGCACTGTGTTAGAAGTGGGCCAGGCCTCAGTGGTAACACAACCCTGAATCTTTCCTGGAAACAGACTGTGCCAAAACACACTGACCTGCTCCTTATAACAGTCCTTATACTGGACTGTTCACTCACATGTTTAAATGAAACAGGCTTATGAACAGTCCTCTAAGTACACGTACAGGGGGTAAAGTGAACGTGCTGAGTCTTGGAGCTTGTCCTGGTAGGGAGCTTCAGTGGGAGTTTTGGCTGAGTAATGGCTGCAGGATTGGGCCCAGAATCTGATTTCTGCATCTCATGTCATGCGGGAGGTCTTGAAGATAACATATTGTCTCATGGTTCCCTCACACAGTTTAGAATATTTCCCATTCCCATCCTGTTATTCTCCACTGCAGACTGAGCAAGACCCTATCCTATTTTACTCTGTAATTGTACAACAATAATTAGCAACAATGGCCCATGTGCTTCACCCCCTTCTCTCACTTTGCAGTGTGGAGGGGAATAAATCTGTGCAAAAAGTCACAGGGGAGCCATGCAGAAAGGGAAGTAGCTACGCTGGACACTTCTCCACTCTACATAACTACCTTTGCCCTCCTCTGCAAAACATCTCAGAGGCCCAAAGCTGGCATGGCAAGCCATGAAGGGAGAAGACACCCCAAAATTATGGTTGATCTGTAGGAAAAGCCTTAGGCGACATTAACGCCTGCTGCACCCTCAGCGACTCCCCTCTGCACATCTCTGCCAGCAGACAAGGGGCACTAGCCATGCCATACTGCCACGAAAGGGGGTATACGGCAGAGGAGCATAGAGCAGGAGTTCTTCTGCAAAGCTAGCCAGAATCTGGGACTTCAGAGTCCAAATCTGGGGCTTTCCTCTGCCTTTTGAGATCCTCCCCCACCATCACCCACTCCACACCCCTGCTGGTTCTGTGGACTCAGGGGAGGTGCAAACACTACAGCTTTATTACAGTCGAGGAGTCTGGGCATTAATCTTTCCCCTCCCATATAAATGACATCATCAGATTCCATTGGGGCCCTTACTACCTTGCACATCATTGCAATCCCTCAGTTACACATAATGGCCTTAGTAGCGGACGGGAGGTAAGAACAGCTGAGTTCTAATCCCAGCTCCGTCAGTAATTCACTGCAGCCTTAGCAAGTCATTCAAACTCAGCTTCCCCCTCAGTCAAATCGGGATAACAACACTTAGGGACTGCACAGAGGTGCTGTAAGGATTCATGAAATAAGGCTGTAAAGCACTTTGAAAATGAAAAATTACAGCCACTCTTACTCTCTACTGTGATGATTAATGTGTTGTAAATGAACAAGTCCAAACACTTATGAATGAGACATCACTTGTGGTGGGGAAGAAAAAGGAGGAAACTAACGCATAGGATCGATCGCTCCTTTGAGCACAATAGGAATTAATGGAATAGCTGTGATTCATGTAGCAAATTGCAAAGAGACACTCCCTTTGACGTTCACAAAAGAGCTGTCAGTTCAAACAGATAACAGTACAAAGTACTAATTTTCCTTTGTAATATACACAATTAGTCTATGTAACCATAAAAAGATATGAGAGTTTCCTTTTACCATATTTCCGATCTCTTTAGCCAGAAATTGCAACAGAATTCAGTCAACTTTATGTTTTCTACGGACAGAGCCAGATGTTCCTTTTTTCTGTCAGCTTGCAGCTTATTAATAGAGCTGTACAGAAATGTACAAGAGGCTGCTTTTATTCTGATTGGCATCCATCATTAGTTAATGGTTAGGTTCACTTTGACCCCTAGAATTGAAGGGTGTGGCACAATTGTAAAAACCCTTACACAGGGCTCTCAAAGTCAAAGGGAGTTCTGCTCACAGAGAGCTTGTAGGATTGGACACCAGAAGTGGAGACTTTGCTATGCAAGTGAGAGATCTTTCCAGGTCACAAATGTCTACAAGTCACCTTTAAAGTTTCATGGAATGCCGGATCCACTGTGTTCTTTTTAACAGCTGTCTTCCGTTTACTCTGAGAAGATTTATCAGGAAGCAAATAAGTCTTTGCATACCTTGCAATTAGAGAGAGGGTTGGGGGGAGAGAGCAAAATTTAGGACAGTTCAAACTGAGAACGAAAAGGAAGGAAATAAAGCAGCTTGTTCCCCACTCTCTAATCTTTGGCACATTCTGAATTTTTCCAGGGTATACTCAGTGCTGGTTAATGGTGCCTGACAACCTCTATTTAATCAACAGAATGGACAGATGCAGTGCAGTGTTCCTCACATACTGTTCAGTTGGTGTGTTTCAATCCTATTCTGATCATCTCTAAGAGTTAGAGGGCAGGTCAGTTTCCATGACCTCTCAATCGTTGGTCTCTGCTAAAGGGGCCTTGGGCTGGGGGGATGACAACGCCACCCTGACCATGGGACCGTGGTCGGTCATCCACCCATAAGGCCAGCTCCGCCTGCACCCAAAAAATGATGATCACCTCCCATACCATGCGACCCTCATGTCTGCACTGCCCACTGCTCTCCGACTGCCCAGCTCTGAAGGCAGTGCCTCCATCAGAAGCAATGCAGATATAAGGGTGGCAATTCCACGACCTCCCTACAATAGCCTTGCGACCATCACCAGAACCCTCTTTTGGGTCAGGACTGTAAATATCTGAAATGCTGAAATTGACAATTTAAAAATCCTATAACAGTGAAATTGACTAAATGGACCGTGAATTTGATAGGGCCCCTGTCACATAAGTAACTCATGTTAAGCAATATTCTCTCCGAATGAGAATTCTATGGACAGACAATGGTCTATACCATGGAGTATGAATCCAGAGCCAAAGGTGATCAATAGCATTATGGAGGCCCATTATCTGCTCGTTGGGCCTGTGGTGAAGGAGACAAATTCTACCAGAACATTCTTTAAAAATGTAGTATTTTATATTTAATTTATAACAGTCTATAACTGTTAAACTAGTCTGGGTTACATTCTGGGGAAACTGAAGATCAGTTGTAGCTTTCAGCAGCAATGCACTGCTTCCCTGTGCTTCCCAAGTCCCTTTGTACTGTGTGTATTTTAAAAGCCTTTTCAGCAACAGGGAGTCATGCAAACCAACCAGCCATAGCTCAAACCAGCCAACAAGCTGACAGTTTTGACAGGCTGCTAGCATAAGTGTTAGAAACAACACCTACCCCAGCCAACTTCTGTGTCAAGTGTTCTAACTGTAAACAATGCCTGTACTTTTTCCTACTGGCTGAGAGACAGCACTCTCTACACCAAATACAGAATGTAATGTTCACTACTACATGGAACTTCCCACACCACACTCTCAGATTTTTGGTAATTTGTATGCTGGCTACGCCACCAGGAAACTCAAGGGTTATTCAGTCACTTATTAAATATTCCCTAACTGTGCCATGGCATTAGCTGGCATTCCAAGAAGGATCCTTTTATTAGAGTTCAGTTTTATGATCCTCCTCTGCAAAGGACTCAATGCCAAATTCTTTCTGGTAGAATCTAAGCATAACTCTGGAATTCCAGAATGCTTAGTGTTGGCCCAGCTGATCCAAATGCACTCAAACAATGTATTACAGTAGGGTCAAGCACTAACCATACAGCTGGACATTCTGCCCAATGAATTTCCATGAATGACTTCTGCCATGGAAAGACAGAGAGAATCATTCATAAATAAAACAATAACCAGAGAGGAGACACTGAGTTAAACGTTCCAACATTAGCACCTACATTGCAAACAAAAAACACACAAAAAGAACAGGAGTACTTGTGGCACCTTAGAGACTAACAAATTTATTTGAGCATAAGCTTTTGTGGGCTACAGACCCACTACACCAACATTCCACACAAAGATGGACTACAAGCCGTCAGGAACAGTATCCCCGATAACGTCACGGCAAACCTGGTGGCTGAACTTTGTCCTCACCCATAACTATTTCACATTTGGGGACAACAGATACCTTCAAATCAGCAGCACTGCTATGGGTATCCACATGGCCCCACAGTATGCCAACATTTTTATGGCTGACTTAGAACAACACTTCCTCAGCTCTTGTCCCCTAACACCCCTACTCTACTTGCGCTACATTGATGACATCTTCATCATCTGGACCCATGGACAAGTGCAGAGTCCTGCACTAAGGACGGAAGAATCCCATGCACTGCTACAGACTAGGGACCGAATGGCTGGGCAGCAGTTCTGCAGAAAAGGACCTAGGGGTTACGGTGGACGAAAAGCTGAATATGAGTCAACAGTGTGCCCTTGTTGCCAAGAAGGCTAATGGCATTTTGGGTTGTATAAGTAGGGGCATTTCCAGCAGATCAAGGGACGTGATCATTCCCCTCTATTCAGCACTGGTGAGGCCTCATTTGGAGTACTGTGTCCAGTTTTGGGCCCCACACTACAAGAAGGATGTGGATAAATTGGAGAGAGTCCAGCAGAGGGCAACAAAAATGATTAGGGGGCTGGAGCCCATGACTTATGAGGAGAGGCTGAGGGAACTGAGATTGTTTAGCCTGCAGAAGAGAAGAATGAGGGGGGATTTGATAGCTGCTTTCAACTACCTGAAAGGGGCTTCCAAAGAGGATGGATCTAGACTGTTCTCAGTGGTAGAAGATGACAGAACAAGGAGTAATGGTCTCAAGTTGCAGAGGGGGAGGTTTAGGTTGGACATTAGGAAAAACTTTTTCACTAGGAGGGTGGTGAAGCACTGGAATGGGTTACCTAGGGAGGTGGTGGAATCTCCTTCCTTAGAGGTTTTTAAGGTCAGGCTTGACAAAGCCCTGGCTGGGATGATTTAGTTGGGTTTGGTCCTGCTTTGAGCAGGGGGTTGGACTAGATGACCTCCTGAGGTCCCTTCCAACCCTGAGATTTTATGTTTCTATGAAAAGAAGCCCTCGAGGAATTCCATCATGATTTCAACAATTTCCACCCCACCATCAACCTCAGCCTGGATCCACTTCCTGGACACTACAGTGCTAATAAGCGATGGTCACATAAACACCACCCTATACCAGAAACCTAATGACCGCTAAACTTACCTATATGCCTCCAGCTTTCATCCAGACCACACCACTCGATCCACTGTCTACAGCCAAGCTCTATGATACAATAGTATTTGCTCCAACCCCTCAGACAGAGACAAAGATCTCTATCAAGATCTCTATCAAGCATTCTTACAACTACAATACCCACCTTCTGAAGTGAAGAAACAGATTGACAGAGCCAGAAGAGTACCCAGAAGTCACCCAGTTCAGGACAGGCCCAACAAAGAAAGTAACAGAACGCCACTAGCCATCACCTTCAGTACCCAACTAAAACCTCTCCAGTGCATCATCAAGGATCTACGATCTATCCTGAAGGATGATCCCTCACTCTCACAGATCTTGGGAGACAGGCCAGTCCCCGCTTACACAACCTCCAAACCTGAAGCAAATACTCACCAGCAACCACACACCACACAACAAAAACACTAACCCAGGAACCTATCCTTGCAACAAAGCCCATTGCCAACTCTGTCCACATATCTATTCAGGAGATACCATCATAGAACCTAATCACATCAGCCACGCCATCAGGGGCTCGTTCACCTGCACATCTACCAATGTGATATATGCCATCATGTGCCAGCAATGCCTCTCTGCCATGTACACTGGCCAAACTGGACAGTCTCTATGTAAAAGAATAAATGGATACAAATCAGATGTCAAGAATTATAACATTCAAAAACCAGTTGGAGAACACTTCAATCTCCCTGGCCACTCGATTACAGACCTAAAAGTTGCAATATTACAAGAAAAAACCTTCAAAATCAGACTCCAATGAGAGACTGCTGAATTGGAATTCGTTTGCAAATTGGACACTATCAAACTAGGCTTGAATAAAGACTGGGAGTGTATGGGCCATTACACAAAGTAAAACTATTTCCCCATGTTCCTACCCCCCGCCCCCCACCAGTTCCTCACATCTTCTTGTCAATTGCTGGAAATGGGCCATTTTCATTACCACTACAAACAGTTCTTTTTCTCTCCTGCTGATAATAGCTCACCTTAATTGATCACTCTCCTTATAGTGTGTATGGTAACACCCATTGTTTCATGTTCTCTGTGTATATATATATCATCCTACTGTATTTTCCACTACTTGCATCCGGTGAAGTGGGTCTATAGCCCACAAAAGCTTATGCTCAAATAAATTTGTTAGTCTCTAAGGTGCCAAAAGTACTTCTGTTCTTTTTGCGGATACAGACTAACACGGCTGCTACTCTGAAAAAAAACACACAGGCATCTTTCATAAACAGAAATGGGTACTTTTTGCACAGGTACTATTTATATTATATTTTGCAATTATCATTAGCTGTCATAGCATTTTACAAAAGCAGAGATTTGTATTCTCATTCTATAGCTGAAGACGACAAACACAGACGTGTTAAATAACTTGCCCGGTGTCATGCAGTGAGTCAGTCGGGAATAGAACATAGATCTCCCAACTTTTCTGTTTCATGCTGGAACCACTAGACAATGAGTGTACAAGCATTTTTTGCAGGCACAACTCAAGTGCTAATGGTCTGACATCTGGGCCTCTGTATAAATTGATATGTGTATAGTACACAGTGGCAAGTCAGCCAGTCAGTCAGACAGACAGACAGACACACACACACACACACACACACACACGTGTATCTTGAAAAACTAAACACCTTGGTTTTGGCTTTTTCTTTTGACACAAAAACACTTACGGGTTACACTTTTTCTTCTTCTCTTCTCCGTAAGCCAGGTTCTTACAGGCCTTGATGCAGACTTCTAAAGTGCAGGCTTTAAAGACGTATCTGATGGCAAACTCTATTTCTCCTGTGACATTAGCCGTGTCAAAATTGCCAGCCTCGGTGCAAGTGCTGTTAATGCTATATAAACTGCCCTAAGAAAAGACAAGGATTAAAAAAAGGGAGTTCAAATCCAATAAGATAAAGTTGTTTTTTTCCCTCAAATCTTAATATCTTTGCACCAAACTGACTGCTAAAGTTATAGCAAACAACTCAGAACCAACACAATATGTGCATAAAGCTATTTCTTCACTATCCATACTAGGCCTTAAATAATAACTTCTGTTGAAATTTCTACTAGTTCATTTTTCTTTACAGAATTAACCATCTTTATATAGTAAGCTCCATGAGGTAAGGGCAGTGTCTTCCTCTGTCCCCCATACATGACTGAGCATAACTATCCTATAGGCACTCACTGTATGAGACCATATCTATATCTGGAAGTTGATTCCCAAAAAAATTAGTATGTGACCAAAAAGAGGATTTTTTAAAAAGCATGTGATAGGAACAATATGGACACTGGACTGACTGGCACCCACTGATGTCAATGGCCAAAGTCCCAAACATCTAAAAATGTATAGCTAGACCGTGTCTGTAGTATGCAGCCCATGGTAAGAGGCAGTGCTGAAGTACACAGCCCTAGAAAGAGCCTGAGGAAGTGTTGTAGGAAACAAAGAGGGTTTAAACATTAAACATTCCCTAGGGCTCCCCAGTGGCATATGTAAAGGGACTAGCATACTTTTCCTGCATAGCCAGCCAGCACTGTGTACCAGTGCATAGGGGAGGTGGACCCATGGCTCCGTACCTCCTTGTCCACTCTTTACCCTCCTGGGGGGGGGGAGGTTCTGAGGTGCAGCCTCTGTGCTCGCCCAAGCTCCCAGACAGCACTTGTGGCCAGCCCTTACACAGGCCCTGAAGGTGGGGTGAAGAAGGAGGCTTTACTCCTTTCTGTGCCCCAGTGCAGCCCCATAACTGCAGGGGGTAATCTAGCTCTCAACATATTGAACTATGTATTTATTCAAGACAGTTTTGGTCTCTCCTCTCCATTCTTTTTTAACTATAGGCTTTAATGTGAGTGCTTCAGGGTTTCCTTTTAAGTACTGTTACCAGCAAGTGTGTCCTTAAGATCTTGTTATTACAGCAATCTCTTCTGACACTAACACCTTTGTGTCATCACTATTTGACATCCCTTCCTTTGAAAAAATAGTCCCGCCCTATTCTACACCCCCAACCAAGGAGTTCTTACTTTGCATGCCTGAGCAGCTAATCACACAGGCTAATGTTTAGAATAGATTGTATCTCTCTGCACTGCAGTTGTTATTTTTAATTTGTGCAGCTTGCCAAGCAACCATTTCAAAATTCATAACAATGTCTTTGACTGAAGTCAAAGAAGTCACCTGCTCTAAGTTCCAAGTAACACACATTGCTTTTTTGGCCTGAGGGTGGAAAAAGAAGTCCTGACAGGAGCTAGGGTTACATTTTGAACCCATGTACAGCTCATGTAATCCAGCTGACCTCACAGGATGTAGGCCAGAGCAGCAGTTAATCTCTGTTGCAGTTTTGTTAAATTCTACTCACCCCCTCACCACAAGGAAGTAAATTATTTCACAGCTAAGTAAAAAACTCATTCATTTTTCACTATCACTCATCATAAGAAAGGAAGGCAAATAGATTTTGTGCCTCAGCTGATAGATTTTAATGACAGTTTTGCAAAGCTGCCCTACTGCTTAGTTCATTGACCCTCTTATTTATTCAGAGGAGCTGTATGCTTATTCCAAGCAGTGCTCCTCAGTTTGGATAGCATTACGTGTTCCTTTTTTTCAGCAGGCTGTGCAGTGGCTTTAGCAGGGGTCAGACCCTCGGACAAAAGCAGGCATTGTAAACACTGAACAAGGAAATACCCCTTCCATTTGGTCCTCCCTCATAATAAATTAACAATGAGCTCCTGTACTCAAGCCCAGCTGGCAGGAGTTGGAGTGACACCATCTCTTAGGTTAAAGGATAGATTTTGATGAATCGATGATCAGCATCACAGAGCTTCCCCATAAAGAAGGTGCTTGATAAAGCTGGGCCTCCCCTTTGACAAGACAGCAGGCAATACTCCACTGTTTAGACTGGGCTGTCCATAGTACAGCCAGTGGAGTCCCAGAATGCATCCTGCAACTGTCCTCCAATCCACTGCAAGCTAGGTTGTAATGGGCTTGACCCGGATGCAAGGTGGGAAAGATGCTAGGATGCACAACCCCCCTCTGAGCTTCTCCAGAGCAGTCGGGCAAGTACATCTCCATACTACCCCCCAACACAGAGCTGTGCCTTATAGGCACAGACTAGCCCTGTACCTCAGATATAGACAGAGGTCTGACTCATGGAGACAAGGGTTTCTAACAGGAGAGACCCCAAGTCCATTCTTCCATTCTGAAGGCTCTGTCCCTGGTATATGGTTGTTTTATCATTACTGGGGTATTTATCCAACAGGTAAAATATCTATTCATGTATGAAGGAATATATAATTATAAGCAATTATTAGGGTTATGTTCACTTATATTTTGTAAGAAATACAAGTTAGGTAAATCCTTTATATCAATGGGGTTTGTATTTGTTTCTCCAGCACCTTTTCCCATCTCTCAAAGAAAATAATCATGTTCGAAAAGGAAAAGGAGGAATACAGGCAGATCGCTACAGAGAGCAGTAGTGACTGTCATTCAAAAGTCAACTTTGCTGACTGCATCACAGTTATGACCTATGCTAAGAGGAAATGTATGGCAACTCAGATACAACTGTGTGGTGAACTGTTAGCAAACATCAAGGGCCTGATTGTCCACTGCCTTGCACTTTGTATAGTTGTACGCAGAGTCAGGATGAGCTCTACCCTGACATCTGGTTTGTGGTGTTTCTCCAATGGTGATGCCGCATTGTTTCCCTCCTTTATTAAAAGGATTTTGCTACACTCGGACTCTGTGCTTGCGAGTGGGGAAGTATTGCCTTCTAGAGGCGCCGGGGGTGGTGGTATGTAATTGTCCCAGGTCACTGGGTGGGGGCTCGAGCTGGTTTTGCATTCTGTTATTGAAACGGAACCCCTGGATACTGAACCCGGCCCTTGTTGTTGCCAACTCAGAGGGGCAGAAGGGTTACATAGTTATTCACACTCTGCAAAGCACCTGTAAAATTATCTCATTGTTCTGTCACTAAAAAGCAGGAGGCTGGTTCAACTATGTTTGGCCCCTAAGAGCCATTTTAGTTTCCTTCCTTCTTAACTCCAGCTCTGAAATGCCTAGACACTGCAGCTATGATTCCCACTGTGTCCTGACAATTCCTGTCAAGTCATTTATAACATACTGAAAGCATTACCCTCAGTGACATACAGTTAACATAACAGCTAATCAAATAGACTTTAAAACCCTTGTTGCATTCACTTCTGATTGGTTTTCTTCTCTCCCTTCTGGCTAAGATCAAGTGCAGTATCTGATATGTCATCAGTCAGGGGACTATATTTTGTAGAAAATGTCAATGGTTTAGAAAGGCTTTTCCATCCCTAATGACTATGATCACCTTTGCACTTTAATGTTTTTGTCCTTTTCTATAAACTATCCTCAGTGAAGAGAATGAGGCAGCTGAGTTTGCACACCTTAGAGGACATTAACTAAACTTCAGTTAACTTGAGGTTTCAGCTAACTGCCGTTCATTCAGCTGTATTTATGCTGCAGTAAACTTATACCACTGCTATAAGGACCATGCCAAGGACAGACAGTCTTTCCTTGATCTGAACTAAAGTAGAATTCTCTTCTTATTTCTGAGCATAATCCATAACACACGCTATACTGAACAAGCTTTTAACTCCTACACTTCAGTCCATTTTACACCACTGTTCTATTCTGCTTCATCTCGCGTTGACACTTACATGTTTTTTGCCACCGCAGAATACAGTGTCACTCATGGGACTGGTTGGAATGTCTTCTGCCTGCTTGCAATACCTTTTGGTAAAGGCTTCATTGTCGTCCCGTGTCCCATTGATGAGTTGCTGAAGGGTTGGTATATTTTTTATCTGTAAGAGATGTAGCATTGAACTTCCATTCACTTGTTCCCACCCTCCTCCCGCCTGTGTTCTGCCACATAAATATATGGTCAATACCTACAATTCACATATGGGTGTGCCTGCTTTGGGAGACTGTTTGACCAAGGAACAGGTCTATAACTAAATTGTAATTTGTACACACACTGGTTGATCCATTGCTGCTCCACCCTGTCCATAGTATATCCATAATCTTGTGTGGTGGACATGCCATTATCCACCATATGATGATTGCTAACATGGCACCTACAATTAAAGGTAATTACTGTAGCAGTGTATTAATAAAAGGCCTCATTAGGACAACTTCACCCCAACCCCCAAAATCCTGGCAGTTGGCCAAAAGAACTCTTCTGCCAGGAAATTACAAATTGTATGTTGCAGCATACATGGCATATGCCTGTCTCCATCTATGTGAAGAATGACCAGAATGAACGTAACTTGAAGGAGTCAGTACAAGGATGGACTGACAAGTCTTACTTTAGCCGTGACTCCAGAGAAAGGCTGAACATTCAATGTTTGTTTAACTGTAACTTTGCTATAGTCTAGCATGTGGGAGTTCCAAGCAGCACATCTTTAAATTCCACTCCCCCATAAAAATTCTGACTGTGTGGGCAAAATGAAGAGATGAGGTAGGATTCCTCAGTATCTCCCATCCATCAGCCTCTGTTCTTCCAAGAAAATACAGTCTGTGAAACACATTTCATCAAGGGCATGGGGGGAAAATAGCAGTAGGAAAGAAGGAAAAGATCTCTTTGGAATACATATTTGTTTGAAGAAACACTTTGGTGGAGTTTATTACCAAAGGACTAGTGAGAATATTCCTCCCTGAATGAGACAACAACATTAGTGAGAATTATTTACACACAGAGAGGGGATAACATGCCCTTAATAATCACAGGGATTTCCTGTACTACTAGTAGAAAGAACTACAAAAATGGCCATGGATGAAGATGAAATGGTGAGATTAATTTGAAAACAGATCTCATTCTGAACAATAGGTTATACACCTGTGACAGGCTGGATCACAGAACCCCCCTTGGGAGCTGCCACCTGATGTGCCAAGACTACTTCTGCCCCTGCCTTCCCTGCCAGCTCGGGGCCCCAGCACCCTGTCTTGCTGAGCCAGACACTCCTGTCTGCTCCAATAAAGACCCAGGGTCAGAATTATTTGCCCCAAAGCTGCAGGTTTACCTGAAAGCAACTAACAGAAGTGTTCTTGTATTTAACACTCAGATGCCCAACTCCCAGTGTTTGCTCCCCCAGGTATTAATACATACTCTGGGTCAATTAATAAGTAAAAAGTGATTTTATTAAATACCGAAAGTAGGATTTAAGTGGTTCCAAGTAGTGACAGACAGAACAAAGTAAGTCACCAAGCACAATAAAATAAAACACGCAAATCTATGTCTAATCAAACTGAATACAGATAATCTCACCCTCAGAGATGCTTCAGTAAGCTTTTTTCTCAGACTGGATACCTTCTAGGCCTGGGCACAATTCTTTCCCCTGGTACAGCTCTTGTACCAGCTCAGGTGGTAGCTAGGGGATTCTTCATGATGGCTTCTTCCCCTTTGTTCTATTCCACCCCTTTATATATCTTTTGCATAAGGCGGGAATCCTTTGTTCCTCTCTGGGTTCCCACCCCCTCCTTCTCAATAGAAAGACCAGGTTAAAGATGGATTCCAGTACAGGTGACATGATCACATGTCACTGCAAGGCTATGGCTACATTAGCGCTTCAAAGCGCTGCCGCGGCAGCGCTCCCGCGGCAGCGCTTTGAAGCGCTAAGTGTAGTCAAAGCCCCAGCGCTGGGAGAAAACTCTCCCAGCGCTGTCCGTACTCCAGCTCCCTGTGGGGAATAACGGACAGCGCTGGGAGCCGCACTCCCAGCGCTGGGGCTTTGACTACACTGGCGCTTTGTAGCGCCGCAATTTGCAGCGCTGCAGAGGGTGTGTTTTCACACCCTGCTGCAGCGCTGCAAATTTGCAAGTGTAGCCATAGCCCAAAAGACTTCATTGTCCATTTGCCAGCACACATGTATACAGGAAGACTTACAGGTAAAACAGAGCCATCTGCAGTCAATTGTCCTGGTTAATGGGAGTCATCAAGATTCCAAACCACTATTAATGGCCCGCACTTTGCATAATTACAATAGGCCCTCAGAGTTATATTTCATATTTCTAGTTTCAGATACAAGAGTGATACATTTATACAAATAGGATGATCACACTCAGTAGATTATAAGCTTTGTAATGATACCTTACAAGAGACCTTTTACATGAAGCATATTCCAGTTACATTATATTCACTCATTAGCATATTTTTTATAAAATCATATAGACTACAATGTCACAACACCATCCAAGCCATTATACTTCTCTACCGTGCTAAATACAAAACAATCATAAAGATGATGGGTAGGGCAGTGTTAATACCAGTGCTAAGGTTAGAATAGCACATATATATAGGGACAAAATCAGAAACGCTGAGGCACACAGTGAGTTACACCTATCAAGGGACATAAAAGGCAAGAAGAAGAAGTTATTTAAATAGATTATGAGCAAGACAAAGATGAAGGCCAGTGAAGGTCCTCTACTTAGTGAGGAAGGAGAGCTAACAACGGATGACAACAGGAAGGCTGAGGTGTTAGTGCCTATTCTGCTTCAGTCTTCATCAATCAGCCTAACTTCGATGCCTGGAAAGATACTGGAACAAACTAACAAGAGTAAAAATATATTTTTACTGTTTTATGTCATCAAAGCAAGGAGGCACGTCTGAGTATACATAGGGATCAGACCTGTTGAGTAAGAAGGTGCCATTTTGACAGTCACTCTTCAGGGTAGAACTGTGGTTTAAGATCACTTAAAGAGTTCTGGCAGAGAGAACACAAACAGTGTGATTCAGGAAAAAAAAGAAAGGTGGTAACCTGGTTTACAAAGATAAAAAGAAAATAGGAAACCACAGAGGGAATAACAGATGAGGCATTTGATAAAGATTAACAAACAGGCTACACAGTGAAGTGTAAGAACTGATGAACACTTCCACTACCACTATCAAAAGGAAGACAAAGATCAGAACTAGAGATAATGCTAGGAAAAAGTAAGAGGGGGGCACAACAGCTCACAGAGATTAAAAGTAAACTTAGGGATCACAGCATGAATGCTAAGAGCCATACAATAGGGGTGGGGAAGAAGGTATGAGTAAAAACTTCAACCAGAATTAGAAAATCTAGATTGCAATGATGACATTCAAAATAGAAGATCAACCAAAACTTCACAGAAATCGGCCAAAACTTCAGCAGAGGCTTGGGTTTTTCAGTTAGAGGGGCATTGGAAATTCCTGTTCTCCAGGAGCAGAGCTCTGACAACACAATCAAGAAAAATGTTACCTTTCTATATTCTTAATATAAAGTGCTGACGTACTTTAGCACCCTAAAACCTTTAGCATTTATAGCCAATTACAAAATCCAGACATATTGTTTGGCAAACATATCACAGGGAGATTTCAAACTATAGAGACCTCATTCACCCATAAAACACAATAGGATGTGTGTTTAATGTGCAATGAAAGTACGGTTAGGGTGTGTAGAGAATGTCGGTATACTAACTCCTTCTTTATTGCTTCCCAATGCAGTGAAACACAGCAATGATTTTCCAGTGAAACCAGATCGACAAGGAAACACTGGGGATGTGGTTGGTCACACACAACTGGTATAGAACTAAAAGGAAGCACTGAGGTAATTAACCTTATCTATATTTTCCATAATATTTATGATATAGTTTCAATGCATCCTATAAAAATAAACACCACAGATAATTTGCTTCATTTTCTAAACGACATACCAGGTCAGATCACTGGTGCATTAAGTCTGGCATTCTGACTCTGACACCTGCCAATTCCCGATGCTTTCGTGGAATATGAAAAGCCACCATGATGTAGAACATTGTACACGGGGGGAAATGTCCCTTTCTGCCCCCTGTTCTGAGAAGTACATGCCCTAAAGCAGGAGCAGTTTTGTAAACACCTCACGTAACAAGACAGTATGTGAAGTCTACGCTATTCAAATAGCTGCAGCAACTCAGAGCGGCCCAGCTACCTAGAAAGTTTCAGCCGATAAAGCTCAGCCATTTGGGAGCTAGACGTGTACAAAACAAACCCTTACCCGTCTTTTTACAGAAGATAAACTTGTTTCACGCTCTCACAACTTCAAAACAGGAGAATGGATTTTGCTCAAACATTTCAAAAATACTGAGGGGTAGTGATTTGGCCCTCGTGGAGGTGCATGAGAAGGGGCAAATGGAGGAGCTGCAGGAAACCTTCCCCAAACAGTTCACACGATGGCCAACACCTTCTCTCTTCAGCAAATTGCCTCAAAAGTCCCAGGAACAGTGTGGAAGGGCCATAGCTCAGTCCCTTCTTTATCAGTAGGGGCTGAAGGAGGGCCAGCAGATGGACAGAGAGCAACAGGAGCAGCCTATTGGCTGGTGCAGAGTGCACCAAGCAGCCCCAGGAGAGCTTGTGAGCCATGTGCGCTCCTGGTGTTCCCTGTTGGAGCAAGGTGGCTCCATGCAAACTAGCCCTTAGCTTTGGGCTGAAACTAAGGCTGGAGAAGTTCAGCCAAAAAGAAGAATTACTGAAAGAGTTACAAAAGGAGGAGATCCAGTGGCCATCTCAAAGTAACCTTAACTAGCTTCCACTGATCTAATAAAGCCAGTACTGTATCACGACAATCATCAGTCTTCTAATCATATTCCAATCACAAAACAGCCCTTAAAATTATAACGACTAAGTATAATGAATTGCATACCCTGTTTGCAATATCGATGGCAGTGTCAGACTGACTTCTCCTTTCCTTCCTCCGTTCCATGTCCTGCCCATAATCTGTAGTTAGGAGACTTTTGTCAGCCCTCATATCATTCTGGGACTTTGAGATTTCTAAAACGAATACAAGGAGAGAGGGTCACATTTATAAGTCTGGAAATGTATGAAGCTAATCCTATGCCTTTCAGATCATTTAGATTACAGATCTGCTATTGATCTCCTGAGAAAAAGAAACAGCTGGGAAAGCAAGTTCCTGTCCCATTTTGTGTAACTGCATTCTGCCTACCTAAATTCACAAATGCAATACCATTATGATCATTTATGGGAGTGCTACAGTGGAAAATGAGGAGTCAATTAAAATGGATACAAAATATGGAAGAAAGTGGAAACATTTTATATTCAGGCCACATGCATGATTTTAAGATGTGAGTACCCTCACTGAATTCAACAGGATTGCTCACTTGCTTAAACTTATGCATGTGCTTAAATTCCTGGTTAAATTAGGGCCTCAGTGCATTAAAGGTCCTTTTCCCAAGCAATTCAGATTGCAGTATAGGTAATGCAACAAAATATGGTAATGCATCAATCCTTATGGGCTGTACACAATTAGCCAAATAAACCTGCCAGTGCACTTATAGAGCTTTAGTGCAACACTTCTTTGCTTCTTTCACCTTGGGGTGCAATAAGGAGGGCTTCTCTTTATTTCAGGGGAAGGAAGGAGAGGACGTATTCATGATTCTTAAGATTAAAGACGGGCAGTCCCAGCAACAGACACAGTGTGTGTTATAAACACTATCTTACATAGCTCCTGATGAAGAGTTAATATTGCAGTACAAGTGGTGCAAAAAAGATCAACTGCCATCACATGTTTAATATATACTGGGGAAATAAATCTTTCTGTAGTGTATAACACTGATGGCTGCAACGGAAAACTCACAAAGCCTGTTAAGATACTTGAGAACAATGGGACTCTGGGGTGTCTGACATTTAAAGCCATTGTGACATAGGTTTTGCTTTTAAGAGCAATCGATCCTCCTACATTTATTGAGCGTTGTGTACGCAGTGAACGTGCCAGGTGACACATTCATAAAGAGGCTCAGTCCAGGCGTCTCCTACAGTAAATGCGACTGGATTTTTTTTTGTAATATATAGTGAATTCAGCACTCATAAAAGGGGCCAGAGTGACAGACTTAATGGGCCGAATAGGTTTATAATAGATTCAGCACCAGCACAGGCTTGTCCCACACTGCTCTAACAATGGGATTGTTGGAGGGATCATTTCTAAAGTCAAGTTAGTTCAATTTTCACATCCATTCTTTCTTTGGCGTCTCTGCTGAGACAATCAATAAGGGTGCCAATTATTGCCAGTTGCGGATTGTGCTGTGAACTAGACCAAGACCAGCAACTCATTTCACATACGCCATCCAACAACTAAAAGGTTATAACAACGTTCTCTCTTTGCCACAGAGAATCAACTGGAACTAGCACCCTAAAAGGGAAAGACTTTCTAGCCATCCAATCTGTGGAAACTAAGGCTTTGTATCCTACACTCAAATCCTTTGGCTCCAGATGTGCTGTCAGATATGCACACACGAGTCCCATTGGCTTAAATGGGAGTGTCTGAGGGCACAGCCAGGCTCTTCGTTTTTACTTCTTGCAAAATACAGGAGCTATGTATGCTCAGTACTGCTGCAAACGAGCCCACTTTTATTTAGATGCCAACATATGGATGTAGGAACCTAACTTTAGGCACCCATGACTCAAAATTTTGGCCCACATGTTTATCATTGGGCTTGAAGGAAACTACTAAGGGGCACAGTGTCAAGAAGAGGTGGCTTCCTGGCCCAACAGGGGGCAGTGGTGAGTTACAGCTCTTAGCTACAGTGACTCCCAGCTAGCCAATCCTTTGTTCTAGGAAACACCCCTTTTTTCCCTGGCCTCCCTTCCTCCATGCTCTGCCCTGATCAGTATGGAAAAGCCAAGCTTCCTTACAAAGTATTTGGGTTACATGCTAGCTTAAGGTGAGAGATCATGTCTTTCTTTGGTAGCTGACTTCACAGATAATAACAGCCTACCATACGTTCTTACAGCTAAAGAGATTCCTACCCTAGTTCAAATGGTAGCAGCTTGTGCTTTTGGTGTTGTATATTCCAGGTTCAATCCACACTAACAATCATAGTGTCTATATATATATACAGGCTGTTATGCTTCTCAGTGTTCTTGGGTCACATGGGCAAACTGGATTACATTTGGTGAGAACAAGGAGAGGGGACTGGCTAGGGAGGAGGGAGGAGTCTCATTAGAAAGGATTCAGAGTGGTAGCCTTGTTAGTCTGTATCAGCAAAAACAATGAGGACTCCTCATTAGAAAGGAGTGGTTAAGAGGAAAGACGACAGAGAGGAGGCAAGAGACTAGTGCCAAGTTACTCAGGTCTAGTCTCATTTTATAATCCTTGGGATAAGGATACTACTCTAGCCATGAGAGACAACATTTACAACTGCCCCCAGTCTCTGCAGCAGGCAGCAGATTAGTAAAAATACATGCTAATTGTGGGGTCTCTGGTCTTCATAAGGGTCAGAGCTTGTTCTCTTCTGGCTACTGCTCCCTTTTGTTATGCACATAGGGCCAAAGTCTGCCCTCCAGTAGGTGCAGGTTGTTCCATATATGTATCCAAAGCCTAAACTTGCCCTCTAAAGTTACTGAAGAACAGAATAGCAATAAGTGAAAGAGGAAAATGAGGAGGACAAAGGGTATCAGGATTAAAGATGAACTGACAGGTGAGGATGATTTTTAAAAACACATACACTGACAGGAAGTTAGAATGAGGGAGAAAGAGACGGGAGAGGTTTTTAAAAAAAACTGATAGGAAAGAGAAAGACAATGCTAAAACCTTCCTTCTGAGAGTGATCAAAGAAGGGCAATCTGTGACAAGTTCACTTGGGAAAGATGGATAATACAGCCGTTACCACAATAGAAAGTTGGCATACTCCACGCCACAATAGTTGAGTTTGCTGTAGTATTTTCAGGTTTTATCAGCACATATCTGAACTATTACAGTTGTTTAAAAAACTTAGCAAGAAAAGAGAGTGCTCAGCTGGGATCATCAGTTGCTCAGCTTGTTAAAAAATTAGAGGGAATTCTGATGGAAAATTAGACATGCCTTACTATTTGTTGGTCCTAGCAGCAGTCACTAACAGACCCTTCACTTATAACCACTTGTGGCTCAAATTTAAATGGCAAAGCACTGAAGGACACTTACTTTTCATATTTGTGGCAAGAGACAGAAACAAGTTTTCCATAGACTTATTAAAGCTTTTAGATTGGCTGATTTCCTGCAATTGAGAGAAAAAAAATTGAGAGAGAAAATCAAGAACTGTGTTTTCAAAGCTTCCCATGTCACACACCTTTAGAAATTGCAAAAACAGCATGTGTGTAAGGTTGCACAAAGCTATCATTTCTGTAGCATTTATAAGCACATATTTTTGCACTACATGTAAATATTAGCACCAAAGTATTTGGCTGGGGAATGGGGTGGCTCTTTCAACTGAGTTCTTTTGCAACTACCAGCAGAAAACTCTGCAGGCAATTTCCATATTGCTTTCATAAATCTTAACAAATGACATAGCTGATTAATTTTTTACAATATTGTTTGCATTTAAATTAAGGTAAGAAAGAGTCTTATTAATCTTAGAGCTGCTGTAATGCTTCTGGCAGTCCGGATTCAGAGGATCCTCACAAGGATTGGAAGTAGAGCTAGTCAGAATTTTTCATCAAAATCAATGGGATTTAAGCATGTGTATAAAATTAAACATGTGCTTAAGTGCTCTCCTGAGCAGGGAAGGGCTGCTGAATTAGGGCACCAGGGCCCAATCCAGAGCCCTATGAAGTCAATGGTAATCTTCCAATTGATTTCAATGGATTTTGGATCTGGTCCTAATAATCCACCTGCTAGAAACTGTGATGAAATTGCAAACATCAAAATCATTCTGCTCTTTGCTCATTTATACAAACAACACATGCAAAGTTTTCATTACAAATGGCTACATAATATGCACCAAAAAAATTGGTGACTAATCTAATATGTCCCTAAGAGACCAACTCCTCAGAAAAAGGAACAAGACAAAGGAAATAAAAGCATAATTTATATTGCAACAAATTCCTAAACAATATTATGAGTTGTTGCTATGTGCTACACTTCTGCGGCTGGCCGTTTCCACTGAAAGAGCTCTTAGATATCTGCACATATAAACATTACCATTGTGGTGTTTCTCCCGGTGGTTTCAGTGAAAGGAGGGGGAGTAGGAGGAACCACAGAAATTTTACTAGGAAGTTAGGAGAAAAGAAACAATTAACATATTTTTCACAAGACTCTAATATTTACAGCTTTCCCAACCTCTTTCTTTGTTTCTTCTCTTTCCTCAAAGGAGCCACCTCTCTCCTGCAACCTAAAGATCTTGGGTGAGTCTGTGCTATGCTTCTTACAGGCTCAGCAAAGAACTTGCAGCCACAGGAGTGGGGGCTAAAGTGGCTTTGCACCCTCCTGATCCTCAGCTGCTCCAGCCAGTATAATTTAGACAGACCTGAGGGCCTATTTAAGTCACTGCAGCCTCCTTGGGCTGCTCTATGGTCACCAGTGCATAATTGTACCCCTGCCTCCCCGCAGACACACCCCTGCTGACTCCAGCATGCATGCATCTTCCTGCCATCTATGCCACAGGTTATGAGAGGATCCTCAGAAATCAGCCTTATGGCCATCTTCCATGGTTCCTGTGCTGGAGGGATCCACCCCTGGCTGGAATTGGGGCTTTTAGAATTTTGGACTTTTATTCCACCCCAGTCCCTTCCTGCAGCATGAAGAGGCCAGACCAGGAGCAATGATCTGCCCCTTGATCCTGTACTCCCAACACAATCAAAACCCCCAATGCAGAGAATGCACTTCCCCGTGCTTCTACTCCAGGGGTTGGGAACGTGCCAAAGGTGGCATGCAAGTCAATTTTTGATGGCACGCGCTGCTCTGGGGTTCCGGCTGCTGCCCCGTTGCCAGCTGGGGTCCCGGCCACCATCCCCCCTCAGCCCGCTACTGGCCTGGGGTTCTGCTCACCGAGGCCTGCAGGAGGCTGAGCGGGGCCGGCAGCTGGGACCCCAACTGTCAAGGGGCTGGCAGCCGGAACCCCAGACCAGCAGCAGGCTGAGTGCTACTGGCACCCCAGACTGGCACAAGATTCCTTTAACAGAATATACACTGCATACACTTAGGTGCACCTTGACAAACAGGGGCCTTCCTGTCTTACATTTACTTAAAAAATAACAACAGGCAAAATCTCCAGTCAGTTTACTGCATGTTTGTACCACTACTGTTTTTCCTGCAATGATTTTCAACCCAGATCATTTAAACAGAGCCTGTAAATGTGAAAAGCACTGGAGAAAAAGATCACAGCAAAATACCGTATGCTTCCCTGAATTTCCAATAAATTAAAGCAAGGAAACTGTCCAGCTAAAAGTAGGATTCTTTCTACTGTACTCCAACCTCTTTCTATAGAATGCACGAAACCAAAAAGAGTGGCAATCTTTCTATAGTACTATTAATTGCATTCCAAACTTTTTTAAATCTTGAGATTTGCCATCTTGTTAATCAGAAAACTTAAGCAGCAAGCTGTTTTGTATTACAAAATAAGTTAATTGTATTGTAGTCTCAGTGCCCTAGGACAATTTGTCCTTCTACAAGTCTTACCTCAGTTTTTGATAAGATTTCAAGAGCTTTGCGCCAGCTGTTTCGTGTCTACCTATGAAGCAAGAAAATAACGTAAAGGTCATTTTGTAGCAATAATAGTCATTAGCACTTAGATAACACTTTTCAGAATCAAAGTGCTTTCAGGCACCGGACTAAATATATAAAAGCTCCTGAGGATGTAAATCACTATAGGTGAAATTAAACCCTGTGCAACAGGCCACCACAAGCCCTAAGCAACACTTAAATCCCACCTAAGCCAAAAACTGTTTTATTAGCTTACCTCACCCTCTCTTCAGAGGTAGTCTGGCAAGACTAAAGATGATAATCATAGAAGTGTAGCACTGCAAGGGGCCTCAAGAGGTCATCTAGTCCAGTCTCCTGCACTCAAGGAAGGACTGTGTAATAACTAAACCATTCCTGACAGGTGATTGTCTAACCTGTTCTTTAAACCCTCCAATGGCGTAGATTCCACAACCTCTGTAGGCAATTTGTTCCAGTGCTTAATTACCCAGACAGGAAGTTTTTCCTAATGCCAAACCTAAACCTCCCTTGGTGCAATTTAAGCCCATTGCTTCTTGTTCTATCCTCAGAGGTTAACAAGAACAATTTTTCTCCTTCCTCCTTGTAACAACCTTTTATGTACTTGGAAACTGTTATCATGTCCCCTCTCAGTCTTCTCTTCTCCAGACTAAACAAACTCAATTTTTTCAATCTTCCCTCATAGGTCATGTTTTCTAGACCTTTAATCATTTTTGTTGCTCTTCTCTGAACTTTCTTCAATTTGTCCAGATCTTTCCTGAAATGTGGCACCCAGAACTGGACACAATACTCCAGTTGAAGCCTTATCAGCACAAAGCAGTGTGGAATAATTAATTCTCATGTCTTGCTTACAACACTCCTGCTAATACATCCCAGAATGATGTTTGCTTTTTTTGCAACTGAGACACTGTTGACTCATATTTAGCTTGCAATCCACTACAACTCCCAGATCCCTTTCCATGGTACTCCTTCCTAGACCGTTATTTCCCATTTTGTACATGTGCAATTGATTGTTCCTTCCTAAATGCATTTGTCCGTATTGAATTTCAGCCTATTTACTTCAGGACATTTCTCCAGTTTGTCCAGATCATTTTGAATATTTATCCTATCCTGCAAAGCATTTGCAACCCATCCCAGCTTGGTATCATCCGCAAATTTTATAAGTGTATGCTCTATGCCCATTATCTAAATCATTTATGAAGATATTGAACCGAACCAGACCCCTGACTGATCCCTGCAGGACCCCACTTGAGATGCATTTCCAGTTTGACTGTGAAAAACTGCTCATAAATACAGAAAAGTAATCTTATCTTATTCCCAGATACTGGGCCTATCTATCTAAGATACTTATATGGTCACCGTCACCATAGTATCTGAGTACTTCACAACATTTTAATGTATTTATCCTCACACTCTTGCATGGTAGGGAAGTACTATTATCCCCATTTTACAGATGAGGAACTGAGGGCAGGTCTACACTTAAAATGCAGGATCAGCGCTTAAGTGAAGATGCTCCTTCACCAACGGGAGAGCTCTCCCATTAGTGTAATTAATCCACCACTTTGAGAGGCAGTAGTTATGTCACACCCCTGAGCAATGTAGTTATATTGACATAGGTCTGCAGTGTAGAATTTGCCTGAGGCACAGATCTCAGTGACTTGCCAAAGGTCACACAGGAAGTCTGTGGCAGAGCAGGGAATTGAACCAGGGTCTCCAAGTCCGAGGCTAACCACTACTAGACCATCCTTCCTCTCTAGGGTGCTAAGTGGACGTAAATGGGACTTGAGTAGTGCAAAGGCCTTGTGCTGACCAATGCACAGAAGTAAATATGACCTATAAAACATAAGCACTGTGAAAAGTAGTGCAAATGAACATGCAGAAAAGTAATACCCATGAAAGCACTTTCAATGTGATTTTGAAAAGGTCTTTTCATTTTTCACACATTATATTTTCGGTTGGGGCGACCTCGGAGTAAAATAAAACCTCCGAAAAAAGAATTCTCTCTAAACCTAGACCTACAGCCCAAAGTGCTTCTGGCAAAACGATCCAATATACTTGATCAACGAACCAAGCTACCCCAGGGATAACAGCGCAATCCCATCCTAGAGTTCCTATCGACGATGGAGTTTACGAATATGCACCAATGACTCACAAACAAAAAAGAGACTGTGTATAAAGCTTGGGTCATCCAATCAGGGAGCAGAAACAATGCCACATGACTTAGATGAACAATCACAAGCCATTAAGAACAACAATCATACATGCTTTATCAATCACGAACAATTAGAGTAATAAAAATCACAAACAGACAAAAATTGTAAACTAAATTCATTTAATAAATGGAAAATAGCAAGTAACTGGCTCATTGCTAAGTCACTGTTAGCAATGTCAGCATGTCACTAGTAATATTGCTCTAAGAGCAATGTGGGTATTGTGGTCTGTTGCAGAAGACATCATTAACTATAACAATAGAGGAGGTAACACCTTTTAATAGTTGGGTTTGGTGGTAATAATAATTTTTTCTAAATGTTATAAAGTTTACCAAGTGTCCTGAAGTTGATGCTCAGTTGACCATAAAGACAATTTACAGTGAGTAATGTCCGGTATCTTGGTTTATTGCAGCTTTAAATGCCTCTTTAGCCCATTATAGTAGAACCTCAGAGTTAAGAACACCCGAGTTACAACCTGATCAGTCAACCACAGACTTCATTTGGAACGGAAATACACAATCAGGCAGCAACAGAGACAAAAAAACAAATACAGTACAGTACTGCGTCAAACATAACCTACTCAAAAAAATAAAGGGAAAGTTTAAAAAAAAAGATTTGACAAGGTAAAGAAACTGTTTCTGTGCTTGTGGCACCTCAGAGACTAACAAATTTATTTGAGCATAAGCTTTCGTGGGCTAAAACCCACTTCATCGGATGCATGCAGTGGCAGATACGGTAGGAAAATATATGTTCTCTGTGTATATATATTTTCCTACTGTATCTGCCACTGCATGCATCCGATGAAGTGGGTTTTAGCCCACTAAAGCTTATGCTCAAATAAATTTGTTAGTCTCTAAGGTGCCACAAGTACTCCTCGTTCTTTTTGCTGATACAGACTAACATGGCTACAGCTCTGAAACCTGTTTCTGTGCTTGTTTCATTTAAATTAAGATGGTTAAAAGCAGTGTTTTAGTCCTGCATAGTAAAGTTTCAAAGCTGTACTAAGTCAATGTTCAATTGTAGACTTTTGAAAGAACAACCGTAATGTTTTGTTCAGAATAACAAACGTTTCAGAGTTACAAACAACCTCCATTCCCGAGGTGTTTGTAACTCTGAGGTTCTACTGTAATTTACTATTTAGTAAAAGCAGCTAATTGTTTTTATGAAGGTTGGTTGTTTAAGTTGCTAAAATATTAACAGGAGAAGTGGCATACCGGTATAGCATTTCATTTTTTTAAAGCCTATAACATGGAAAGAATACAAATGTTAGCCATAGTATATGCTGTGTGTGTTCCATTCTATGCATCCGAAGAAGTGAGCTGTAACCCACGAAAGCTTATGCTAAAATAAATTTGTTAGTCTCTAAATTGCCACAAGTTCTTTCTGCGGATACAGACTAACACGGCTGCTACTCTGAATCCTGTCATAGTATATGCTAGTAAATTAACCTTATATAGTGAACAGCTAATCTTGCATTATGCTATCAAGCCAAAAGAGGGCTCTGTTCCTACACTCTTGGAGGATGCATAACTAAGCACAATGAAGTGTTTCAGTTATTTATCCACAGAGACCTGATCCTGAAAGGTGATGAATGTCATCAACCACGGTTTACTGCATTGGGAATTGAGAGCACTCAGCACCCTGTAGGACCAGGCCCAATGTCTGAGAAAAAACGGTTACTCACTTCTTGTAACTTGTTCTTTGAGATGTGTTGTTCATGTCCATTCCAATCAGGTGTGTGCACGCGCACGTGCATGTTGGCTGGAAGATTTTTCCCCTAGCAGCATCCATCAGGTCAGCCTCGGCGCCCCCTGGAGTCGCACCCTCAAGGCGCCTAATATATAGCCCTGCCGACCTGCCACCCCTTCAGTTCCTTCTTGCTGGCTACTCCGACCGAAGGGTAGGAGATTGGGTATTGGAATGGACATGAACAAGAGATCTCGAAGAACAACAGTTACAAGAAGTGAGTAACCGTTTTTTCTTCTTCGAGTGCTTGTTCATGTCCATTCCAATCAGGTGAGACTCAAGACAAATTCAGAAGGAGGGGTTGGAGCTGTCCACTGATTAGAGTACTGCTTTTCCTAAGGCTGCATTTTCTCTGGCCTGCCAGGTGACTGCATAGTGTGCGGCGAAAGTGTGTATGGCCGCTCTGCAGATTTCCTGGGCGGGAACTTGAGCCAGGCACACCGTCTATGAAGTCTGTGCCCTGGCAGAATGCACTATGATTGAAGGCGTGGGAACCCCTGCCAGGTTGTAGCACTCGCTGATACAGGTCACAATCCATGATGAAATGGGCTGGGGCGAAACCAGCTGGCCTTTCATCCTGTCCGCCACTGCCACGAAGAGCTGGACCAACTTCTTGAATGGTTTCGTTCTCTCGATGTAGAAAGCGAGCGCTCTGCGGACATCCAGAGTGTGGAGTCTCTGCTCCCTGTTGTTAGAATGAGGTTTAGGGTAGAAAACTGGAAGGAAAATATCCTGGTTGATGTGGAACTGCGACACAACCTTCAAGAGGAAAGAAGGGTGGGGCAGAGTCACGATCCTGTCCAAGCTGTCCTTGGCTGGTTGATAGACTGATGCTAGCCACATCTGTAGTGGCCGAAGCCTGAGTCTGGCGTGTCGTACCACATACATACAGGCTGCCATGTGCCCGAGAAGCCTCAGGCAGTTTCTCGTGGTAGTGGTGGGAAACTGAGTAATTCCCTGGATCATGTCGTTGAGGGCTTGAAACCTCACCTGTGGGAGGAATGCCCTAGCTTGGGTCGAGTCCAGTACTGCCCCTATGAACCCTATCTTCTGGACAGGAGACAGAGTCTATTTTGCTTCATTTAGGAGCAGACCCAGGTTGTTGAAGGTGGCTTTGATAAACACGACCTGAGTTTCCACCTGTGTCCTGGAGCAGCCTTTGATCAGCCAGTCATCGAGGTACAGAAATACCTGTACCTGATGTCTCTGCAGAAAAGCGGCGACAACTGCCATGCATTTGGTGAATACTCGAGGTGATGCTGACAGGATGAATGGGAGGACAGTAAATTGGTAGTGGGAACCACTGACCACAAATTTGAGGAACTTCCTGTGGTTCTGAGCGACTGCGATGTGAAAATACATGTCCCTCAAGCCGAGGGCGGCATACCAGTCTGCTGGATCTAGTGAAGGGATGATGGAGGCCAGGGAGACTTGTTGAGCTCACGCAGATCCAGGATAGGCCTGAGGCTGCCTTTGGCTTTCGGTATTAGGAAATACCCGGCATAGAAGCCCTCACCCCGTGCTCCAGAGGAAACTCCTCCACTGCCCCTAGTGATAGGAGTGACTGCACTTCCTGAATGAGAAGTTGCTCGTAATAAGGGACCCTGAAGAGGGATGGGGAAGGAGGGTGGAAGGGCAGGAGGGCACAGAATTGGATGGAGTACCCCCTCTCTACTGTGTGAAGCACCCAGCGGTCCGAGGTGATACGGGACCATGCACGGTAGAAAGGGGATAGACGGGAGGAAAAGGTAAGGCGGGTTAGATCCAGTCTGTGATCTGGTGTGCTGTCCTCAACCGCACCTTCAAAAGGCTGGTTTAGGCCAGAGGCCGGTTTAAGGCCGGTTTGGGCTGGCCAGAGCCCTGAGTTGAGGAAGGGTGTTGCCTCCTCCTGCCACTCCTGTTCTTCCTCCAAGAACTGTCCTGTCGGCTCTGCTGCTGGAACCTTTGAGGAGGTTGTGGGCAGAAGTGTCTCTGCTGCATGGCGGGGGTGTGCAGGCCCAAGGATTTGAGGGTGGCTCAGGAGTCTTTCAGGCTGTGCAGCTACTTGTTTGTCTTTTCAGAAAACAGAGTCTCGCCCTCAAATGGGAGGTCCTGAATGGTTTGCTGGACTTCGTAGGGTAACCCTGAGACTTGGAACCAAGCACTGCACCACATAGCTACCTCCGTCACTATGACTCTAGTGGCAGCATCTGCAGCGTCTAATACAGCCTGCAGGGAAGCCTGGGAGACTAGCTTCCCTTCCTCCACCAAGGCTGTGAACTCCGCTTGTGAATCCGAAGGGATGAGCTCCATGAACTTTGTCATTGCTGCACAGGTGTTGTACGAGTACCCGCTCACAATGGCCATTGGTTTGCAATACGGAGCTGCAAACCACCTGTCGAGTGGTTTGCAGCTCCAGATTTCTACCCACAAGGTCTAGGTGTTTAGCATCCCTGTTCTTTGGGGAGGGTTCTTGGAAGCCCTGTCTCTCACGCTGGTTAGCCGCATCGACCACCAGGGAGTCAGGAGACGGGTGAGAGTATCAATGCTCGAACCCTCTGGAGGGAACAAAATACTGCCACTCGTTGCGTTTGGCAGTAGGAGGCAAGGATGCCGGCATCTGCCACAGGGTCTTAGTGGTGTCCACAATGGTCTTTATAAGTGGCAAGGCTATACATAACAGTCCCGAGGGTGCTAGGATGTCCACCATGGGATCAGCCTCCTCCACCACCTCCTCAGCCTTGATACCCAGACCCTGGACGGCCCTATGCAGCAACTGCTGTAGCACTCTGTTGTCCTCTGACACAGGGGCAAAGGCTGTCCCCACCAATGCTTCGTCCAGCGATGAAGAGGAGGAAGCATGTGCCGAGAGTGGAAGCTCCCTACCATCTACCCCTGAGGAGTCACGTGACTCTCAGGGCAGCGTTGGAGGTAGTGGTGCCATCGACGGTGCCGGGGCTGTGGATGTCGAAGCACACATCAGCGCTGCCATCAGCCCTACTGGAGGGAGCTGCATCAGCATGCTCACAGGAGCCACTGGAAGCAAGGGGCCCAGTGACTGCATCAAGGTCGATGTTGACAATGGTGCAGGCGTGGGAGACGGGTGTGTCAACGCCGTGAAGGGCAGTGTGAGGTCAGAGCTGAGCATGGTGCCAGAGTCGACGACGGAGCCTGAGGCAGAGGCGTCAGGACTGTAAGCGCCAAGGGCAGATGCGCAGCAGAAAGTGGCACGAAGGTGGTAGAGGCCAAGGAAGACGTTACAGAGTATGGACCTGGGTTCCTCCCTGGCCCTGGTGAAAAGCCCAGGGGGTCCAGAAGGGCCATTGAGGCAGGTTCTACCACTGCAGAGGCCATGCCTGGGGCTCTCTCCTGTCTCTATCGGACCTCGATCTGCGACTTCTGCTCCTTCCAGAGCAATAGGAGTCAGACTCTGACTCCGAGGTCTCAGACACTGAAGACCATGGAGGAGCTGATCCTCAGTGTTTTGAACATTGAGAGCTCTCTGTCCAAGTGGCAGGCGCCAAGGGACATGGCAAGGGAGATCATCTTGACATCATAGCCAGCTTCCCCTTCGAATGCACCAGAGGATGCGGATCCGCTGGCACTGAGGGTTCCTCCCTGGCAGGCAAGAACGGTGCTGTAAGATGGAAGAGGTCCGAGCAGCCTGGTACGGTTCCAGCGTCGACAGGAGCTGCAGCTGCTGTGTAGGCACCGATGATTGAGGTGGGGCCAGACTTGACTGCCACACTTGGGCAGGAGTCGACCCAGCCCCTGCAGGGGATCCTGAGGAGTGGCCCACCTGGGGTTGCACGTCTTGTGACTTGGCTGGAGGAGAATGGTCATCCGGCTTCTTCTTTTGAGGCACTGGCGAGTGGGAACGGTGCCTACTATCAGATGGGCCCCGTGAGGAGCCGTGTTGGTGCCGAGCGTCTCGGGAAAAGTCCTTTCTTGGTGCCGAGCTCGCCGATGGCACTGGGGCGCTCTGCGTCAAGGACGACGCAGTAGGGGTCGGGTCTCCCGAGCCCGGGTTGGAGTGGGGGCATAGAGCTGCCTCCATGAGGATCCCCTTGAGCCGCTGTTCCCTTTCCTTAAGAGTTCTCATACGGAACTCGCAGCAGATCTTACAACAATCTTTCTGATGGGTCTCCCCCAGGCACCATAGACATGACAAGTGAGGGTCACTCTTTGGCATGTGCTTGGCGCGGGCCACACAATTTTGAAACCGGGGGACCGCGGCATACCACGGCTCCAGGAAGCAGAGTGCGGGGGGCAACAAACTCTATACTAACACACTAATAACACTAATGAACTAACTATATACAAGCAGATAAAGAATGACTTGCTGAGCAAGAGCTAAGGGAAGTTCCAGCCACAGTCACTGGAGGTAAGAAGGAACTGAAGGGGTGGTGGGTCGGCAGGGCTCTATATTAGGCGCCATGAGGGCACGACCAGGGGGCGCCCAGGCTGACCCGATGGATGCTGCTAGGGGAAAAATCTTCCAGCCAACATGCACGTGCGCGCACACACACCTGATTGGAATGGACATGAACAAGCACTCGAAGAAGAATAACAAAAGATCACTTTTCTGTATTTGTGAGAGGTTGTTTAGATTTACATCTTTACTCTCACCAACAACCTCTGAAGAGAGAGTGAGATGAGCTCATATAACCACCTTTGGAACTCCACTGCCCGTAAGAAGGTGAATCAACCAACATTATTAAATTGGGAAGTGTGTTCTATCTAGAAGGGGATTCAATGAAGTCTATAAATAACTGCTGTTATCTGATTTTTAGCAAGGAAGTGTATCATTACTCAGCTTCTCACTTTGTTTTGATGCCAGCTTTCAGTGAATGCCTGTTGTTTCAAAGACTGCTTGCTTATTTAAGGTATAACATCCTTTTTCTCTTATATTGCTAATGTTTTCCCAGATAAACAGAGCTCCCTGAGGTGGTATTTTACGGACCAGTGCCTACTGGCTTCTCCTTCTACATCTAAAGTCAAAAATGGGGATACTTTGGTCCAGGTTGTGTCATTTAGACACAGGTCTCAGTTAGGGGAAGTGGGAAGCTACACGACCCCCAGGGGAGCTCAAGAAGGGACTATGTCTCATAAAACACAATCCCTTCCCCAGAATGCAGGGATAGAGTGCACACTGCAGCAGCCCTTTGGGTGATGCAGTATGTTCCTCATTCACCTGACCTGCTTTGGGTGCCAGTGCTGTGGATGGGGATGGATCTGCCACCTCCACACACCTGTTGGCTATTTTGTGTCCCCAGTGGCATAGGAGGGCACTACACAAGGGGGATGGCATAGTTGGGCTCCAAATGGGTTGTGGTTTAGGTTCCCATAGATTAGTATGTGCTGAA
Organism: Mauremys reevesii; assembly: GCF_016161935.1. Taxonomy (NCBI): domain Eukaryota; kingdom Metazoa; phylum Chordata; order Testudines; family Geoemydidae; genus Mauremys; species Mauremys reevesii. Next base: position 92,472,336 of record NC_052625.1, read on the forward strand.
CACTGTCTCATAGTAGATTTGTAAATTTCCCCTTTTTATTGTCTATTCCATCCTGTCCTCTTTGTAGGCTTTGAACCTGCACCACTGAAATCAATGGGAACTTTGCCATTAACTTAAAAGGCTGCAAGACATTGCCTTGCAGTCCACATACCCTACTGAATATATATTTATTTCAGACCTTTGTATTTCTTATTCGCCTTAAGGTGCACACTTATTTGGTGCTCACAATTTCAGTCACATTGTTCAAATTAAAATGGTTATCATATTTTCATATTACCCAGCCAAAGTACTTTGCCCTTTAAAGGCCTTCTTCTGGTTTATGCTTAAGGCAAAAAGGCAGGCATTCTACACCCACTGTAGAAACACATACCACAAGATCTAGTCTTTATTTCAGACCTACTAAATGGGCTAAAAATGAAACAAAGTAGTGTATCAAGATTTTGTATTGTATATTGCTTAGATGAGGACTATACACGGCAAAGCAGTTTGTTGCCTGCTCCAGTAATTACCTTCAGCTGGGAATTTCTTGGCACGTTCCTCAAAGAACCATTCCCCAGTCTTTACTTTCATGTCTCTGAAAAACAAACAACACACATGTGAACCTTTTACACAGTTTCCAAGATGAATTTTCATGTCCATATACATGTGCACTTAAGACAAAAATCTGTTTAACAGTCAAAGGCTAAAGAGTGACCCTTCTTAATTGTACAGTATAACTAATGGGAGATGGCTACAATCTGACCCTGAGTTTGAGGGCAAAGGATCAACTTTGTTCTCCCTGTAAGAGCTGTTCTGCGCTGACGTAAGTATTATCTAGTGTTTAGAGCAACACGCTGGAAGTCAAGAGTCCTTGATTCTATTTGTAGCTCTGCACCTGATTTGCTCTGTGACCTCAGATAAGGCCCTTAGGACTAGCTTGCTGTTTACTGCCATAGCGTAAAGGTACTGTAGTGTGCGCTCCGAGGTGTAAGTCAGAATGGCTATATAAGAGCAGCACATGCTGCAGTGTCATAACCCTAGAAGAAGGTGCAACACACTCTCTCCTCATTGATGTGGACAGTGTGGTGGTGCCATGGCCTAACCCGGGGGTAGGCAACCTATGGCACGGGTGCCAAAGGCAGCACGCGAGCTGATTTTCAGTGGCACTCACACTGCCTGGGTCCTGTGCCACCAGTCCGGGGGGCTCTGCATTTTAATTTAATTTTAAATGAAGCTTCTTAAACATTTTAAAAACAACAATACTTTACATACAATAATAGTTTAGTTATATATTATAGACTTCTAGAAAAGAGACCTTCTACAAACGTTAAAATGTATTACTGGCACGCGACACCTTAAATTAGAGTGAATAAATGAAGACTTGGCACACCACTTCTGAAAGGTTGCCGACCCCTGGCCTAACCCTAACCTTACCCCGCTCCTCTTTCGAGAAGCTAGTACCACCGGTGGCAACTGTCATGCACAGTACCTGCATGCATCAGGATCATGAGATCAAATAGGTGATGTTTAATGAGTATGAAATGCATATAAGGACAGATCCTTGAGAAAAATTCAAAAACCTGTAACTAACCAAAACCAAAAAACTATATATAATTCTGACTGAAATTCACAAAGGCCAGGAAATGCAGCAATTGGGCTGCTACTCTGGTTCTCAACTCATTCCCTTTTAAAATATGGTACAATGTTTAGGAATCTGTGTGCTTTTGTTGCAGCTTGGTTTTAGGTTCCATTTTTAGGCACCTAAATAAGTGTCTTTGTATTCAGAGGAGCTGAACACCTGCAACTTTCTCGTACTCTGTTGGAAATGGAGTATGTTCAGCTCCTCTTGAAATCAGGCCATTTATTTAGCTGTCTAACCATAGATTTTGGTGCTTAACTTAAGACAATGGAATCTGAAAATTTGGCAGTAGGAGTTCTGATACAACTGAACTGGACACTGCTTTAAACCCATATAATGTGCTATGATTAGGCTTGAAAGGATTAGATTTGTATCGGTAAATGCAGGTAAACATCTATTTCATCATACACACACAAACTGAAGAAAAGTATTTTCCATCAAAAATAATCAAAATTTATAGATAGACTCAGTAAGAAAAGTACTGCTTGAGAACTTATTAAAGTTTGATTTGAGGATATTTATTTTGTATATTTTGACATGTGACAATTTGTGTTTTGACGGTTATAAAGCTTCAGTTTTTTGAACCTCAATGTCTACTATTAAGAAATAATTATTGTCTGCCCCCCATTGTGTGAACTCCCCCCATAATTTCCCACAGCTGTGAAAATTTAAATCCATAAATGAAGAAAAAGATGCTTAAAACCCATAATTTTGTGCAACTGTGAAAATTTAATCAGATAAAAATAGAAAAAATGCTTAAAAATAAACATCTATATTATCCATTGAAATTATAAAAAAGTAAAAAGCAAATTCTGCCAAGCCTAACTATAGTTTTGATCAGTGCTAATCCTTCTAAGCCTAACTATAGTGAGTTATCCCTTTGTATCTTAAATAATTTGTTTGCCTGCTTGCTTTCAATAATGTATGGCTTTCATTTTGGTCTTCATCACTATTAGATGGCTATTAAAGCAAAACAACCCAGAATTTATTACAGTTTGCAAACACTGATTTAATAGTGTCTTGCCAGAATCCAGTTTTATTTCACCTATGCATCCTACTGTCTGTTGCTTGTTAAGAAAGTGCTTTTTTCTACAAGAAAGTAAGCATCTTGTTACAGGGGTTTCATTGTTCTGGAGAAAGGAATACTGGTCTGTAATGTTTAGATTGCTTTAAATGGATGCAATCTACTTGAAATCCGAACTTTTTTTTTTCAAACAATAGGTTTCAAGTTGTTTCAGATCATACAACTGCTTCTGAGTCCTCTGGTTTTAATACTGCATTTTCCAAAACATCTTTCTCTCCCCCGTTGTGTGAATCATCCATACAAATAGGGAAACTGACTGACTATAGAGGGGAAACAGTAGAACAGAATTCACCCAGAGAGAGCCTACTGCAAAGCTACTGAAGTCTTAACTATCCATCTTAGGTCCTTATAAGGCTCCATCATCATAGTGTTGGAGGGCCTGATAATTTTTAATGTATTTATTCTCACAAAATCCCTGTGAGGTAGGGCAGTACTATTATCCCTATTTTACAGATGGGGAATTGAGGCACACTGAGGCTAAGTGACTTTCCAAAAGTCACACAGGTTACCATTGACTTAACTGGGCTGTGGATCAGATACAAAGTGCAATCAATCAAAGAAAAACAGACAAAAATAAATATATTTTCTCTAATCTCATTCTATTATTTGTAACTTTAGCAGGTAAAAATATTCGAAGTGTAATGTTTAAATTTTCTTAGATTCATATATTTTAAGGCCAGGAGGCCTTATGACCATCTGGTCCAGGGGTGGGGATCCTTTTTTCTATCAGGGACCACTGACCCACATAAAAAAATCAGTCATGGGCCACACACAGCCCCGTATGGGCAGCGAGGATACTCGAGGCTTCCCCTAGGCTCCAGGGTGGGGACAGAAATGAGGGGTTCAGTGTGTGGGAGGGGGCTACAGGCTGGGGCAGGGGGTTAAGGTGCGGGGAGGGGGTGAGGGCTCTGACTAGGGTTGCGGGCTCTGGTGTGGGGCTGTGGATGAGGGGTTTGGGTTTCAGGAAGAGGCTCCAGGCTGAGGCCAAGGGATTTGGAATGCAGGAACGTGCTCAGGGTTGGGGCAGGGGTTTGGGTGTGGGAGGAGGTATGGGGTGCGGGGTCTGGGAGGGAGTTAGGGTGCAGGAGGGGGTCCTGACTTGGGGCGGGGGGTTGGGGTGTGGGCGACGCTTACCTCAGGCAGCTCCTGGTCAGTGGCACAGAGGGGCTAAGGCAGGGTCCCTGCCTGCTGGGGCTCCATGCTGCACCCAGTAGCGGCTGCCATATTCAGCCCCTAGGCGGAGGGGCGAGAGGGCTCTGCATGGTGCATGCTGCCTGCGCCCACAGGCACTACCCCCACAGCTCCCATTGGCCACGATTCCTGGCCAATGGGAGCTGCAGAGCCAGCGCTGGGGACGGGGGCAGTGTGCAGAGCTTCCCTGATCGCCCCTGCTCCTAGGGGCCACAGGGACATGCTGGGAGTGGCACAGAGCCGACCAGACTTCTGGCAACCCGGCGAGCCGGCGCAGGCGGCTCAAGCCCTGTGGGGGTGGGGGGGAGAGGGCGCCAAGGCTCGGGGCTTCCAGCCTGTGGCATGGAGACTTGCCATGGGCCAGATGAAATGAAGCAGGGGCCGGATCCAGCTGCAGGTTCCCCACCCCGATCTAGTCTGACCTACACACAACAGGCCAGTAATCTTCACCCAGTAATTCCTGCCTCAAGCCTATATCTTGTGGTTGGACTAGAGCATACTTGTTAGAAAGACATCCAATCTTGACTTAAAGGCTTCAAGTGGTGGTGAATCCATCACAACACTAGGTAACTTGATCCAATGGTTAATTACACTCACTGTTCTAAATGTGCCCCTTATTTCTAGCCTGTATTTATCTAGCTTCAGCTTCCAACCACTGGGCATTGTTATGCCTTTGTCACATTTAAGAGCCCCATGCTATCAGAACTTCTCGCCATGTAGCTATATATAAACCATAGATTAGATAAATAGAGTGAACTTCTTAAGTCTTCCCCTGTAAGGCAAGTTTTCCAGACCTTAAATCATTCTTGTAGCTCTTTTCTGAACTCTTCCAATTTTTCAACACTCTTTTGGAGTGTGGAGACCAGATCTAGACAGACTATTCTAGTAGCAGTCTCACCAGTGCAGTACATAAGAACATAAGAAAGGCCATACTGGTTCAGACCAAAGGTCCAGCTAGCCCACTACCCGACAGTGACCAATGTCAGGTGCTCCACAGGGAATGAACAGAACAGATAATCATCAAGTGATCCATCCCCTGTCGCCCATTCCCAGCTTCCGGCAAACGTATGTATACATAAGTTATATCAACTTTCTATTTGATTTTCCCCTGGTTATACATCCAAGAATTGCATTAGCCAGTTTAGCCACAGTAAGACACAGGGAGCTCATATTCAGTTAGTTATTCATCATGACTCCCTAGGTCCATTTCAGAGTCACTGCTTCCAAAACAGAGTCCCTGATACTGTAACTGACCTATATGCATTGTATGTTGTTCAAATGAACTGATCTTACCAAGTGATCTAGACTGCTCTGTATAATTGACCTATCCTTATTATTATTTACCACTTTACCTATTTTCAAATCACCGTCACACTTTGCCAGCAAAGATATATTTTCTTCTAGATCATTGATAAACATACAAAATAGCATTACACCAAGAACAGATCCCTGTGGGAGCCCACTAGAAACACCTGCTTTGGATGATAATTCCCCATTTACAATTATTTTTGAGGTTTATCGATTAGCCAGTTATTAATCCATTTAATATGTGATATATTGATTTTGTATAATGCTAATTTTTTAATCAGAATGTTATGCGAAACTAAATCAAACACCTTACAGAGTCTAAATCTAACTATGCCAATACAACAAGGAGTCCAGTGGCACCTTAAAGATTAACAAATTTATTTGGGGAAATGACCTCACTTCTTCAGATGCATGGCCTTTTACCTACGAAAGCTTATGCCCAAATAAATCTGTTAGTCTTTAAGGTGCCACTGGACTCCTTGTTGTTTTTGTGGATACAGACTAACATGGCTACCCCCTGACTCTATGCCACTACAGTTACCTTTATCAACCATACCTGTAATCTCATCAAAATAAAAAAATTATATAAAATTTCTTGAACAAGACTTATTTTCCATAAAATCATGCTTTTATGCGGGACATGGACAGGGGTAAGGGGGACACGACCCTGAAAAGTTTGGGGCCCACTGATTTAGAAAGACAAACAACATTATAAATAACTTTATCCTTGTTCACCACTTCCTTCCTACCACAGGATGTACATATTTAAATGTTACTTTACGTCTAGCTTTCATGCAATCCAGATTTATTTAGTCTGAATACATTACATGACTAACAATATGATCAGCCCCAAAATCCCTGATTTGAACATCCTCAAACTTTCTGAGGTTAAGATCCCAATTGGAACATTGCAGTTTGCTCTCTTTCTAATCACGATATAGCAAACCAAACGCCGACCTCAGTTAAACATTTATTTTCTTTGGACAGGTGGGATCTAAGCATTTAAGAGTTGAATTTGGCTGACAATGTTCATCTAGCAAATGGGGACATGTATGTAATCCTGTGATAAATCATAACCAAAGTATAATGGGACTGCTTGAAAGATATTTGCCCTCCGTCATGCACAGAGAAAGAGCACATGAGAAGTTAAAAGATGCTTCTACTCACATTTATGAACTTATCAGAGCAAGACCAAGAATAGAGAATGATGGCTGATTTCTGTTCACTTATGCGTGACTCATAGTAATACCTAGAATCAGCTAGATACAACACACAGGAAATACATTTATTTTGTTTTTGAAATGTCAAAACTGGTGTTCTGTGGTAGCCTTTTTGTCATTGCTGATGCTCAGTTTGATACATGAAGTTTGTCTCCACAGATAATCTAATATCTAAGACTAGTATCTAAAGAGCAGGGTGGAAAAGGAAGAACATCAGTGATGTTGCTGATACCAACGTTCTGTTGGGGAAAAAACATTTTAACAGCAACTGAGAGCTAGATAATAGTATCAAGAGTAAAAAAAATCAAGATGAAGATAATGAAATTATACTGCCTATCAAATGTACACCAGTATGTTTTGTATTTGATCATTTATTAGCAGTCTCTCTACTTGTAATCACAAAGACACACAGAGCCTCTGTTGGCCTAGATTCCGCAAGAAGTCATTTAGATGCTGATTTTCAGAGGTCAACATGCTTTTCTTGACTTCAACAGAAGGTATGAGTGCTCAGTACCTCTGAAAATCGGTCTCTAAATTTCTACATCTTTCCTCTTCCCATAAAATATAGGGCACTGAGTGGAACTACCCCATTACAGAGGGCCCACACATAGCCCTATCCATCTCTTAAGCTTTATAGCCCTGAACCAAAGCCCATTAAAGTCAATGGAAAATCTCCCAATGATTCCAATGGGCTTTGGATTAGGCCCCAGGTGATGAGCTCAAATGAGGCTTAAGTGCAGATAGGGCCTCGTGCTGGCCCTCTCCTCAAGATCTCCACTCACTGAAGATGCATCATTTTTCAACATCTACAATAGACAGAAAAATAGATCTCCTTGGGCCTGTTTATGTGTGTGTGTCTTGCTGCATCCATGAATAAATAACAGGATAAGTGATGATATGAGATGTGATATGATGTGATCTTATATGGCTGAAATGACACTTTTATTATAAGCCTCTATTTTAATTGCTTTAGGATACAAAGAGTTTTTCCATGTTAAAACTTGGAACACTTAGCCTCTGAATAATAGTCTTAAAAACAAATTAGAAAAAATGTGGTCCATTTGTGTGTAGGAAACTTATGGTTGCCTACACACGCAAAGAGTTATGAATCCATCCCCTTTTCACTAAAAAGAAAAGCATTTTGGAGGTGGAGATGATGGTTCTGGAACTCATATAATTCAAAAGCTGCTTTTCCCTCTTTCTCCCCCCACCAAAAAACCCCATAATTATTTAGCCCCAAATGTGGAGCAAACTACTTTGCCCATTTTATCATAAATGCATTTCAAAATACATTGTTTAAAAATCACAATTTACATGAAAAGACATTAATTGTGAATTCTTAAAGTCTGCATTGTCACCTAAGATACACAAACTGACTTTAAACTGGCAACCATACAGATAGTCAACCCTGTTCAAAGAGCTAATACAAGACCTATGCACCACTTGAGTTCTTATTTAAACTTAAATTTGAGGTCTAATGAGGGATTTAAGTGGTGACCTTCATAGTGATGAATTTTATTTAAAGTACTCGCCCTATGCACAGGGATGAATTTCACCTTCAGAACTGCTGGTTTGATTTCAAAACTCTGTTTTTGCCTATAAAGTATCAGAATGTTTCTCATCAAAGGCAGAAATGTATCAGAATATCCCTGTTTGGACTATTCAACTTAGGATGTTATGAATAAGAGTGTATTCAGTGAAGGTATTTAATATAATAGTACAGAGAATATAAATCAAACACTCTTGTTTACACTTTCTGGTAATACAAGAACAAAGTGATATGCAATGAAATTAAAAGGCAACAAATTTAAATTAGATAAGCTTAGGGCTGTGTCTGACTATATGCGCTTGTCATCAGAATGTTGTTATTAATATTTGTTATACTTTTTTAACCTACATGTACTATGGCTTCACTTTATTTATTATATTAATTATTATTATTATTAAACACAATGGGGATACCTCTACTCTTGTGACAAGGGCCGTGGGAAAAATAATGACACGAAAGTAGTCAAGAACTCAGTCATATATCTCATCCAAAAGATGGCACCTTCCACTGCGGGAAGCCCTGGGTCCTTTAAAGCGCTGCTGCCAGAGGATGATCCGACGAAGTGGGTATTCACCCACGAAAGCTCATGCTCCAATACGTCTGTTAGTCTATAAGGTGCCACAGGACTCTTTGCTGCTTTTACTGGTTCAGTACTGACTCAGAGGGAAGAGAGCCATCTGTGGGAATCACTTACTGCAGTAACCGGTTTTCTTCAGATAACTTCTATGCAAGAATCGACTATACCAAATCCTGCCCTACTTTATGAGATCTAACACTATCACAGCCCCAGGAAATAATGATGCATCTTTGAGTCTCTGTGACCTGTCCATTTTGCTAAACACAAGGGATGAAATTTCAGCTCCACTGAAGTCAATGGCAAAATTCCCATCAACTTCAATGGGGTGAGGATTTCACCCCAGGCTTTCAACTCTTGTCAATGCTATCTTCATTATAACAATTTAGGAATTTTATATGCTTCTCTAACTATTACTTACAACACCACAAATAACAGAGATGGCTTAACAAAACTAGTCAAATTTCTCACCCATGAGCATAACAGATGGTGCATTTCCACAGGTAGGGATTCAGGCAGACACGGCACTCAGAGCACACTCGATGACTGCATCCATTGCACACTGCACCTCTATTCATCACCAGGCCCAAGGATTTCTGACAGCGAGCGCAGGATCTTTCCTGGTATTCATGGCTTATACTTTTTCCCCCCTTCCACTGAAGCTGCTGCAACTGCATTTTCAATTTCCTGTCCCCACCAAGCAAATAAAAATATGTACAATCACAAGCTGATAATGTTTGTATCCAATAGTGATAATATTCTATGGGTCATATCTTCAAATTGTAATCTCTATTTTTACGTTGCCTGAAATCACTTGCACATGAAACCTCACTTGTGTGCATAAATGGAGTTTTAATCTAGTACAAATGGTGTTCTGCACATGCAAATTATGCACACGTAATAGGGAGCCAAAACGTATGTATGCAAGTGATCATGTGTTCAAAGCTGTGCACATGCAAACAGAAGTTGGATTTGGTTCCCTTTGCAAATTTGATTCATGAGTGAGAATTGCAAAAACATCTTCATCAAATGCAGGAATCAGCTAAAGGTGAATTTAACTGAATTGTGTGTAGACTTAAAATTACAAAACAAAAAAAAACATTTTAAACCAAAAAAACTGAAAATTGTTGCTTTTACTTACCTGACATAACCTTAGTTCAGTGTTTCTCTGACAGGGATCAGTAACATTAAGAATCCTGTTCCCTGCACTATTTGGTTACATTATAACCCTTCTGCAGGAGACTATTCTGACTATACAAAGTTGAACTGAGTAAATACCAAAAAAGTTACTGTAGTTGCTCTAATTTAAAAATGAATTTATTTCAGCTTTGCTGACAACCTATTAGCATTTGCTTTCCACAGACATTTAAGTTTTAATCATGCAAATACTTGCAGAAAACAAACTGTAGGGCCCTACATTCAACTGTGCAAACACAGAGAATTTTAAACTTGCAGGTGTAAATATTAGCAACCCAAATCGTATGTTTTTTATGGGATGGGTTATTCCTTGACAAAGTAGGTTGCAAAGTTAAAAAAAAAACCTTGTCAGAGTCCTAGTATACAGGAAACAAAATAAGCCAGACAAAGATTTAACCTCACCCTTTATAAATCAAGTATCTGTGTGAAGGTGCTGAGAGAGAATTAAATTTAAACTCTTCATTCAGCCAATAAAACCCTCTGGTGATGACAGGAAATTGCACACTAGTAAATGCAATGCACTTAGCATAACATTTATATGGGATAGGACACTGCTTCACTCAGCATTGGGAAGAGGTTCCCAAAACCCCTTGTGAGAATCCTGGAACAGATGAAATGACATAAATCAGTCAAAGACCTGAACTCATTCTTTGTAACTGGGACAATGCATTGCACCTGTGAATGTGATGAGAGAGAATTAACTATAAACTCTTCACTGAGGGAGTAACCCTTGTGATAGCCTGATTTTTTTTGTAGGAATGCTAGAAGCTAAATTCATTCAGTAGTTTATTCAATGCATGGTATTTGTTCAGCTCTAATGGATAGTGAGCCACTAGACACAGGGGTTCTCAAACTTTTGTACTGGTGACCCCTTTCACACAGCAAGCCTCTGATTGCGACCCCCCTTTATGCATTAAAACACTTTTTTATATATTTAACACCATTATAAATGCTAGAGGCAAAGCAGGGTTTGGGGTGGAGGGTGACAGCTCGTGACCCCCCACGTAATAACCTCGCAACCCCCCCATGTAATAACCTCGCAACCCCCTGAGGGGTCCCGAGCCCCAGTTTGAGAACCCCTGCACTAGCATGTTAAAGCCATGACGCACTGGTTACCTCTTAGTTCTCTCAACTGGAAAAAAGATACTAGTTTACAGCAGACAAGAGAAGGAATAAGATTAGAGAGGAAAGCAAAGAGAAATGGTGGCATAGACCAAAAAAGGCAAATACCTTATCCTTTCCTCATCCACTTTTCTCACCATCTGGTCACGGTACAGGACCTGTAAAACTGTCTCTTGTTCCAATTCCTTAAGGAAGTTCAGATTCAGTTCACAGGTCATTTTCCCCACACTTCACTTCCTTTGGAGACCCCGGCACTACACAGTTCTACTGTATCCAAGCCGACAGATAATAATGTTGTCTGGAGTATAATATAGCACTCAGGAGGTCTATGAATTCTTTTAAGTGCCTGTGCTCTTATTTCATTGGTGATACATTTCTACTGTGTCATACTCTTGAAGGAAAAAAAAATGAGAATGTTGATCTCCATGCAAATCATTATTTCCAGAGTGTGTCTGCCCCCGATGAACACAGTCATTTAGCAGGGTCACAACAGTCTGCTGCCTTTCATATGAAAGTTCTTTTTTTGCTGAGAGTGGCTCCAAAACTGACAATAGCCCAAAGTAAGATTTTATTTGTAATCACCAGGTTGAGGGAGCCTTCACACAGGAAAAGGGCATGAAGGAGAGGAAAGCAGCTTGTCTTACTTGACCTCTTGCTTCAGAAATTTCACGGTAGGAAGTGACTAGAATAAAAATAGTATCTTGTTCAGGACCTAGAGAAAAACAAAGAAAGTGTTATTTTCCCTCATTTCTTCTTCTTCAACATCTCTCTGCTAGCATCTGGGCATTACTCTGTGAAAATCAAACTCTATTGTATACAAATATACCTTTCACACACTGATTCGGATATGTTGGAGTAGCCTGGAGGTACTGAATAAGACACACCATTCTTCCGTCAGCATTACCATCATACATACCCACATGCTCCATTAATACTTAGCCTTCTGCGTTAATAGCTTGGAGAAGAATAATTTTTGTGTTGTGCTGATAATGCAAAAAAAAAAAATTAAAAAAATCAATCAATAAAAGTAGCTGCCAAGAAAATTCAGAGGCTGCCCCTGTGGCCTCATGACTCGAAGACATATTGGTTATGATATGTGCTCCTTAGCTGATTAGTAGCTGTACTAATCATCTTCTAGAAATGACAAAGCATTAAAAACTTGTAATAAAAGGAGAAAGAAACAACTCTAAGGGGATGCTCTACCAATTATTTATAGGTTTTAATAGCTAATGGGCCTGCCATCTGAATCACATCTAGCTTCTTTCTGTAGAGGCTAGATAAAAGGTTTCGTGCACAGCAGCACTGCTATCTTTGTTAAACACACAGAAACACAAAAAGTCAAGAGAATACAGTTTTATTTCTAGCATTGTGCACAAATAGTTCCTCATCCCAAACTGATGAGTTACTTATGTGCAAACATACAAGGAGCAGGAAAATACAGAAAGAGAAATAGATGAATGTGACACGTAGACCCCTTTTTCTCACCTCAGACCTGACAAACTCACTACACCAAAGATGTTTCTTACATGTCTTATTCATTAAAAAGTAGTATGTAAGGTATCTAAAGAAAGCTCCTAATTTGTCAAGACTCAATCTCATTGCAATATGTATGTACAGGTAATATTTATGGAATAATGTATTTATATGGAAAATAGGCTTTATGGACTTTGAGTAAAAATTAGTCACCAGGAGTAATATGCTGACCCATTCAAGCAAGAGAGAGTTATCACTCCTCCTCAGTCAGCCATCGAGGTAATGCAAGGTTCTATTGTCTACCCTTGCCACACCCCAGAACAGAGGTGGGCAAACTACAGCCCACGGGCCGGATGTGGCCTGCGGGAGCCTCCTGCCCGGCCCCTGAGCTCCTGGCCAGGGAGGCTAGCCCCCGGCCCCTCACCCGCAGCCACAGCTCACTGCGCCATGCTCTGGGCAGCAGGGCTGGGAGCTCCTGGGGCAGTGCAGCTGCAGAGCCCAGCCTGACCCGGTGCTCTGTGCTGCGTGGTTGGCTCCAGCCGGGCGGCGCGGCGTGGCGCGGCTGCTTGTCCTGGTGCTCTGGGCAGCACAGCTGTAGTGCCGCCAGCCACCGGTCCTCCAGGCAGTGCGGTAAGGGGGCAGGGAGCAAGGGGGGTTGAATAGAGGACAGGGTAGTTCAGGGTGGTGGTCAGGGGGCGGAGCTGTGGATAGGGCGGTCAGAAGGTGGGGAACAGGGGGGTTGAATGGGGGCAGCGGTCCCAGGGGGGCAGTCAGGAAGGACGGGGGGTTGGATGGGGTGGCAGGGGGCAGTCAGAGGCAGGACTGGCTCCAGGCACCAGCGGAGCAAGCCCGTGTCTGGGGCGGCGCATGCAAAGGGGCAGCATTCCGCCCATTCTTGGGGCGGCAGAGTCTGGGCGGCTTTTTTTTTTTTTTTTTTTGGTGCTTCGGCAGTTCGGGCACAGCAGTCCAAGCATTTTTTTTTTTTGCGCTTCAGCAGTTCAGGTGATGGCAGTCTGAGCTGCTTTTTGGTTTTGCTTGGGGCGGCAAAAATGGTAGAGCTGGCCCTGGTCAGGGGCAGGTATTCCAGGGATGGTCAGGAGACAGGGAGAAGGGGTGGTTGGATGGGACAGGAGTCCTGGGGAGGCCGTCAGGGGGCAAGAAGTGTGGGGGAGGTGGATAGGGGGCGGGGGCCGGGGCCAAGCCATGCCTGGCTGTTTGCGGAGGCACAGCCTCCTCTAACTGGCCCTCCATAAAATTTCCGAAACCCGACGCGGCCCTCAGGCCAAAAAGTTTGCCCATCCCTGCCCCAGAACAATCAACAGAAAACCATCAAAGACAACTGCAAATGATTGGAACCACCTGGAGGTGAAAATGAACATTATAGGAGGCAGGAAATCGTTCTGGGTATGAATAAAAACAAAAGATTGCTTTACTTTAAGAGAAGCAATGTCTATACTATAGCCTATGTCAGCAAAATTTATGTCACTCGGGCAGGGGTGGGGGGTGGAATCCACACCTCCCCCCTGAGCAACATAAGTTACAGAGACATAAGCACTCATGTCCACAACGCTATGTCAGGGGGAGAGCTTCTCCCCCCGACATAGCTTTGGCCGCTCTTGAAGGTTGTTTTTTTTATGCTGACAGGAGAGCTCTCTCCCGTTGACATAAAGCATCTTCACCAGATGTGCCACTGCAGTGCTGTACTTATAGAGATAACCAGAGTGTAGGGGAAAGCACTCTGTATCCATTTATTGAGGAAAACCCCTGACAGAGAAGAGTGCTTTCAGGAGCATTTGAATGCTGGCTCTTCTGAAACTGGCCAGCTCTGCAACTGACTAAACTTTGGCGGTGAAATCTACTTATTAGCTAAGAAAAGTAACTATTAATAAGTGAAGACCCAGGTTCACATTTTATGATTTTGTTTCATATTGTAACCACTTTTTCTACCACTCTCTCATTTCTACTTAAATCCCTATTCTTACTTTAACAACAAGGAGTCCGGTGGCACCTTAAAGACTAACAGATTTATTTGTCCACTCCATGCAGCCGAAGAAGTGGGTTTTTTGCCCATGAAAGCTTATGCCCAAATAAATCTGTTAGTCTTTAAGGTGCCACCGGACTCCTTGTTGTTTTTGTGGACATAGACTAACATAGCTACCCCCTGATACTCTTCTTACTTTAATAAATCTTCTTTTGTTTTATAAGTGCTTTCAAGTGCTGTCTGGTTTACAGGAGCAGTGGTTTAAGGTACAATTGGTAAGTTGGGGTATACTGCATCTTTGGGTGCAGAGGATTGGAAATTGCTGAGAGTAATCAGTGTCAGGGGCTGTATATTGCAGGGGAACACTTCAAAAGGACTTGGGTGCACCTATTGCTAACCTGCTAAACTAGGGCTGGCATAGCCCAGAGGAGAATGCTTGAGTGGCTGAAGGGCTGGCACGGTCAGGAAGCTAACATCCAGCTACCACAAGCAAGACTTCCTCTTGCTGGAGGCGGAGGGCAACAAGATGATTCACAGTTCTGAGTACCTCAAGAACCATGACAACGAAGTTTAAATAAAAACACGCAAGAACTATGGGACAAATTCTGTGGTACTTACTTGTACAAAACTCCCACTGAAATCAAAAGGCGTTTGCGTGATGAAACTGCAGAAACTGGCTCTATATGCATAGCTTTCAAAAAACTGAACAAAACAAAAAAAAATTTTTTTAATAATAATGGATATTACTGTAGCACTTGAAGGAGGAAAACAGTTATTGAATCACATTCAGAACGTTTGCATCTCTTACAAATTAGGTTATAAAATCGATATTTGGGTTGGTATGACCTATTCAGGAGAGTTAAAAGCAGACCAGTTTTGATACACCTCTATTATTAAAAGGCGATAAAATAAAAATTAGTTTTGAGATAAAGTCTTGAGTGTTTAATCTAAATATTATAACAATCTTGGGGGTCATTAAACAACAAACCAAATGAATGATAAAGGAACAAAACTTTATTAAAACAAACTGGAGAGCATCTCTGATGAACTGCACACTGCCATGTGATGTTCCCAACCACTGCCTCGAGGGCACATCTCCAAATTCCTATGTTCATAATACTGTCCCTTATGAGGGATCGTCTCTAAATTATAATCTTCTACAAACATATCTCTATCTTCCCTGTTAAAGAAAAACAAATTAACTCATATATAACAGCTAACAACTATCTAATAACACATGCATTAAATTCTAAACCCATCTAGTACATTTCCATAAACCCAGCGTGTCAACTACCTAGAGAGGACAGATTACTAGCACATCACTCTCCAGTGAATCTTTACCACTCACTTTCCTCAAATACCCTTTCCCCAGGCAGGTTAGCAAGTCTCTATGAGTCTTCCAGGATGTTTAATCTCACACTCTGATCTTCTGAGGATCAGCCTTTCATTAGAGTCTGAGTTGTTCTCTTGTTCCTTGACAGTTGCTCTTTTGTGAGTTGATGATAAAGGATCAGTCACATGGGAAATGTCAGAGTCCACATCAGCTGTCAATGTGTTGGAACCTTCTGTGATTAATCGTACATCCCTTCAATTATGTCAAAATGTGTCCATCTGGTCTGTCTGGACTACATGAAACCTTGGATGCAGCTGTTCTTTAATGGCACCCCTTTGGCCCCAAGTATTAGAGGTGTGATTCCTCAGATGCACACTATCACCTGGGTTAAGAGATGGGATATCACAGGCCCTTTTGTCAAATTAATATTTCTTCTTCCACTTCTGATTTCCTTTCATCTTCTTTATGGTTGCACTGTTATGAGATTTCAACAGGTCATCAGTAACCGGTAAATTAGATCTGATCTTTCTTCCCATTAACAACAGAGCTAGAGAAAAGCCATTCTCCAGGGGTGTATTTTGGTAACCAATAATACTTTATACAAATCACCCCCTGTGACGGAGCGATTCTGGCGGGACCCAACTGAGAGTGCCAAATCAGGACCAATTGCTCAAACAGGGCAGTTACAGCCCTAGGCTGGGGTTTTTCCACCTCTAAGGCAAACCAAACCAGCCAGACAAAAAGGACTTTGGTCTCACCCCACTGGCTAACCACAAGTCACACAAGCAATTTCCTTAGACACTCGAGTCTCCCAGCATCACCACCAGTGCACTCGTCCTGGGGATGAATGGTTATGAAAACCAACACCCCAATAAAAGAAAAAGGTTCCCTCGATCCCAAAGGACCAAGCCCCAGACCCAGGTCAATATACACATCAGATCTTACCCACAAATCACGCTGTTGCCAATCCTTTAGAATCTAAAATCTAAAGGTTTATTTACAAAGGGAAAAAGGTAGAGAAGAGAGGTAGAATTGGTTAAATGGAATCAATTGCATACAGTAATGGCAAAGTTCTTAGTTCAGGCTTGCAGCAGTGATGGAGTAAACTGCAGGTTCAAATTGAGTCTCTGGAATACATCCCCCACCGGGATGGGTCATTCAGTCCCCTGTGTAAAGCTTCAGTTTGTAGCAAAGTCCCTCCAGACGTCAGAAGCAGGATTGAAGACAAAATGGAGATGATGCATCAGCCTTATATAGACTTTTCCAGGTGTAAGAATCCCTTTGTCCTCACTGTGGAAAATTACAGCAAAAATGGAGTCTGCAGTCACAAGGACAAGTCTCTGCATACTTCGCTGAGTCACAAGGCGTGTCTGCCTTCTCTCCATGGGTCAATTGTGCAGCTGATGGTCCTTAATGGGCCATTAAGCCAGCTATGCAGGGCTAACATCAGCTTGTCTGGGACACTTCCCAGAGGCAGAGCATAATACAAAATACAGACAGTACAGAGCGAATACTTATAACTTCAACTACAAAATGATACACAGACATACAGACAGCATAATCATAATCAGCAACCCAGAACCTGGTCTTAGACACCTTATATGGCCCCCTTTACTTAGGATTTGGTGCCACTACAGGACCTTGGTTGCAACCCATGTTCTATATGGTTCCCATTTATATTAATAACGTCACACCCCCAACGCAAAATTGATGCAGGAAGGGATGACAAAACATCGCTGACTGCATCCCAAGAGCCCCCTTTCCTTGGGTCTGTCTCACTACAGCTAGTGTTGGGCTAGAGGCCGTACCAGTGTATAATTGAAATGGTTTATCAAAGTCACGTTCAATAACATGAATTAATCTCTTTACAAACTTAAGGTATAACTTGGTTAGCTTTTGCAGCATGGTTCCTGTATGTTTCATGTGATCTTGCCAAGAGCTAAAGAAAACAGCTACTTTATCCATACCAGCTTTGGCCAATGTTTTGAACCCAATTAACATTAAACCAATGTAGATATTGATGTTGTTCATAGTACAGGACTCTTGGCATTTAGCCATGAAAGCAATATGGTAGTGCGCCTCAGTTTCCCCTTTCATACAGCACATCAGGTCTGGAATGTATTTTCCCCTGTGAAAAGTTCCAACACTGTTTACAGGCATTAACTGTGAAACATCAGTATAGCAAGGCCCTTTAACATAAAGTGTGTTTTCATGTATTCCTTTCAAAATGTTTAAGGGACTTTCCAAAAGATTAGGCACATTGTACATTGTTAGAGTGCTTGGCAATAGCAACACATTAGTTACAAAATTTAGCATTAGCAATAACAACAAATTGATTGCAAGTGTCCATTTACAAACATGTTTGTTATGCCACGCCCTTGGCTCAATACCATTGGAGTTTGGGCCTTTTAGGGTTAATCTGTGGCTTCCCTTTGCAAAAATTAGTTCTCTCTTTCCTCCTTGTCCTGCAGGATGAGACCCTGATTTCTCTTGTTTAACAGAGTTCACTGGCTGATGCGGTGGGCCCTCTGTGCTAACAGCTATTAGCAAGTCTTTCTTCTCCCTGCCAGCCAAGTAATTCACATCAACACAGACACTAGCTTTTAACTCTTTAGCTGCTATGGATTCCAAGGCTGGACTTGGTCTTACAGAGATACCACACCAATTCAAAGAGTCTGAGGGGGAGAGCTGACTTGCTCTCCCCTGCCTCCTCAAGCATTCAGCCATAAAACTGTTCTGCTTTGAAACACCAGTAACTGAATCTGTCCTCAGACCCTGAAGCACAGACTGCTCACTTACAGATTCAGCATGGAGACATTCCTGTCCCAACACCATTGTCTCCCCAACAAGTTGGCCACATACAGCCAGGTGGTTATAGGGCTGCTCAACTTCCTTAACAGCTTCTACTCCACCTGAGACCTTTTTAACGCTGCCCACACTGGATCTCTCAAAAGGAAAGTCCGTGGATCCATTCACAACCGAAAATTTCTGGCTGTTAGGAACTGAAACTTTCTTGATTAAATCAGTTTTACACCCTTCAGTTGCAGTAAACTGCTTGCACAGGCTACCTTGAGGATTCCTTTCCCTAGGAGCTTCTCTAAGCAGCAATTTACCCCTCTTAGAAATTCTGCCCTTCCCCCCTTCACCTAGGGCTTGCTCTAAAGGAACACTTTCCTGAGCAACCACAGCCGCTTTCTGGGTCTTACTTACATTTAGAATCACCTCAGGCCCAACAGGCGGATTTCTACACAATCCCCTTTTAGGCACACCTACAGACTTTCTAGATAACAGGTCAGAAGCAGTCTCCTTCCCTTGGCCATGAACAAGTTCAGGAATCTTTTCCTTCTTGCTACAAGTTGTCAAACTGTCAGTAGGTAACACACTTAAATTACCTTCATGCTCTCCTTGTGCCCTGGCTAGGGTATCACCCTGATCAGACAGAGTTGCTGCACCCTTTTCCAACCACACATTAGCAACTGGCAAACTACAAGCACCAGAATTGTCTGGTCTTTGGGACCTTGCTATGACACTAACTGGATGCAACCTAGTCACAGTGCCATCCTCCCCAGCAGACACAAACTCAGACCATTCCCTTCCTGGGCTTTAGCTGTTTTTACAACCGACTTCGAGACAACTGACTCACCCTCAACCATCACAGGCTGGAAGGCCCCTTCTGTCTGCTTCACAGACACAGAAGAGCCGGAGACACATTCTCCTTTACCAGACACACAGCTTGGGATTTCACTTCCCTTGTCCCAGCACACAGGGCTGTTCACAGACAACTGCTTGGAGACCGAGGTAGCTTCCTTCATAGGCAAGTCAATACCCCTGACAGAGACAGGCACATTCCCTTCACTGTCACATTTCTCCACACAGGAAACAGGTAAGGGATATGGACACTCATCTTCCACTATCCCTCCCTTCCCAAACTGCTGATTAGACAAAGCCATCAGCTCACAAGGCTGCCTAGGCTCCTCCAAACTTTCCCTACCAGGCACATTGCCTCTCCCAACAGATAAGCTGCTGCTCTTTTCACTACACTGAGCTACTTTTAGCAAATCACAGTTACCCATTTCAAGTTTACTTCTACAAGCTGCACTAGCCACCAATCCATTACCCATTACAAATTTACCCTCTCCTTCCTCAGTTAGGGATTTAACCTGAGAAACATTTTCCTCCCCAATGAGATCTTTCTGCTCTTGATCTAACTCTAGATTTCCTTCTGAGACATCAGACAGATATTTAGAAACTTCATTCCCAGACACACTGCTTATTTGCACAGACAAACAGCTATTTCCCACCAGGTTAGAATCCCCCTCTCCATAGCCATAGCAAAACGGGTTAAACACAGAGAACTGCCCAGAGTAATACCACATATCAACACAGTTATAAACTGGATTTTCCAGAGGATACAGTCTCTGCCGTTCTTCCATTGCTTTTTTGACTTGGAGCTGGAGTCTAGCAGTTTCTTGTTGCATCTTGTGAGTCTCCTGTTGTATTTTGTGAGTCTCCTCCTCAGCAGCCAGCAGCTCCAGACGTCCCTTACGAGCTTTTTCTTCTCTCTTAGCAGCCTCTCTCTTTCTCTCAGCTGCCTCTCTCTTTCTCTCAGCCGCCTCTTTCTTTCTCTCAGCCGCCTCTTTCTCCAGCTGGGCCAAGACTTGCTTCTCTTCCATTCGAATTTCTGCCAGTTCTTGCTCATAATCAAACTGCAGGCTGTCTCTCAAGGCTTGCAGTTTCCTTCCTTTTGCTGATGCTTTCTGTCTCATGGTCACTGACCTTTAACCAACCAAACTCTCAATCCCACATTTAAATTTTGGATAGCGTGGGGTTCTGACCCAAAGCTTAATTGACCTGGTTCTGTGGATCCAAGCACGACTACGCCACTGTGACGGAGCGATTCTGGCGGGACCCAACTGAGAGTGCCAAATCAGGACCAATTGCTCAAACAGGGCAGTTACAGCCCTAGGCTGGGGTTTTTCCACCTCTAAGGCAAACCAAACCAGCCAGACAAAAAGGACTTTGGTCTCACCCCACTGGCTAACCACAAGTCACACAAGTCACACAATTGAATGTGCCAGTCAATTTCCTTAGACACTCCAGTCTCCCAGCATCACCACCAGTGCACTCGTCCTGGGGATGAATGGTTATGAAAACCAACACCCCAATAAAAGAAAAAGGTTCCCTCGATCCCAAAGGACCAAGCCCCAGACCCAGGTCAATATACACATCAGATCTTACCCACAAATCACGCTGTTGCCAATCCTTTAGAATCTAAAATCTAAAGGTTTATTTACAAAGGGAAAAAGGTAGAGAAGAGAGGTAGAATTGGTTAAATGGAATCAATTACATACAGTAATGACAAAGTTCTTAGTTCAGGCTTGCAGCAGTGATGGAGTAAACTGCAGGTTCAAATTGAGTCTCTGGAATACATCCCCCACCGGGATGGGTCATTCAGTCCCCTGTGTAAAGCTTCAGTTTGTAGCAAAGTCCCTCCAGACGTCAGAAGCAGGATTGAAGACAAAATGGAGATGATGCATCAGCCTTATATAGACTTTTCCAGGTGTAAGAATCCCTTTGTCCTCACTGTGGAAAATTACAGCAAAAATGGAGTCTGCAGTCACAAGGACAAGTCTCTGCATACTTCGCTGAGTCACAAGGCGTGTCTGCCTTCTCTCCATGGGTCAATTGTGCAGCTGATGGTCCTTAATGGGCCATTAAGCCAGCTATGCAGGGCTAACATCAGCTTGTCTGGGACACTTCCCAGAGGCAGAGCATAATACAAAATACAGACAGTACAGAGCGAATACTTATAACTTCAACTACAAAATGATACACAGACATACAGACAGCATAATCATAACCAGCAACCCAGAACCTGGTCTTAGACACCTTATATGACCCCCTTTACTTAGGATTTGGTGCCACTACAGGACCTTGGTTGCAACCCATGTTCTATATGGTTCCCATTTATATTAATAACGTCACACCCCCACTGTCAAAAGTCTTTTTCATAAGATTCTTTACTGTCTGTATAAACATTTCCTAAAGTCCATTTGATTGGGGATAATTTGGACTTGACGTTTTGTGATGAAAATCCCAATCTCTGGCAAATTGCCTAAAATCTGCACTGGAAAATTGCGGCCCATTATTGCTAAAGGCTTCATCTGGAATTCCATGTTTGGATAAGATCTTCTTCAAGTCAGTTATCACTGACTTATTATTAGTACTGTGCAGTGTGCACATTTCTGGATACAGAGAATAATAATCTGTGACTATTAAATAATCCTTTGATTGTCAGATAAATAAATTAGTACCAACCTTGTAATAAGGCCTTTGTGGAACTGGATGCATTTGACTTTTCTGCATTTGGGATCTGCAGCATTTTACAAAATGACTATTTCCCCCACATTTATGGCAATATACTAAAGGCAATACACTGTTTGGGGCCATGCTATGATCCACAGCTTCCACATGAGCATGTGTAACCACATGAGTATGTGTAACTAGTCGGCCCCCAAGCAATGGTTTTCATAGGTAGTTCCACTCTTTGATTTGACCTATTCTGGTTATATTCTCTTGTACTTACCGGTAGTACATGGATACCCTTTCAGGTGAATTCAGCTCTTTGGCATGTTGTTTCACAGTTTCTGCTGCCCTGCATATTTGGAGAGCTTTTCCTGACGTTAAGTCTCCTTCACGTAGAAGTCTCTCTCATAGACTCATTTGTAGCATTAAAGACAATGTGTTATTTCTGACCAGAGACTTTGTCAGCTCACCAAAGTCGCATGTTTTACTGAGTTTCCTTAATTTTGTGACATATTGCACTATGGTGTCATCAGTTTTTTTTCATGCATGTAAAGAATGTGTATCTCTTAAATGTTTCATTCCTTTCTGGCATGCAATGTATCTAAAGTTTAGTCAGTATCTTGCTCAACTTCATGCTTTCACCTTCTTCAAGCATAGAGTTGCTATAAATATCCAATGCTTTCTTCCCCACAACATACAAAAAGATTGGTGATTTCCCTTTATCATTTTTTTTCTTTGCCCCGATGGCTGCTAAATACAATTCAAATCTCTGATTTTTTTTCACTTCTCTGCAACATTGCCTGACAATTGCAGACTGGATGGAGGTTGCAACACATTCATTTTTGGCTTTTTTCCCCCTTCTTAATCTAGTCAAGCTTCTATTGTGCTCACCAAATACATGCAAAAGCCTCTGGGCCTGGTGCTCCACATGCTTCTCTCGTGCCTCCCTTTGTCTCTGCTTTCAGTTGCAAAAACAGAAGTTAACGTCAAAATCACTGCAGTTTCCTTCTTTTTCAACACTTCTGACACCATGTAACTATCTTGAGGTTCATTAAACAGCAAACCAAATGAATGAGAAAGGAATACAACTTTAACAAAACAAACTAGAGAGCATAACTGGTGAACTGCAGCACACAGCCATGCTATGCGATACTCTCAACCCTCACCTCCAGGGCACATCTCCAAATTCCGACGTTCATAATAATATCCCTTACGAGGGAGAGTCTTTAAATTATCATGTTCTACAAACATATTTCTACAGGTATTACATACACAGGGCCAGATCGTTCACTAGTATAGATGGGTGTAGCTTTATTGAAGTCAATGAAATTACACTGATTTACACCAACTGAAGATCTGACTCATTATCTGTATGTTTTGTTTTAAGTACCAGAGACTCCACGTTGCCAATTTATTTGCAGATATCTACAGCTATTTTATTGTTTTATATGTGTGTTTTACATCCAAACTGTCACAGATGGGCAGCGGGTATCATAGGCTGGGGGAGGCTAACAAACAGCAAGGCGTGGCCCCACCCATGCTCTGCCCCCAGCCCCTCACTCCTGCTTCCCACTCCACTTCCATGGCTGGAGTCCAGTCTCCCTCTGGGGAGGGGCTTGGGCCACATCGCCCTCCCGGTGCTACGGAGCTGGGGCGGAGGGAGGGGAGTTAGCCTGGGATGGGGGCCAGTGGCTGAGGTGGGGGCTCTGGGCTCCAGTGGGGATGTGCGGAAGAGGCGGGCCCTTGGGTGGAAGGGGCGGGGCTGGGAGCTAACCTCCCCCTGCCAGCAGTTCACGCATCGCCCATGCTGTCAGGCTAGTTCAACTTTATCCACCTAATATTGCAAAAGAAGGCAGGAGATGTTGCTTTTTATATCCAGACAGTAGCTGTGTATATGCTCTTCCTTTTGCATTCTTTTGATAAAATTATTTGATGACAAAAAACTGACAGATTTTCACATAGAAAACTGTTAAAGAAAAAAAAAAGATATAACATGAATTTCCGGTGGAAACAGAGGAGGCAAAGATATGAACAATCGTATTTTATTTCCTCGACAATTGCATTTTACAGGAAGTTACTAAAACATTTAAAACCACAGCAATTATGCATTCTCACAACATAGGCTATTTTCAAAGACATGCACTACCACTGCTCAAGTTGATCTTTCACTACAGTCATTTCTTTAAGGCTCTTCTCTTTTGGAGTCTGATCCTGCCAGGTACTGAATCCCTCTTGAGCAGTTCTGAGAGCCCTCAACTCCCACTGAAGTCAGGAGGCACTTTACAGGAGGCATGCAGCACCACACAGTATCAGGCCCTCAGAGAATCTGTGAGCAGTGCCTTCTATTTCTCTAAGATTGATTTGAAAAGCTAATATTGTTACAATGTCCTCAATAAATCTGAAGGCAAAAATTCTGAGGCATGTCATTTGGAGACTAGCAAATTCCACAGAAGTAATTATCAGTGGGACCAAGCAAAACCCATCTCAGAGGGTTAATATTAATACACTGCTAATAACAGCAACACCAACAGTTATCAAATAAATGAATGAATAGTTATGTTATTTCCCAGCCCCTCCATATTCTTAAAAACAAAAGGGTTTCCCCCCTGGTCTACAAAATGCCACACACAGAATTAAAGACTTCTGGCTCATTTTGTGAAACAGCTATTTCTGAACAGTACATAACAAGCTGGTAATGGGGAGCAGAGAGAATCCTTTTTAGAGATTCACAGAATAGTTTATTTGTACACACAAAGTGATATTTTCAAAGATTTGTATTTGTACAAATATAAAATAATAATGGGCCAAATTCTGGCTAAATTCTCCTTTAAGTACATGGGAGTTTAGCCTGAACGAAGACTGAGGCCCAGATCCATAGAGGTATTTAGGCTCCTAATTTTTCCACTGAGTTCCATGCAAGTTGAGAGCCTAGATATCTTTGTGGATCTGAGCCTCAGCAGACACTTGAATACAGACATTCGGAGATGGCCCAAAATGAGTACTTAGAATACCAACATTCAGAAACAATGGATTTGCTGCTGCTATTCAAATTCTGTGCACAGTAAAAATAAAAAAAAAATGGGGCAATTGTGCATTCAGTTCTGATCTCCTGAGATATAAATTATAACATCTGGCAACATTTAAAACATACAGAACCAAACTATGGCTAGGCCTGCATGGGAATAAACAGAGAAGAAAGGGCCCGGAATCATTTTCCTCCCTATGCCAGCAGCAGGTCCAGCTCCCAGGTGGAGGCACGCAAGCAGCTCTGCATGGCTGTTGCCAGCGGGCATCCTCCCTCCCCTCCCTCTGCCCCAAGCTCTCAATGGCTGGTTCCCAGCCAATGGAAGTGCAGAGCCGGTGCTCGGGGTGAAGGCAGTGTGCGGAGCCCCGTGGCACACCCCTGCCGAGGAGCCAGACCTGCTGCTGGCCGCTTCTGCAGCGTGGTGTCAGAACAGGTAGGGACTAGCCTGCCTTAGTCAATGCTTTCTTCCCCACAACATACAAAAAGATTGGTGATGACGGGACATACAAAAAGGCAGCACTGATGATGGGACTTTTAACAGCCCAGTCAGCGGTGCTGACCAGAGCCACCACGATCCAGTGCCTTACATTCCGCGACCCAGTGCTGGGTCACAACCCGCCATTTAAAAACCACTGGCCTAAAGGTCCTAGAGATCACTTGACCTGCCCCCTCTCCACTGTGTAGTGACAGAGCTGATTAAGACTCAATTGAGAGTTGTAGTGAGGTGGTATGGGTCCCCGCTGCCCCAGAGAGAGAGACGAGCCCCTACAGACACCAGTGTGGGTATAGCCTGGGAGCTCTGAGCCTGCCCCCCAGAGGGTCAGGCATGGCACAGGAAGTATAAAGGCCCAACCCCAGAACTCACTGGAAGAGTAGCCACCAGGGAGACCAGACGACTCCGGCCTACCTCCCAGTTGGGAAGCCCCAAAGACCTGTGGCGGAGCCAAGGGCTGGCCAGGCCTGCCCCAGGCCAGCTACTCAGAGGAGTGGCCGAGCCTACCCTGCACCAGTGATCCCAAGGAACCTATAGTGTTGGTCCCCCTGAGAACACCACCCTGACCCAGGTACCTCAAGAGGGGGAGTCCGGAAGTAGCCTGGGGACAGCTGATCCTAGTCTGTCTGCAACACTGCCAGAATGCATGCCAGATGAGTTGCAGCCAGGATCCCCACTGACGCAGCAGCGGGTCTTCTGCCGCTGCTGGGGCCCTGGGCTTGGAGGCAGTGGAGTGGGAGGGCCTGCGTCCTCCCTGCCACCCAACCCGTGGGTGGTAGTCTCCCCCCTCCCAGGCCTTCGGACCCAGGATCTGGACTCTCTGTTGATATACTGTTGTTGCTCAGTCCCTGCCTGAGGGCCTGAGCCCCTGACTCACCACTGCCCCACCCTGACCCAGGGCCTAGGCCCACTGTGTATATACTGTTATTGCTCAGTCCCTGCCTGAGCTCCTGACTCACCATTTCCCCACCCTGACCCAGGGCCTAGGCCCACTGTGTATATACTGTTATTGCTCAGTCCCTGCCTGAGCTCCTGACTCACCATTGCCCCACCCTGACCCAGAGCCTGGGCCCACTGTGTATATACTGTTCTTGCTCAGTCCTTGCCTGAGCCCCTGACTCACCATTGCACTGCCCTGAACCAGGGCCTGCGCCCACTTTGTATATACTGTTATTGCTTGGCCCCTGTTTGAGGGCCTGAGCCCCTGGCTCACCATTGCCCTGCCCTGCCCTGACCTAGGGCTTAGGCTGATGACTGACGGTGTTGTTTCTGCCCTCACAAAGGCCGCAGAGGAAGACTGCTGCAGCCAGACTAATTCCCTTCTGGACCTCCTCCCGAACTGAGTGAAGCGGTGGAGGTCCCCACCACCCTAGAGAGAGACGAGCCCCGGCTAACCTCATTACAAAAGTCTTTGTTGCGCATCAGTAGAGCTGAAATCACTGATAACCAGGTCTGAGTGTTAGATCTGCTATGGGACAGTGTCTATGGTGAAAGAAACTGCCGAGCCTGCACTAGCAGTGAGGCTCCCCTACTAGCAGCTGAAATCACTGAGCACTGAAAGCTGTGTTAAGTGGAGGGACCTCAAGACATCTCGGAGGGTATGGTGGAGCAGTGAGCAAGTGGCTGCGGGAACAATCAAGTTGTCTTCTCCCTCCCCCCTGGATCCCCAAAGGTGGAAGGTGAACTTATGCAAAATCACCTCTGAATGCTGGGTCTCCACTGACCAAGGACAACAACTGTGAGTGGAGTGTGACGGAAGGTGGGGGACATCAAAGGAACTTTTGGTTGTTGGACTTAAGAACCTGAGACCGAAGATACTGCCCAATGCACTCTGGGATGGATGTTTTTCTCATAGTCTTATGCTTATGAATCCTGCTTGTGGCGTTTTCCCCAAGATAATGCTGGGTTACTTTCCCCCTTTCTATTAAAAGTTTCTTATCTAATCTACACACAGACTTTGTGCTTGTCAGAGGGGAAGTATTGCCTCGTAGAGGTGCCCAAGGCGTGGTGTGTACTTTTCCCAGGTTATTGGGTGGGGGCTTGAGCAAGTTTTGTGTTGTATTGTTAAAAAGGAACCCCTAGATCAGCGGTTCTCAAACTTTGTTGCACCGTGACGCCCTTCTGACAACAAAAATTACTACACGACCCCAGGAGGGGAGACCAAAGCCTGAGCCTGCCCAAATCCTGCCACCCTGGGTGGGAGAGACCAAAACTGAAGCCCTAGGCCTCAGCAAGTCTAATGCCATCCTGGTGATCCCATTAAAATGGGGTCGTGACCAACTTTGGGGTCCCAAACCACAGTTTGAGAACCGCTGCCCAAGATATTGAACCCGGCCTTATGACTGCCAACTCCACCTGGAAGAACAGTTACATACCTAATTTTCTATAAATGTTCTAAGCTAATTTAGAATCACAGTTAGGGAGTTTATAGGGTAAACAAAGCGCCATTATGAGGGCAAGCTTCATGCCTCACAATCACTTGAGCTTGTAATTATTTTGCAGATGTGGTCAAATTGGATGGAACAGGTGATTGCTTTTAGACTCTGGCTTTGGCTACACTTACACTTCAAAGCGCTGTTGCGGCAGCGCTTTGAAGCGCTAAGTGTAGTCAAAGCGCCAGCGCTGGGAGAAAGCTCTCCCAGCGCTGTCCGTACTCCACCTCCCTGTGGGGAATAACGTACAGCGCTGGGAGCCGCGCTCCCAGCGCTGGGGCTTTGACCACACTGGCGCTTTGCAGCGCCGCAATTTGCAGCGCTGGAGAGGGTGTGTTTTCACACCCTGCTGCAGCGCTGCAAATTTGTAAATGTAGCCAAGCCCTCATAGACTTTAAGGTCAGAGGGGACGATTATGATCATCTAGTCTGACCTCCTGCACAATGCAGGCCACAGAATCTCACCCACCCACTCCTGTAACAAACCCCTAACCTATGTCTGAGTTACTGAAGTCCTCAAATTGTGGTTTGAAGACCTCAAGCTGCAGAGAATCCTCCAGCACGTGACCCATGCCCCATGCTGCAGAGGAAGGCGAAAAACCTCCAGGGCCTCTGCCAATCTGCCCTGGAGGAAAATTCCTTCTCGACCCCAAATATGGCGATCAGTTAAACCCTGAGCATGTGGGCAAGACTCACCAGCCAGCACCCAGGAAAGAATTCTCTGTAGTAACTCAGATCCCACCCCATCCAACATCCCATCACAGACCACTTGGCATACTTACCTGCTGATAATCAAAGATCAATTGCCAAATTAATTGCCAAAATTAGGCTATCCCATCATACCATCCCCTCCATAAACTTATCAAGCTTAGTCTTGAAGCCAGATATGTCTTTTGCCCCCACTACTCCCCTTAGAAGGCTGTTCCAGATCTTCACTCCTCTAATGGTTAGAAACCTTCGTCTAATTTCAAGTCTAAACTTCCTAGTGTCCAGTTTATATCCATTTGTTCTTGTGTCCACATTGGTACTAAGCTTAAATAATTCCTCTCCCTCCCTAATATTTATCCCTCTGATATATTTATAAAGAGCAATCATATCCCCCCTCAACCTTCTTTTGGTTAGGCTAAACAAGCCAAGCTCTTTGAGTCTCCTTTCATAAGATAGGTTTTCCATTCCTCGGATCATCCTAGTAGCCCTTCTCTGTACCTGTTCCAGTTTGAATTCATCCTTCTTAAACATGGGAGACCAGAACTGCACACAATATTCCAGATGAGGTCTCACCAGTGCCTTGTATAACAGTACTAACACCTCCTTATTTTTGCTGGAAATACCTCGCCTGATGCATCCTAAAACCGCATTAGCTTCTTTAACGGCCATATCACATTGGCGGCTCATAGTCATCCTGTGATCAACCAATACTCCGAGGTCCTTCTCCTCCTCTGTTACTTCCATCTGATGTGTCCCCAATTTATAACTAAAATTCTTGTTATTAACCCCTAAATGCATGACCTTGCACTTTTCACTATTAAATTTCATCCTATTACTATTACTCCAGTTTACAAGGTCATCCAGATTTTCCTGTATGATATCCCAGTCCTTCTCTGTGTTAGCAATACCTCCCAGCTTTGTGTCATCCGCAAACTTTATTAGCACATTCCCCCTTTTTGTGCCAAGGTCAGTAATAAAAAGATTAAATAAGATTGGTCCCAAAACCGATCCCTGAGGAACTCCACTAGTAACCTCCTTCCAGCCTGACAGTTCACCTTTCAGTATGACCCGTTGTAGTCTTCCCTTTAACCAGTTCCTTATCCACCTTTCAATTTTCATATTGATCCCCATCTTTTCCAATTTAACTAATAATTCCCCATGTGGAACCGTATCAAATGCCTTACTGAAATCGAGGTAAATTAGATCCATTGCGTTTCCTTTGTCTAAAAGATCTGTTACCTTCTCAAAGAAGGAGATCAGGTTGGTTTGGCACGATCTACCTTTTGTAAAACCATGTTGTATTTTGTCCCAATTACCATTGACCTCAAAGTCCTTAACTACTTTCTCCTTCAAAAATTTTTCCAAGACCTTACATACTACAGATGTCAAACTAACAGGCCTATAGTTACTTGGATCACTTTTTTTCCCTTTCTTAAAAATAGGAACTATGTTAGCAATTCTCCAGTCGAACGGTACAACCCCTGAGTTTACTGATTCATTAAAAATTCTTGCTAATGGGCTTGCAATTTCATGTGGCAGTTCTTTTAATATTCTTGGATGAAGATTATCTGGGCCCTCCAATTTTGTCCCATTAAGCTGTTCGAGTTTGGCTTCTACCTAAGATGTGGTAATATCTACCTCCATATCCTCATGCCCATTTGTCATCCTACCATTAAGATCCTCATTAGCCTCATTAAAGACTGAGGAAAAGTATTTGTTTAGATATTGGGCCATGACTAGATTATCCTTAACCTCCATTCCAGCCTCAGTGTTTAGCGGTCCCACTTCTTCTTTCTTTGTTTTCTTCTTATTTATATGGTTATAGAACCTTTTACTATTGGTTTTAATTCCCTTTGCAAGGTCCAACTCTACATGGCTTTTGGCCTTTCTCACTTTATCCCTACATGTTCTGACCTCAATAAGGTAGACTTCCTTGCTAATCCCTCCCATCTTCCATGCCTTGTAGGCTTTCTGCTTTTCCTTAATCACCTCTCTGAGATGCTTGCTCACCCAGCTTGGTCTACAACTCCTGCCTACGATTTTTTCCCCCTTTCTTGGGATGCAGGCAGGGTCGGCTCTTCGATTTGCGCTGCCCCAAGCACGGCGGCACGCAACGGGGGGCGCTCTGGGGGCCACCGGTCCCGCGGCTCCGGTGGACCTCCCACAGGCATGCCTGCGGATGCTCCACTGGAGCCGTGGGACCAGCGGACCCTCCGCAGGCACGTCTGCGGGAGGTCCACCGGAGCCGCCTGCCGCCCTCCCGCTGGGATGCTGCCCCAAGCGCGCGCTTGGCGTGCTGGGGTCTGGAGCCGGCCCTGGATGCAGGCTTCTGATAGTTTCTGCAACTTTGACTTGAAGTAATTCCAGGCCTCCTCCGCCTTTAGATCTACAAGTTCTTCAGTCCAATCCACTCCCCTAACTAATTTCCTTAATTCTTTAAAGTTAGCCCTTTTGAAATCAAAAACCCTAGTCCCAGATCTATTTTTGTTCATTCTTCCATCTAGTTTGAACTGAATTAGCTCATGATCACTCGAACCAAGGTTGTCCCCTACAACCATTTCTTCTATGAGGTCCTCACTATTCACCAAAACCAAATCTAAAATGGCATCCCCTCTTGTTGGTTCAACAACTACTTGGTGAAGGAATTCATCAGCTATCACATCCAGAAAAATCTGAGCCCTATTATTATTACTAGCACTGGTCCTCCAGTCTATATCTGGGAAGTTAAAGTCTCCAATGATCACACAATTCCCATTAGTGTTTACTTCATTAAAAACATTAAAGAGGTCTCTATCCATATCCAAATCAGATCCCTGTGGTCTGTAGCACACCCCAAGCACTATCTCAGGGGAGGCTCTAGTAGCTTTCTTTCCCAATGTGATTTTTGCCCAGACAGACTCTGTCTTATCCATTCCATCACTTCTTATTTCTTTACAGTTAACCTCATCATTGATATACAATGATACCCCACCACCTTTGCCTTTATTTCTGTCTTTCCTAAACAGCACATAACCTTCAATAACTGTACTCCAGTCATGACTACTATTCCACCATGTTTTTATTATCCCTATAATATCCAGTTTCACTTCCTGCACCAGCAGCTCTAGTTCCTCCATTTTGTTACCTAGGCTCCTCGCATTAGTGTACAAACATCTTAATTTTTGCCATTTGGCTTCACTGACATTCTTTACCCAGTTAGGCACAGACATTCTACCACCAGTATCACCTATTAGACTGGTATCTACACTAGCCTTCCTCCTTATGTCCATTCTCCTGCCCACGGCTGTATCCTCTCTTACTTTGTTTTCTTCCCTCTCAATGTTAAATTCTGGCGTGGAGATTACCTGGACATCTCCCAACCATCTCCCCCAAATTCCTAGTTTAAAGCTCTCTTAATCAGTTGTTACAGCCTCCATCCTAGAAGTCTATTTCCCTCCTTACTCAGATGAAGTCCGTCCCGAGAGAACAGTCCTCTGTCCATGAATACTTCCCAGTGGCCGTACATCCCAAAACCCTCCTTATAGCACCACTGCCTGAGCCATCCGTTGATTGCCATAATCTTGTCAGACCTTTGTTGCCCTTCTCTAGGAACAGGCAGAATCCCACTGAAGATCACCTGTGCCTCGATTTCCTTAAACGTCTTCCCCAGTCTGGCATAGTCTCCCTTGATACATTCCAGCAAGAATCTAGCTGTAGCATTTGTTCCCACAAGGATAGTCAGCGGATTCTTTCCCGCTCCTGTTAGGATCCTTTTCAGTCTCTGGTCCACATCCCGTATCTTAGCACCCGGCAGACAGCACACCCTTCTCTGTTCTCCGGATCAGCTCTAGTTACAGGCCTGTCTATTCTTCTCAGTAAGGAGTCCCCAATCACGTAGACCTGCCTTTTCCTGGTGACAGTGTGATTCTCCGATCTATCCCTTCTGGCTGAAAGTCCTCTCGATTTCTATTGTCCCTTGCAATCTTCCACAACCCATCCCATATCCTCCTGGGGCTCATATTTGGTGCTGTCTCCATTGACTCTTCCCCTCTTCCTATAGGACTAGCTGCTCTTCTCTTCTTCTTTGCCCTCTCACCTTCAGCAACCACCTGCTGTGCCCCTTCTTCATTTTCCAACTCTGCAAACCTATTCTTGAGCTCTATTTCTCCTTCACTGGCCTGTCTTTTCCTCTGCCTGGTTCTCTTAGTCACATGCTTCCACCATCCACTTTCCTCACCCAGCAGTCTTCCCCTCAGAATTCTTTGGTCCTGCTTCCATCTGCAAGTGTGAGCTTATCCCTTCAGCCTCCTCATATCTTTGCTCCATCATCTACTCGGACCCCCTTCTAAACTCTACCAGAGTTTCCACCTGCATCTCCAGTCCTCGGATCTTTTTTTCCCTCAGCTCTATCAGTCGGCACTTCATACAGACGAAACTCTTTTCAGGTACCCCCTCCAGGATCATGTACCATGCCGCAGCTTCCACATCCAGTCATCCTCATTGTGTCTTCACTGCTGCCTCTGTATCGGTCATAGCCTTCCCACCTAAAACCTGTTAGTCCAGGAAACACAAACCAAAACAACCCCCAACAGGCACCAGAATACCGGCAGAACACCACCCACTCCCTTCACTAGCCTGTCAGCTCCTCTGCCTAGGTCTCTAAGGGTACGTCTACACTACGGGATTATTCCGAATTTGCATAAACCGGTTTTGTAAAACAGAATTTATAAAATCGGGTGGAGCGCGGCCATACTAAGCACATTAAATCGGTGGTGTGCGTCCATGGTCCGTTTAGCGCCGATTTCTGAGCGTTGCACTGTGGGTAGCTATTCCTAGCTATCCCATAGTTCAGCCGCCCCCGCCCCTTGGAACTTCCGGGTTGAGATCCCAGTGCCTGATGGGGCAAAAATCATTGTCGCGGGTGGTTCTGGGTAAATGTCGTCAGTCACTCCTTCGTCTGGGAAAGCAACGGCAGACAAGCATTTCACGCCTTTTTCCCCTGGATTGCCCTGGCAGATGCCATAGCATGGCAATCATGGAGCTTGTTTTGCCGTTTGTGACTCTCACCGTATGTGTACTAGATGCCGCTCACAGAGGCGATTCAGCAGCGCTACACAGAAGCATGCTTTTGCTTTTGCATGACAGCAGAGATGGTTACTAGCCATATTGCACCATCCAAACCCTTCCATAAATTGGAACTGAGGATGATCATGGCTACCAGTCCTTTTGTACCATTTGCTGCTAGTGCCCCTGGCCGATCAGCCAGGGCCAAGATTGGTTACTAGCCATATTGCACCTTCCATCGTTTTGTACCATTAGCTGCTGTCATAGTGCCCCTGGCCGATCAGCCAGGGCAAAATTGGGAATGACTCCTGAGTCAATCCCTCCTTTTGATATCTAAAAATAGAATCAGTGCTGCCTAATATAGGCAAGTGTACTAGAGAACCACCGTATCATAGAACCAGAGAGCACAGCTGCTCTGTGTCAGAGCCTGCAGAAATTATGATCTGTATGCTATTAACAGGGGGTGCTCCTGTAACAACCCCACCTCTTGATTCCGTTCTTCCCCCAGCCTTTCTTGGCAGCATTGTCCCCACTTGTGTGATGAATTAATAAAGAATGCAGGAATAAGACACACTGACTTGTTAGTGAGAAATGAGTGGAAGGCAGCCTCCAGCTGCTATGATAGTCCAGACAGGACATTAAGCAGTGTGTAGGAGAGAAGCCCAGCATCCCACTGCTAGTCCAGGGGCAACTGAATCTTTTCTTTACACATGAAGGGTGGGGGCTGATGGAGCTCAGCCCCCTGTTGCTATGATGAGGATGGTTACCAGCCATATTGCACCATCCATCCACCAGAAAAAATTAGGGTTACCAGTCCTTTTGTACCATCAGCTGAGGCTGATGATGAGGATGGATTTCCATCGTATTGTACCATCAGCCACCCCTGGCGGGAGCAAGGATGTTGGTGTTGAGTGCTGCACTATCGCGTCTATCTGCAGCATTCAGTAAAGATAGGGTGACATGTAAAAGAGTCAGAGGATTGTTTTACCTTTCGCTTCTGGGGGTGGGTGGGGGTGGGTGAGTAGATTGCAAGCTATGCCCTGACCCGCGGACACTGTGTTTGACCCTAGAAGCATTTGGAGATCAGCCAAGAATGCAAATACTGGAGGCTGCAGGAATTGTGGGATAGCGTCAGTCCTCCAGTCCATGAGCATGCATTTGAGTCTTTGGCTTTCCGTTACGCTTGTCACGCTGCAGTGCGCTGAGTCCCTGCTATGGCGTCTGTCTGGAGATTTTTAAAAAAGGATTCTGAATTTCATCTTCTGGCGCTGATAGAACGGATTTGCCTGCCCTTACAGCGATCACATCCGCATGGTCCATGCGGAGCTCTTTTTATTTTGATTTCGGACTGCATCGCCACCCGTGCTGATCGGAGCTCCACGCTGGGCCAACAGGAAATATTCAAAAGTTCGCGGGGCTTTTCCTGTTTACCTGACCACTGCATCCGAGTTCAGATTGCGGTCCAGAGCGGTCACTGGTGCACTGTGGATAGCTCCGGAGGCCAATACCGTCGATCAGCGTCCACACTAACCCTAATCCGATATGTTAAGTTTAAAGAGCCATTAAAATCGATATAAGGTGCCTCCTAGTGCGCCTAGTGTAGACCAGGCTTAAGTCTCCCCCGCAAACTCTCCCTGTAAACTCCCGTTTACAGCTCTGTTTGCTGGCTCCTGTGCCACTGCAGCTGTCTATGTCATTGCCTGACTGGCTGGCTACCTTTATAGGACCTCTAAGCAGAGAAGCCCCGCCCCCTAATCACGGCTCAGCTTCTCTCCCAGCACACTGCCCCTACCAGCCTTCACACATATAACTACAAAATACAATACACAAAATACAAAAACTTTCTCCTCCAACAGAACTCCCACTGAAACTCCCCTGTTTACAGCTCTGTTTGCTGGCTCCTGTGCCACTGCAGCTGTCTATGTAACAGTAGAGAAGAACTTTTGAATCACTGAAGTTGCCTGCATCAGACCTATTCTTAGGAGAAATCAAGAAATGATATTTTTAATAACGACTGTTCCTCAGGATTCACGGGGGTGGAGGTGGGAAATCTTACAAAATCTTCAGATACCTTCCTTCTATACATGCCTGCTGGGAAAATCCATCTAGCTAGCTTAGAATTTTATACTGCCACTCATCATTATAATGCTTGAGCACCTTCTGTGTAAAATCAATAGCAAGATTCCTAATGAACTTCATAGTTCCTCTCCCTTTTTAGGGTATAAACACTTTGATTAAGATAGGGTTATGTTTTTGTTTGTTTGATTTATTAGTTTTGCGGCCAAGGGGACTTTCCAGGGGCATTCCTAAACTTGTGTGAGGGAATGGTACAGGGCCAATGTACACAGCTCTCTCCTTTGCAACATCCAGTGCTGGGTTCAGATTGCGGAATCTTTGGAGCACTTTGGGCTCTGGCAATTTTGAGCTGGAGAGCAGCACATTGGTAGCAGTAGGGAAGATTTCACAAGTTAGAGCCGCCCAGAATCCAGGAGGACCAAAAGTTTATAATATGATAGAGCTAGGTCTCATCCGCTTTGACAGAATGCTTTTTGGAACCCTGTGTGCATGTGCCCTATGAACTTGACTATGCTGTCTGTACCCATCGCTCTAACAACTAAACCACATTCTGATCACAAAGTCAGGAACAGATCCAGAAATATTGATTCCCAATATTCCACTGCTCTACCACATATAGTTGCCATTTTGTCTCTCGCAAAGGGTGTATCATGTTCCTGTCTATGGGCTGGTCCGCCTAAAAGATAACAACTTAGTTCTACTACATTACTCTATTAGCACAAGAGGACTTGCAATGTGGATCTGGAATTTCTGAGAACAACCTTTGCCAATGACCAGCCATGCAGGAAAATATAATATATGCTCACATAATTACAGGTTATAGCATAATATATACATACAAGTGGGCAGGATTAAGTTTGCATGAGTAACTTTACTTCTGGCATTTCTTAATCTTTCAGTATTTGACTTTGCAACTTTATCCTTCTCTTAAGGTTGCTCGTTTGCATACAATATATGATAAAGACTCCCTCTTAAATTAGTACTTGTTTGGGGGCTGGATGCCTCAAGGCATTGCTAATAAATCAGAGATCTTTTTGCTAATAGGTCACCAGTCTGAACTCAGACGAGCTCAGTAGGGAGTAAAAATTGGGGTCTTTCTAAATTGAAATCCTCAGATGAAAGGCAAAGTATTACTTTTATCATCTTTCTTTATTATTATTTATAATAATAAATACCCAAATATTGTGGTGATATATGGAATAATAGTATATGACTGTACATGAACATTTTTGTTTCATTTTAAATTACTCAGATATTTTCATTGTGAGATCTACGAATAACATTTCCAATTCCTGTAGCCATATTTATTTTTTGGTTTTGGTAGTGACACCGAATCAAATACATACAAAATGATCTGTGAAAGTCAAGTCCTGATTTGAGATAATTTGACTATCAGCTCCATTAATTCAAAAGAGAGATGTGGCATATCTACAATAGAGATACAGAGTAATGCTATTTCCTGGAAAAAAAACATGCAAATCACAAATGCTAACAGACTTCATGGCAGTTGCCTCTCATACAAATATCAATCAAATTACAGTAATTAATCAGAACTCACTTGACAAACAGAATTATGAAAAAAAAATAATTTTCATGTAGATATAGAATGTTTTCCCATAACAATGTCTTTTGTGTTGTAAAATGAAATATGTTGTTTGCACTTCTCTCTTGTAGTATTAATATCATCCTATCCAAGTTTATCCAGTAAAAGAGATTACTTCACAACAAATCATTGAAAATATGCCTTACCTTTTCAGCTGCCACAGAAGGAAGAGATCTGTTCATTGGAGATTGAGGAGTTCACTTCTTCTTTACTGAAAAAACCTGATTTTCTCCCCACTCTTTTCCTTCCTGCAGGGGCCAAAGTTGGAGTAAAACATCTGTAGATGGTGACCCCGTGGCAGCCACCAGGAACCTGGCTCAGGGGATGGTTGCTGCTGCTGTCACAGGCTCCAAAACACTGCTGTTCCTGGGAGCAAAGCAGAGACTAGTGATCAAACGGAAGTTATCTTCTTTAACATTTAAAAAAGAGGTTTCACCGTGAGAAAATGCAATGCTGACTTCATCAAAATGTGCTTATGGCCCCCCCAAGCCACCCACAGGAAGCACAGTGGCTATGCTTTCTTGACTTCCGAATGATTTCGCTTTCTGAAGTAATAGATTTGCAAAAATTGCAAACCACAACCTCCTCAGAGAGACTGAAAAACACTGGTAAACTGAGCAGGCCCTTTACTGGAAACAAGATAGCCTGGTTTCCTTTCCAGTCAGTTGCAGATCACAAAGTATGACAGATAGAAGACACTATGAACTTTCCTGAATGAACACCTATGAAAAGTAGAAATGAACCTAACTCATCAAGTACAAGTCTAGAATCAGATGCAAATCCAAAATTCATGGATGTCTGGATTGGGGATTCCAGTCCAACCTGTTACAGAGATAGGCTGAGTATCTGCATCCAAACTTCTTCAGATTCTGGGAGGGGATATTGAGCCTCTTTTTCCAGGTCAAGCAAATCTCTAGTTTAAAGGCGCAATTATTTCTTGGTCAAACACAATATATAAAATAAGACAACAGAGTTCTTTTTATTTCTTAGATGTCTTGAGAAGTGGCATATATCAGTACAAAGTCTATAAAGCATTGCCATCCACATGGCAAAATGAATCAGCTTGTGTGACTCTTTAATTGCATAGCTCTACTAACCCAATAGGTTCAAACAGCATGGGCTTAACTTTAAGCATGTCAGTAGTCTCACTTAAGTAACAAGAACTGCTCTTGTGCATAAAGATAAGCCCATGAGAAACTATTTGCAGGATTAAAAAATAAGTTTGTTATTTTAAATCTCACGATTTTTAAGACAAATTTTGGATTATTTTTGTCGTTTGGTTTTTGAGCCTGTAAGATCCACTCTGGTCATGTTTTCAAGATTTTCTCAACAGCCATGAAGATCAGACACATATCCCCCCCCCCCCCCGCCGCCTTTTTTTTTTTTAATGAAAGCTAAGATTCTCATGTAATCACGTACCTAGAAGCTGCTGCTTTAACAAAAACAACAAGTGGGAGATTTGAGATGGAATCACCAGTTGACATCTCTGGATCTGTTAGCGATTCCATCATCTCTCAGCATCTCCCATCCAAGGCCTCTGATGTGCTTTATCAACATAAAAACTCACAACACCTCTAGGGAAAAAGCTACTTGGGCATCCGTGGCAGGATTTGAGGCCAGACACAAAGGGCCAAGTTGCTTGGGGTGTAAGCCAGAGAACAATCAGCACAGATGTTTGGGGATGATTTAATTGGCGTTGGTCCTGCTTTGAACAGGGGGTTGGACTAGATGACCTCCTGAGGCCTCTTCCAACCCTGATATTCTATTCTGAGTCACAATGGGGCCAACTCTTCCCATGGGCACGACTTGGAACCAGCTCACTAAGACTAACCTTGCCAGCAGTGCCCAGTGATTTTTTTAAACTTTTCGTTAAGGCAAAGTTCCCATCCGTCTGCTACTATTCCCTGCTCCGGACCAGGGTAGCAGTCACAGAACCGGGCTAAGGACTCCAGCTTGCCGGCTGGGGAGCCCCCCACCTCCGAGCACGCTAGAGAGAACGACCACATTTCCTCGTGGCACCCTCCGGCGGAGACACGTGGCATGAAAGTTTCTCCCAGGCCAGGCCGCACGTTACTGCCCCACACCTGCAGCCGGGGCCCGGGCCATGCAGCGTCCTGCTGATCACGCACCATCCCCCACGGGGGCTGCGCCACCTGCCGGGGGTGCGGGGCCGGCCTGGGCCCGTGGCCAACAGGTCCCAGGAGCGGGCGGCCGCCTAGGCAAACCCAGCCCAGCGGGACCCTCTCGCTGCCGGGCCTGTGGGTAACTCGCGAGGCAGTCCGGGTTACCGTGGAAACAGACAACTACCGGCTTTGTCACGCGGGAGACATTGGGCGGGGCCAAGCCCTGACTGGCCGCTGTCACGAGATTAGGCTGTGGGGGCGGGGTAGGGAGGAAACTGCGCCTTTCCCGGCACCAGCGTATCCCAGAATGCACCGCCCTGCCTGTTGCTAAAGCCGGGGACAAGCGGCTAAGGGAGCAGGGTAGATTACGCAGGCGCAGTAAGAGCTGCAAATTCGGAGGGGGCGGATGCGCCGGCGCAAAATGAGCCGCTTGAGAATACGTCGGATGACAGAATTACGTTGAACGCGCAGGCGCACTGTAGGCACCGTTCCGGGCCGCAGGGGAATGTGAGGTAGCTGATAGCAATGCGCAGGCGCAGTTCGAGCGGCTGGGACGTCAGTGGGCGGGGTGGGTGCGCAGGCGCGGCGCGGCGCGAGCCGCCAGCTGTTGGCGGAGGGGTTATCAGGGGGCGGGGCCGGGGTGTTCGCTACAGGCTGGTGGCGTGAGCGGCTGCGGTCCGAGCCGGAGGAAAGATGGACGAGTTCCAGCCAGGGGAGGAGGTAACGGCTCGGGCAGCGGGGCAGGGATCCCCCGTTAGCGTTGCTGCTGCCCCTCCCCGACACACACGGGGGTTGCTGGGAGACTCGCTGTCCCCGGGAGGCTCCGGGAGTGGGGGCGAGATGAGTGTCCGGGGACAGGGGGAGCCTCGCGCTGCCCCGCAATCCCCAACGGCTGGAGCGCGCGCGAGCTCCGAACGGGCTTCTCCTGCCGCCTGCATTGCCCGGGGGGGCGGCTGCTTCCGCCCCTGGGAGTAACGCCCGGTGCCCCCTCCTCAGTGCTTGTGAATCCCGGGCAGGGGGAGGGGAGCCCAGCCTTTGTCTTCTCCATGTGGCAGCGCGGTGCTGGGGCTGCTGCCGTTTACTTGCAGGAGCAGGATGCTATTTGATTGATGAGTACAACGCATCCAAGGAATAATAACGAGGAGTCCTTGTGGCACCTTAGTGACTAACACATTTATTTGGGCATAAGCTTTCGTGGGCTAAAACCCACTGCATCAGCCTGTCACCAAGGAATAATGTCTCCCAGAACTGCATATCCGCGGTGGGGTTTTGATAACATTACAAACCAAGTGAATGAAGCTTGATTAATCTAAATCCTAACATAGAATTCAAGTTTTAACTCTTTGTACATTAGTGGTCATTGAAATATCTCACTAAGCAATATTCCCACATCCTGTCCCTAGGTCTCTCTTGTGTTTCTCTATCTTGGGTAACCACTTATCTTTCACCCTTCTTCTATGCCCCTCTTGTCGTCTTCTATCCTGAAAGTTTCTCTTTCAAAACTTTTTTGTAGGCTATGATAGAGAAATATCATAGTAGACATTTTCCTGACCTCACTGCTGAACAATAAACTCCTTTCATTGTATGAAACTTCACTGTTGCATTAAAATTAAGTGCATAAGAATGTCACATAGCATAGAGGCTTGAGCACAAAAGCAAGAGCATGCTGAATTAAGCCAGATAAACCTCTTAATTGTGCCTCATTTTTGCAGCACACAAAGATGTTTTCTTCATATTTCATAGGCACATACCCCCAAGGCCATACATATTCAACTTTTACCAAAATAATTTTTACAAAAGCTGCTATTTGTGTTACTGATTTTTTTTAATTCAAGTACACAAATACTGATTAAGAAAACCCAGTATGTTAAATTAGCTGTGTTTGTTAAATTAGTCTAAGTGTAAATGAAAGGCTGTCTATTAAAGCAGTTAATGTGTAAATTAGTGCTCAAGTCCTTTTAAAAAAAAAAGTGTCAATTTCCTGGCGCTAGCTCCCTGCTCCATAAGGAGAGATGAAGGCTTGGTAACTTGGGCTGCCATCTCTCCACCTGGAGTGGGGAGCTAGGTCAGAAGTATTTACTTTGCTCTTTGTTGCATGTTTTTTCCCCTAACCTTCCATACCCTGATATGACTTTTTCAAGCACATTAGTACAGAGTGGAGGGAATACTCTTGAGAGAGTTCCTCATACCAGTAGGAGGAATAGCTCAGACTTTGAGGGCTTAATCTAGTTTTCATCAAACTCAAAATGTATGTACTGCTTAAATGCTAATAAGATGGACAAGGAAGGTGAGGTAATATCTCTTGTCCCACCAAGGTCTGTTGGTGAAAGAGACAAGCTTTCAAGCTACACAGAGTTGTATTTCTGGTGTGGGAAAGGTACACAGTGTCACAGCTAAATACAAGGTGAAACAGATTTAGTGTATGTAGTTAATACATTTTTTAAGGGACTGCTCAAGGTGATGAGGCCTATTAATACGTCTGCAGTCATAGGATGAAAAAGGGTTAGTTGGTCACAGATTGTTGTAATAAGCCACAAATCCCGTGTCTTTGCTAGACACTAAAAATCATGATCTTAATAAAGTTATGAATTTAATCTCCCAGGCTTGTCTTTTGAAGGTGTTATGTGTTTCCTTTTGAGGATGAGGCCTGAAAGGTCTGATAGCTTTGTGAAAAGTGTGTTCCCATGGGTGATAGTGTTTTTTTCCCTCATCATTTGTGTTTGAGTTCATTTGAGAGTGTTGTGATTGTCTGGTTTCAACCATATTGTTATTGGGGCATTTAGTGCCCTGGATGAGGTATGCCACATGTTGAGATAGGCATGTGTAGAATCCCTTGATCTTGAAAGGTGTGTTGGCTCATTACAACAATCTGCAACTCACTTTTTTTGTCGTATGACTGCTCAGGTGTTAATAGGCCACTTCATTTGGAATGGTCCCTTAGAATGTGTTATCTACTTATGCTAAACAATCTGTTCCATCTTGCATTTAGCTGTGGCATTGTGTTCCTTTCCCAGACCAGAAGAAGAATTCTTGTCTCTTTCACCAACAGAAGTTGGTCCAGTAGACAGTCCTCAACTTTTCTCTTTGTGATTATGGGCAGCCTGTAATTACCAGTACTAGTTCAGTAGGTAAAAATGACCAAATGGAATTGTCATACACATTAAGTTTTTACTGTATTATAACTTGACTACCACACTCGAATCACCAAACAATCAAACACATTAGCAGTGTCCAAGAGACCACCAGTTTAGTAAACTGTTTGTATTTGTTACCAAGACTTGATTTTTTTAAAAAGTACTGATTCTGTGACGATTGGTACACACAGGTTGTCAATTGTCTTCCCCTTTACCACTTCAAATGCAAGAAACATATAATTTTATAAGCCTCCAATGTCAGGAAATGTGACTGACATAATGGTCATGTTTGTGAAAATATTCTAGCACCTTTTTTCAAATGCCCAAGGAAGTCCAGTATGGAAGAGTTGATAAGACTGAGAATCTAAATGCACAAGTCAAGAAGGTCAAAATTATGGATTTTACAGCAGAAGTAACTTAGTGACATTACACATACACAAAGGTACAAATTTAGCACCGTTTTCTGTTGAACACAACATTGTTAGCAGAATCTGTCAATCAGAAAGCTTGCCTTTCTTATTTTTTAATGAAGATTACATTGCCACCATTTCCCCTTTTCTTCCTCCCCTCCTTCTCCGAGTTTTTATTAATTATTCAAGACAGAGGAACTGATCCCTCTTTCTTTGTTCATAAAACATAATCTCATATCAAGGGTTGACTACAGGCTCTTTGGTCTCTAAATATATTCCACCTGACCCTTGCAAAATAAAACATTTAATACTGTAACATGTAAGGAATAAAGACACTTAAAATAGAACTGCATCAAGGAGAAACACATTATACAGTTATGGTTGCATATACACACACAGATTATTGCCAGTTTGACTGTATCACTTTCCTTCTCTGTGCCCACTCAGTAAGCTTGATCCTGATGTTCTTTCTCAGGCAAAACTTCAATCATTTTACTATTGCCCATAGGGCTTGGCTACACTTGCGAGTTAGAGCGCATTAAAGGAGCCCCAGGAGCCCTAGCTCACTACCCGTCCACACTGGAAGGCATGTAGAGCACTCTGACTCCATGGCTAGAGCACTCCTGGTACTCCACCTTGGTGAGAAGATTAACGCTTGGTGCACCTTGGCTGAAATGCCCAGGCATCAGTGTGAACAAGGTGTTGCATTATTGCACTCTGATCAGCCTCTGGAAACATCCCATAATCCCCTTACGTCAAGTGGCCACTCTTGTCTTTGTTTTGGAATCTCTGCAGGAATGTGGATATGCCCTTTTTAAACGCTCTGTTTCTGACAGCCGGCATGCTTATCTGCCCTGGGACACGTGTGTGTGTGTGTGCACTGCTGTCTGAACTGACATGCTCTCAGCCCCCCAAAAACCCACTCTCTCTGCCCACATACACCCAACACACTCCCTGTCACACTTCACCCCACCCACCCCCATTTGAAAAGCATGTTGCAGCCACTTGCATGCTGAGATAGCTACCACAATGCACTACTTTCAGCTGTCAGCGTGGACAGCTTGCAGCGCTTTCCCTACTGCTCTTTACAAAGGCAGGTTTAACTCAAAGCGCTCTACATCTGCAAGTATAGCCATGCCCTAAGTATCTTCATTCCCATTTTTCTGTTTTCTCCATCAGTAGTCACATCTGATTGTAAGCTCCATCAGATTGTAAGATGTTTGGAGCAGAGGTTATTTCATGTGTATATGGAGTCTAGCATTACTTGTGCCCTAATAGGAGCGTTGATGCTACCACAATATAAACAACCTGGGTGTCCAAGCAAAACTGCAAACGTTTAAAAGGCAGTGGGGAGCCAAGAGACAGCTACCTATGTGGAAGGGAATAGTAAAAGTGGAGTGGGGATGGACGTGTCCCCTTCTCCCTAAGGTTGCATCTGGGCTGTCTGCTTTTAATCTTTGTGTCTAACTGTCAATTGTAGTCTTAGATTTGGGTATGTATGTACTCAAGGACTGAGTTACTGTTGCCCAAGAAGTCATAACTCACTTTCCTGGCTTGTTGAAAGTCTTGATTCTTGCATTGTATAGGCATAGTTAATAGGGTCCTGACTTTATAGGGACAGTCCCGATGTTTGGGACTTTGTCTTATATAGGCGCCTGTTACCCCCGCAACCTCCATCCTGATTTTTCACACTTGCTATCTGGTCACCCTAATAGTATCATGCCACTGTCCTCCAAAAAGAACAGAACTGCTCAAAATAGAGCTAATATACTGAATTTTATTGTAAAACGATGTCAGCTGAAGTCTTAATTCCATACTAATCCAAATGATTGCTAATAAAATATTTCT
The DNA here is from genome assembly GCF_016161935.1 of Mauremys reevesii. Classification (NCBI taxonomy): domain Eukaryota; kingdom Metazoa; phylum Chordata; order Testudines; family Geoemydidae; genus Mauremys; species Mauremys reevesii. The sequence continues at coordinate 92,517,186 of NC_052625.1, forward strand.
TAGCAATGTAGGCAAAGTACTGATTTAATCCAGTGAGGCACCTAATTAAATGTAAACAAGGAAGATTAGGTGCCTCTTGATTTAAGTCTGACAGACTCAGTCTAAATTATCCTAAAAAATGTACTCTTACTAGCTAAATTTCCACTAGTGAAACTTGTACTCGCAACTAGAAACTGGCTCTGAAACATTTAAAAGTATTCATTTATTTAAAATTCTATTTCTGAATTTTTCTGTAGACTTCTTTTGTTGTTGAAGAAGTGAGTAACATCATGAAAGAGGTAAGAAGTTACCAAATGTCTTCAGGTTGTCATGTGAAAATGTAACCTTGTATGCTCTATATTTGTGTTTGTACTATTTTCTCTCAATAGTTTCTTTGTGTGTGTGGGGAGGGGGGGGAGGACAAAAAACCTTATCTTCCAACCAATACATTGATTAGTATTAGAAATAGATATTATCTAGGTTATCATTCAGTTTTCTAGTAAGACTGATACCAGTTAATAGTTGTCTGTTTGAAAAATCTATTTAAGTATTGTTATGAACTTAAAATATATTTATTTAGAGTGTGTTCCTCTTCTACTGTGAACCTGTCTTTCTTCATATTAATTCCTAAACAATGGAAATTATATGAATAAGGTTAAATTTATGCAGAGGGGCTTAAACTCCATTTAAAACTCTTGGTGTGAAGAGCTTTGCACAGCCTCTCTGCACAAACATAAATTTCACTTATAAATGTCTCACCTTTCAGGATTTTTTCCTCAAAGATAATGTATGAGCTACATATTTGATTTAGACACTTTAAAGTGTATTTGAGATAAATGCCCTGTAGTTGCAAGTTGCTAAGAAACGTGGATCTTGTCTACAGAGGTGTTTGTTTGTGGCAACCACCTTTCCTATTGTAGAAATTCAATGGAATGGCAAGTAGATGGGATTATGACACATTTTGTTGTACAGTAACCAAATAAACTCTCCAAAGTTGCAGTTACTGTGGAGTTACTGTCAATGAATTGTCTCTTAGGAATTTGGAAGGCCCCTTTCACGTACTGTACATTTTTTTCTACACACTAAGTGAATTAGTTCTTTGCTTCCTTAAAAAAATAAAATCAAACTAAAGCTTCTGTAAGAAAAGTGCATGACCTAAAATTACACTCTTGCTGTTCAGCCATAAAAAGTGTGCCTGCTTACTTTGAAAATGTATACCATTGGGTACAAGTGAGAATCAGTACCCATAAGTAGTGTAATTTTTTTATACTTGCTTTCTTAAATAATCTTCAGCCATCTGGTCGGTCTTATTTTACTACACCAATAGCCAGAAGTAACAGGATTTAAAAAAATATATATTCTTCTCAAGACTACTTCAAAGGTTAAGCACAAACAGTTGAAATTCTACTTTCAGACCCAGCTCTCTGCACAGTCATACAGCAGTACCAAACATGTATATGTATGAATATCTATCTGTGCTTGTGAATCAAAATGTTTCCAGTCACTCTAGTTCTGTTGCAAATGCAAGTAACATTTGTAGTTCATAATGTGTATTTGGGATTCTGCAGTAGGGGTTTATGAGAAAAGCAGGAATCAAATTAAAATAAAAGGCTAAAGTAAAACCATTGACATCACCATACTAACAAAGAGCAAATCATTTGGAGAGCTTTGGTCTTAAATAGTAGATGTGTGGTAAAAAGTATTTCTACTACATACCACTACTACAGAGACTGGCATCTTCAATGCTAGTTAAACTTGGGGTTCTCTGTAAACTGAATGTCCAATGTGTTAAAAACATGAAGTACTTAGTTAAAATAGAGGTCTAAGCTGGATAGTGGTAACATATCTTTCTATGTTTGTCACTTTTAGGCTATAGAAAGTGCAATAGGTGGCAATGCCTATCAACACAGCAAAGTGAACCAGTGGACTACAAGTGTGGTAGAACAAACTTTAAGTCAGCTAACAAAGCTGGGGAAACCTTTCAAGTATATTGGTAAGTTTGTGCTGCTGTATTGGCTTTGCTTACATTTCAGTCATCTGGTCTAGTCAATAATCAGTGAGATTTATTTAAAGATGAATGCAAAACTTTTAATAGAAACTTGTCTCCTAAACTAGAACAATACATTATATTTTAGTTATAAACTATGAATATACAGTCAAACTATAAAATCAGCTTTATTTACTTGCCAAGTATCTAGTGTCAGTCTGTAGAAGATTAAAGAATCTGGCACTGGTATGTTGCACGCTGTTGGTTTTGTTCCTCTTGCCCCCAAGAGGTAGGAATATTGTTCCCCCTTCATGAGGGGGGTTGGGAGGAGTGAGACATAGAGATTAAGTGACTTGCCCAGCATCCCGCACAAAATATGTGGCAGAACTGGGGAAAGAATCCCCATCTCTTGTCACATTTCACTGCCTTAAGCACAAGACCATCCTTCCTGTTACAGGTTATAAACTTCTTTATTTGTGTTACCAAAGTGCCTATGAGTCCCAGTCCTGGACCACAAACCTATTGAGCCAGGTGCTGTACAAATGTGTGTGTGGGGGGGGAAGCCTTTCCTTGTCCCAGAGATCTTAGTCTTGAGGTTTTATGTAGGTGATGGCCAGAGCTGATTTATTTGGGACACCTTTGAAGTATCTGTGTTAGCACCTTAGCTTTTTCTTACATTGATTTTTTTTTTAGTGCTTTTTGTATTTATTCTGTTGTACTATTTGATGTGTAGAGGTCTGCATCTTTTTGCTAAGAAGTTTTTACAGTAATTTGCATTCATGTGGTAGATATTAATATATGGAGATAGGTATATCTCATAGAGCTGGAAGGGACCCTGAAAGGTCATCGAGTCCAGCCCCCTGCCTTCACTAGCAGGACAAAGTACTGATTGTTGCCCCAGATCACTAAGTGGCCCTCTCAATGATTGAACTCGCAACCCTGGGTTTAGGAGGCCAATGCTCAAACCACTGAGCTATCCCTCCCCCACCATATTGCATGTGGTGAATTTGAGTTCATAGACACAGGGGACTGGTACATCAGTGCCTATTTTTTAGCATTAATGCTAAGTGTGTTGATAGTAATGGTCAGTTTGGTTCTCTAATGGAAGCTTCTTTTGTGTGTTAACAGTGACCTGTGTGATTATGCAAAAAAACGGTGCTGGCCTTCACACAGCAAGCTCTTGTTTCTGGGACAACACCAGTGATGGTACAGAAGTGACTTAATTTTCTTTCTTAAAATAGCAACTTTACATAAAAATTCTCATGCTAGAACCTGCTTTTTATTGTCAAGATTCTGTTGCCTTATCTTAAATAAAACTGACACTTAATCTTAAACTACTATTTTGGAGCAGCGTGGTACAGATTAAACTGCCTTTGGGGGAAAGGAGAGGCAAAAGTCTCCAAATTAAGAGGCTTATAAGTTTATTTCAATACATGTGAAGTTAGCAGCTAATTTCTTTTTAAAAAAATGCAAAGTTTAACTACTGTGACAGCTTCACTCTTAGAATTTGAAAGTTTCACTTTTTAATCAATTTTTATTATAGATGTCTGATATTGGGAAGCATGCATAACTTGGTGTATGTAATGACAAACTTCTTGGTTTTAAATACTTTCTCTTCTGCTGTAGGAAACTGCACTGTGAGATGGGAGAATAAGACTATGTACTGTATTGTCAGTGCCTTTGGACTTGCAATATAATTGCCTTGGAACTGCTCAGCCTTCTACTGATTTTTCTTCTTCAGCACTTCCATTTCATAATCTGTTCAAATTGAATACTTTTGTTTTTAATGTACTTTTTTATGTAGTTCTTTCAAATGTAGAAATGTGAAAACACTAGTCATATGCTGTTACAAGGACTATACATTTGATCTTTATTGCACCAGTGTTGCCAGACTGTCTTAACATTTCAAGGACTTCCCAAGGTGCTAATAAAAAAAAAACAACCCTGAAACCTGCTGCAATGTAAAGGTTTCTTTAGCTTTACTCTCTGAAACTAATTTAAATAAGAATTTTCACACTTTGTACTCTTGGTTAGCATTAAATTATTGAAGTTCATAACTTTGTGTGACTCTTCTATTGAATTCAGCTGTTTTGTGGTTTTGGGTTTTTGTTTTGTTTGGGGGGTTTTTTGGTAGGGGAAATTGAAGGGAATAGCTTTTAATTGTACTTGTTTTCAAGGTGTATGTCATACTGAATCTCTGATGTAGACAATCTGCCTACACTGAAGCGTATGCAGAATTGGAAAAATCTTATTTGAGACAATACTATTGAAATACCATCATGGTAAAGACTAAATGAGCAAAGGCACAGTCTAAAAAGATTCTCTGGTCTTATCTCTGCTGCATTTAACACTGGTCACAAGAATGTGTTTCTTCCATATAGTAATTCAGTAATTTTGTGAGCCTCTTCTGCACCATCTGTGTTAAACAGGTGGGATCAAGGAGATATGAGGCATCTAATATGGTCCAGTCCTGTCTCATCCAAATAGCCTAGCAGACATCTGAAACATGGGTTAAATTGAAGTGCTATTAAATAACATTTGGTTATATGGGGAACACAAGGGATTTGGATAACTAGAATTTTCAGATAAAGCAAATGCAGATAAGTGGAATTATAGTGTCTGGTTCTCTGAAAAACCTCTACCTTAACTATAAAAAGAACAGGAGTACTTGTGGCACCTTAGAGACTAACAAATTTATTTCAGCATGAGCTTTCGTGAGCTACAGCTCACTTCTTCGGATGCATAGAAGTGAACACACAGACAGGAGATATTTATACATACAGAGAACATGAAAAGGTGGAAGTAAGCATACGAACAGGAAGAGTCTAATCAATTGTCTTATCTCAATTGATTAGACTCTTCCTGTTCGTATGCATACTTCCACCTTTTCATGTTCTCTGTATGTATAAATATCTCCTGTCTGTGTGTTCACTTCTATGCATCCGAAGAAGTGAGCTGTAGCTCACGAAAGCTCATGCTGAAATAAATTTGTTAGTCTCTAAGGTGCCACAAGTACTCCTGTTCTTTTTGTGGATACAGACTAACACGGCTGCTACTCTGAAACCTACCTTAACTATAAGAGTTGTAGAAAGTCAGAAGACTTTGAAAAAAATAAAGGGGAATGCTGTTTCCCTTCTGAATGTTTGTGGGACCTGGGGTTGTGTGTGGAACTTCTATTTTCCCAGTGGGGACAAAACTGGACACAAATAAACCAGAAGAAATATGTATCATACACCTATACTATTCTTCAAGATGTTAATCTTGCCTTCTAAAATAGTAATAGAATCATGGTTTTTAACCATTAGTTCACGTGCTCTAGTGTCCTCAGATGTCATGGGGCATCATTTTTGCATTGTGCAGTAATGTATCTAAATAAGTGTTCACATCTAATAAAAATGACCTAGGTAAACTTCCACAGCACAGTCAAACATACAGGCCTGTACTGGTTTCAACCTTATAACAAACTGCTTCTGCAAAATTATTTATATGGTTAAGTGTTTGCCCTAAATTAATAGCACAGTGTGTAAAGAAAGAGGATTGAAGCTGTTGAATTTCTTGCTTGGTCAGTATCCTTCAAAACAGGAGGCTGAAGCTGCTAGTGGAATGATTTTTCTCTGTATGCCTCTGTTGCTTTTGCAGATTGGTATGGGGTACAGCCATCATTTTCACTGATGATGGTTTCTGGTGCAGCATGTTCTCCCCAACAAGTCACGGTGTCTATGCAGATATACAGGGGTAAGTATATGCTGGTCAACTAGTTAAACATTGAATCATGGTGTTGAAGTGCTCTGTGAGCTCAAAAGCTTGTCTCTTCAGCTAACACAAGCTGCTCCAACAAACTACCTCCCCCACTTTGTCTAAGATCCTGGGCTTACCGTAGCTACAGTGCCCCCATCTCAACTGAACACTGATATACATAGCTGGAATCTGTCTGGTTCATTTGTGGGTAAATATTGATAAGATAGACATTTAGTCCAAACACTCTGAATTCAATCAGATGCTTGAGCTGCTGCATGTGTTAACTTACTTGTAATGTCTATATCTCAATATGGAATATAATTGAGCAGGTGCAATGTGAGCCTTTGACTATGTTAGTCACTGTGGAGGAGAGGGGTATTTAGTAGTGTGAAGAGCTGCTCTTCTACAGAAATTGTTAAGCCCCCTGCCTATATCTAGATATGGGGTTGGCAACCTGTCAGACATGGTGTGCTGAGTCTTCATTTATTCACCTCTAATTTAAAGTTTAAAGTGCCAGTAATACATTTTAATGTTTTTAGAAGGCCTTTCTATATTGTTGTAAAAGTAAATAATATTTTAAAAATGTTTAAGAAGCTTCATTTAAAATTAAATTAAAATACAGAGCCCTCTGGGCCAGTGGCAAGGACCCAGGCAGTGAGAGTGCCACTGAAAATCAGCTTGCATGCTGCCTTCGGCATGTGTGCCATAGGTTACTTACCCCTGATCTAGATTGAGGAATAATGCAACAAATGGCCTAAAGAGACATTGGTATTCTGTTTGCCTCTGTGAAGATGAATCATGGACATGGCCTTTTGAGTTACCAACCGAGCACATGGGGGGGGGGGGGGGGAATAAGAACCCCAAAGAAAAGGAATGGGAGGTATGTCTGCACTGCAATTAGACATCAACTGACTCAGGGTCACAGGGCTCAGGGGCTGTTTAATTGTAGTGTAGACATTGGCTTGTGCTGCAGTCTAAGCTCTAGGACCCTCTCATCTCACAGGGTCCTAGACCCCAGGCTTAAGCCTGAGCCCTAATGTCTCCTCTCCAAATAAACAGCCTCTTAGCCTAAATCAGCTGACAGGCTAACTGCTGGTTTTTAAGTGCAATGTAGGCACAGCCCAGGCTTCCTATGTTTCTATGTAACATCAGGGGTTGGGTTAGTAGAACTGTTGCACAGGGATATGGAGTTTTCACAACACTGAGTAATGTAGTCATCTATGTAAGTCTGTAGTATAGACCTGGCCTATATGTGCTTGCTTTAACCTTGTAAATAACTAGTTTCCTTTTTCCTCTGTAATAAAATTGTATACAAGCATTGTCCTTGGTGTGAACTTTTAAGGTGCAATTGATCTGAGGTAAGTGACTGGTCCTTGGGGACCAGAAGTACCCTGAATGAGTCTTGCTGTTTCTCAAGTACCATCTCTCTCTGATATTCAGCTCGGTGCCAAGACAGTCTTTGGATAGGCTGGTTTATCTGTGACTATTTAAGGCTATTGATATGCTTGGAGTTTGCCCTTGATCAATTTGGGGTGTGTGACCTGGTTGTTTTAACAGTCTACCCAGAAGCTGGTACACTCACTCTGGGAACATCACACTTCAGTTTTCAGAATTCAAGTGAACTGAAGTTTCAATGCTATGATTGATAGTGCAGTTCTTTTGATCTTAAGTGCATAGGATACACTTCCAGTACTTCCTCTGCTGATTAAATGTTTTTAAGCTAAGTAAAGCTTTTTAGTGTGGCCACAAAGTAATGAGTTGTGTGAGCGTGCAGTGTAGAAGGAACACTATTCTCAGTCCTATTTGTAAGAGATTGGGGAGGAAGAAATGCATTTGCTGACCAAATTGTGGACATCTCTCCCTTTGTCATGTTGGATCTAATTTAAGACTGAATTGTGCAAACACATGCTTAAGTAGACTAGTCCCCAGAGGTCTTTAGTAATCTTGACTGAGGCCTAGACCAGTTTAGTCTAAGCAGAGGTAACTAATAAAAGGCCTTTGACAAGTTAGCGTGGTACTTGCAAATACCTGCTCAGGGCATCTAATCAGAATGTAATCTAGCCTGACAGCTGAGTAATGCCTGTCACAGTAAGCAAAGACCAGTTCCAAGCTTGAAACCCTCAGGCATGCTACCAGGCTTCTTTCTACATTATATAGCTGACACTAGGCTGAGGTAGTTTAAAACTGTGTTTTTCCTGACCAGTGGGGATTGGCAGGCATTTGATGAGATGGTATTGATACACTATATCTTGCATTTTAGCTGAGTATTTCTAAAGTAAAGCATCTTGAAATACTTGCCATTAGCTTCTAGAGTTAACATTGGGATAGACAAAAGCTAGCCCCGCCCCAGTTTTTTTTCTCTGCGTCCTCAGAGGACCCTGTTACAGCTTATGTTTGTAAAGGTTTCTTTGCAATCTTAATGGTTAGAAACTTAATTAGGAATCAAAAGTAATGTCAAAGCAGGTCCACACCCCATGAAACAGCTCAATAGGACACCCCATGTGAGCACTGGTTAGCATGTGTATCTGGTTATTTTTCTAACAGCACTAATAAACAACCATCTCCAATCCTAGATAGTAAAAAAAAAATCTCTCCTGGTCTACACTGTTAATTATTAGCAACAGAAATATTTAAAGTTTTCTGCTGCTAAGACAGTATCAGTTTAGTACATATGCACACAAGGCTGTCTTTTGTACCTGTAAAGAAAAATAGTGCTAGATTATCATCACCTAATGGAAGGAAAATGAAACCCAAATGCAGGTGTAAAGATACATATGAAAACTATTTATTAACATATTTAATGCACATGAAGTCTTCCATGTATCAACACCCAATTTTTGCTGAAGGTAAATGATCAGGTTTGCTTTGTATTCTATACCAGAAAGAGTTCCAGTGTAAATAGATGATTTATTAACAAGTTTCCCTAAACACAATACTAATGCATCCCATGCATACTGTCTCAAAGCAGCACCATATTTACAGCTTCTCATTAACAGAATATTTCTTACACATTCTATACCATTTTGGTATACCATAGTTTTGCTTCATTTTACATATATTTACAAACTTTAAAAAACATTGTTTTACAGTAGCATGAGGGTTTTATGTAGTGTATGGCAGTTACTGGCATAGTCAGAACATATGGCAAAAAGGGAATAAGCAGGTTTATAATTCTTGTTACAATAACTGCCTTTTGGATCAAAGAAAGCTATCCAGTCAAGAATCCTTTCATTTCAAAACACTCTTCTCAAAGCAGTTCATGCTCTCTGTTAAACTGGATTTTCATTCTTAACCAAAGGTAGCAAAGATTTCTCTTCCCTCATGTATTCCTCTGGGTTATGCTTCCCTTTCTTGGCCCTAGAGAACAGGATATTTGTTTCCCAGCCAGCCTTACCACTGATGATGTCTTAAAGCCAATACAACAGCAACAATGTGCATGAGAGTTCAGGAGCTAACAATACCTGAATCACCAGTGTAGGCCTGAGACCTGATCAACACTCCCACATATTAGACCTGCCTTGGGTGAAACTCAGGGTGGTCACCACTAAACTTTGAAAAAAAGGGATGTTCTGCTGCTGCTAAAGCACCCCCCCCCTCAGGAATGTACCTAATAGTTATAAACACTTGGTTAAAACCAAGTTGTAAAGATGCTGGGAAATTAGGATCTAGAAAGAGACTCAACAAATGGTAAGATAAGCACTGACGATCTGCACAAATAGAGAAGATCTCAATTTGGGTATGAAAGATAAAATGTAAAGAACTTGGGCATCAAGGAGGACACAGATGCCAGTGTGTAATTGGTTAAAATTTTTGTTATTTAGGAGTGTGGGATAATGTGATAGGTTTAGTACATTTGAAGGCGGGAGCTAGTTTTACCTATATAACAAATGAAAAACAATGCTCTTTAGGAACCATTTCCAGACTGCAGTTCAACATCAAGCTGCTGGAACTCTGACCCTTCTTTACAACCCTGATCTGCAGAGGCAGTGCAGGGAACTCCCAGCTGAATGAATCCTAACTGGCTATGGGGTGAAATTTGTCTGTAGGAGTGGTGAGCATAAGAGATTTGCTTGGTCTATATATTGTGTGTGTTGCTAATAAATAGATATTTAGAGCACAACTGTGTAAGGCTCGTTCCCGGGGAAAAAGTTCCATAGAGCCCTTAACCCTGAGGGAAAGGGCTCTTACTCAATTTGACCAGGTTTCTTCCTGAGCCCTGTGGGTAAGGGTAGGTGCCTTACACCCTGAGCCCTCAGAAGGGAAAGGGTGGGGGTGCCTAAACTGACTGGGTCATACCTTGAGCCCTTCATAGGGTATAGATGGGGTGCCCTAAACTGAGCAGGTAACACCAGCAGGGGCGGCTCTACCTTTTTGGCCGCCCCAAGCAGTCATGCGCGGGAGGCGCCGCGGGAACAGCGGACCTCCCGCGGGCATGACTGCAGAGGGTCCACTGGTCGCGTGGCTCGGCTGGACCTTCCGCAGCTGCGGACGGTTCGCAGGTCCGGCGGCTCCGCTTGAGCTGCCGCAGGCGTGCCTGCAGGAGGTCCAGCCGAGCCGCGGGACGAGCGCCCCCTCCGCAGTCATGCCTGCGGCAGGTCCGGTCCTCCCGGGGCTCCGGTGGACCTCCTGCAGGCATGACTGCGGCAGGTCCGCTGGCCCAATCTGCCGCCCCCCCGGGAAACGGCCGCCCCACGCGCGTGCTTGCCGCGCTGGGGTCTGGAGCCGGCCCTGAACACCAGGGCCAGTGGTATTTGGCTTCCACATAGTGCACAAGAAAGATTTTTACAAGTAAAATCCTCAGCGTTGGACAAAGAGGAAGCAACTCTTTTTCCATAATCCAGTATATTGTGCATGTATTTTGTATACATTACTCATTTTCCTATGTTCTAATCATTCTTGAAAAGGTTTAATCTGGAATTATTACATGAAAGCTTGAAATGAGGGAGGGGGAAAGGAATCCACCCCACTGTTTTTATTAGTTGTGTTTTAACAGTCCAGCACAAGTGCACTTTGACCTAACTGTGGTTCTTGGGAAGAAAAAAAATTCAGCTTTACAAAATATATTTCCCTTATTGACTTTTCCGCTGGCCATATGGAAAATATACAGCTAGCCAAGTGAATTTCTTATGTAGACACCTTTCGTTTGATTATTGGGTCATAATAGCACAACACACTGCATAGAGACACATGGATTGTAAATATTTTGTGAGAAGGTGTTTTCATCTTGTTGCCCCAAGAGAATTCCTCAGAGTAATCTTTGGTTCCAAATTGTATCTTTGGGTAGTTTTCAATATTCATTGCCACAAGGCATGAAATATGTGATCTCTTACCAGGGAGACAGCTTTATTGCTTCTGCCTATTTACTAGGTAGGTAGTGAAGTTAATGCTGTGCTGCTTTAGCCAAACTTGCTAAGTTACAATGTAAAATTTTTTGAGTATAAAATACCGTATGCAGGAGTAGAGCCCAGCAAATCCACAGATCCTGCTTTATATCCGCAGATATCTACATGTGTGGATAATTTTTTGCAGATCGAGGATGGATGTGGATCCATATTTTATTTCTAGAGCCCTGCAAATCTGCAGATACCCACTTTATATCTGCTGGTGTGGATATCCACAGATCATTTTTGCGGGGTGGATGTGGATACAAATTTTGTATCTGTGCAGGGCTCTATGCATGGGGAAAGGCAATTCAATGCAGGATTTCTACAAAATAATTCATTAGCAAGATAAATAACTGTTTTTTAAAGTACACATTTCCCCATCCTATTCCTATTTTTGTTCCTCTAACAAGCAATGTAATAACAAAACAAAGAATAATAAAGGCACAAAAACCAGCCTAGGAAAACTTCACAAATTCTAAATACCATGATTTCTTGAAGTTGAATTTTTAAAAAATGTTTTCTGTAGTTAATGGAATAAAAAAACATTTAATAAAGTCAGACTTAATATACTGTATCACAAGCATCCTGGATTATAGTAAGCAGCATTAGTAAAAATCAAATATCCTACATGGAAAAATATTTTAGCAAATCAAAAAATGACTTAACAGGAATAAAATAGTATTAAAGTGCCAAAAAGCTTTGAATGCACAAGTAAAAATCTGCATAAACATAAAGGCCTGATCCTTGTGTCACCACCTCCCACCCCCGACTCTCATGAAAGTCCATGGAAATTTTGGGTGTACAGGGAGTATCAGTGATTGGATCCTGAGCTTGACTTTACAAAGTCAAACTCAAGTACAAGCAAGCACTGGATTATTCTTGCTTTCTTGTTTTAGAAAAAGAGAAGCCAGTCTGTTTTTCCATTGGATTAAAAAAGCATCTAAAAACACAACCGTGTATTAAAAAAAGGCTAAGTTAGCTAAAAGAGTTGTTAAAGGTGCAACACCTACTGCAGTTTACAAAGACAATTTAACCCTCTCAGAATTTTTCCACATATTGTTACTTGTAACACCTACCATACTAAGGGGAAATCTGTTTGTTCTATTTTTTTACTTTGTGCACATGACAATAGTTTGGCCTTCTCTTGGCTTTGGTCTACACGGAAGACATTTACTGTGCTAGATATCATTTCAACTTCCTAGTATGTTTGTTAAATTTGTGTAAGCCACAAAATGGTTTACACAAGCATGCAAAATATATTTTGTATTCCACTTGCTTTCAGCAGAACTAAACGCTAGTTTTGTCAGAACCATTTTAAATGCCATTGAGAATACAGACCAGCTGTAGTAGTTCAACTAGTCCTCCTATAGCACCCTGGTCAAGTCTCCCAGAATGCATTGCTCCTGAACTGTGAAACAGATACCCAGAGGTTATTGCAGATGAAGTGGTTTAGGACAGTTCTAATATGAATGTAAGACAAACCTGCAGTGGTTCCCAATGCAATTCAGCATGTTCATTGTGGACACAGTGAAGTTTTATGATTAAACCAGTTCAATTCCCTAGTGTAGGCAGGTCTTTGCATATAGATCAAAATCACTGTTTGTTCTCTATATGCTGTCAGTTTCTCATTTGTTAGTTTGGGTATTTCTCTTCCCTGTTGCTGTATGAAACAGTAAGAAAATGGTGATTGTGAAACCACAGAAAAACCCACAGAAAGACTCCAGGGATAGATGGCATACCTGAAAATACTAAACTTTAAAAAAAAAGTTAATAGAAATTGACAGCCTCCCTTTAAAAACAAAGCTATACTATGGTAGGGAAATTGAAACACCCATTTAAATATCATGATGAGCAATATTCCAGTAAATACTCTGAAGTTGTTTAGCACACTGTTCTAGCATAGCCTGAAAAGGGACAGTAAAAAAGATACTTGTAAGCAGCAGGCATTTTAAGTATAGCTATTTAGGTGTGTCTAAAGATGAAGAGGTTGAGCTATCTATAGAACATGCTGAAGAACACACTTTTGTACATTTGTTCAACATGTCATCAAAAGTGATTGTTCTTATAATATAAACTTTTTTTTAAAACAGCTATGAGAAGATTGCATGAAAAATCCTAATTTAGGAAAGGATCTAGCAATTAAAAGAATGTGTGTGTTAAAAATATTACATTGTATATTGTACTCTTTGTAGGAAATGTACCAATTTTCTCCCTCCTCTGCCCCCACCACAGATGGATTTCCCCACCAAGGTTTGCAACAGTTTAAAATATTTAAACTAGATGTTTTAACTTATTTTTGTCTTATTTTGTTTTGATCATTCTAAGAGAAACCCTTGCAAATTATTTTGCACTGCTGATTATAATATAGTATTCTGTTTATAAATTTTGGCCTCAACAGAACTGGAATATTTGTACCTGTCTCACATTCATAACTGTAGATATTTGGCAAACTTCCATTTTATGAACTCCAGTCAATTACAGAGCTGAATGCTGCCCCTTTGCAGAAGCAATAAAGCTTGTGGTTTCTCAGAAATCAATGGAAATACCTGCCATTTCGTACCTCCAACTCAGATGGGCAGGGTCAGGAAGGGAAGAAGAAAGAGGCACCATCACCAGTGGACACTGTACACAATAGCTAACACAAGCTGCATCAGGAGTGAAGATGATGTGCTGTACCTAATCCTCTAAAAACAGACATCAAGGAAGCAATTTTAAATCAGCATATACTCGGAGACACTCTTAGTTGGAACCAGACTCTGAAAGCCTCATTATTTTAGCAGTCTGTTCTCCACAGAAATCCTGTATGTGACATTTTCTAAACCTAGTGTAAAGAATGAATTTGGTTTCTTAGAAGCCTCCACCACAATCTTTTCAAGCATTTCCATTTTTCCTTCAGTTTTGTTTTAACTCTGTAAACAGAAATAAATAGGAAGTCCTTCCTAGGGAGATAGTGTTCAGTTGAAAGCAGACTCATAAGAAAGTCAAGGAAGTGGTCATCTAGGAAAAACCTCAAGATCACTTTCATTTTCATAAGCAAGTCTCCTCCACATGAACTCAATCACTGTCTGATTCTTCCTTGTACTTGGCTCTAATGGCTTGACCATTCTGAAGTGGCATTTCTTCATAGTCACTCCTGGTAACAAACAGATATTTGTAAACATCCTGAACACAATGGTCAGCTACTTAATTTCATGTACACAGAGAAAAGATACTAAACCAGTTCTACAATAATTTGGGCCATCAATTCACAACTGATACAAGTACATCATTCACAAGGATTCACTAATCCAAAAGAATGCATTTCAGTTAAGAGATGTGAGCAATACATAATCCTAGTCTCCAAATTCTTCCTCAAGGTTTGCGTCTATGCCTTGTCTACACTTGCAGCAGCATGTAAAATACAGGCACAACCCATGGAGCTACATGCCAGAGTGAATGACAGGCTTCGTCACTGCAGCACGTAATGCGGGGAGGCAGTGGGACACTGCTAAAAATAGAAGTGTAGATGTGGAAGGCATTGGGCACGTAGAGAGCCGTATAGGGTACATACCCCATAGGGGTTCTGGCATGTACGGCATTCTACTTGCATAAGCCACATCTCACCATCTACACTGCTACTTATACCTGTGCTAGCTGGGTGTGCAATGTGTTACTTTACATGCCACTGTAAGTGTAGACTTGTCTTTACTGTGACACATATGGGACTGCAGACAACAGCTAATCAGGAGGCAAGCTAGGACTGCTGCTACTAATCAAAATTAAACACCCACAAAAGCAAAGCCAAAAAAGCTATCACTACAAGCTGCACATAACTAATCTACGTGAAACATGTTACCATGTCCTCACTCTTTCACCTACCTGTTGTGTGGCTTTTTTTCTGTATTTATTTATTTATTTATTTTTATATTTATACAAAGTCTGTAAGCCCTCAAGGGTAGGAACTGTTTCTACTGTGTGTTTGTTCAGCACCAAGCACAACGGGACCCTGACTGGGCCTCTAGTTGCTATGTAAATACTAATACTACTGTCAAGTTCAGAATCTGAACTCAGGCAATTGCATTGGATTTGATTATTAATATTTTTAATGAATATTGGGTATCTAAAATAGCAATTGTCCTGCCCTACAGCAGTGGCCATTTTAAGAATGGCCCAGCTCTCAATCTATTCCCTCCTACTGCAACCTGCATCCTGCTAACCAGACTCCAGCACTCGTTTCCCATCTACTCCCTTCTGCCAGTGTATTCTCTTCCCAAACCCTGCCATCCACATACATCCTCTTACTGCAGCCTGCCATTGTCCTCACACCTACAAGTAGGGAAATGTATCTTTTAGTATCAGTGTCATGGCAGTCCCTTTTTCAACAGGAAAAAAAGAAACCAAGATAGTAAGAAACCTCATTACAATTATATTTTGGAGTAAAGTGACCCAAAATAGAAGACTCAAGCTACAGTTGTCTTCCATTCTGTAGTCAGAATGTTTGGATTTTCACTAACAACAACCCACCAGGTCCTTAAACTTTTTATATTAACTCCACACCCCCTGAATCACCAATAGATTTTTCACAATTGTGTTACTTACCCATAAATCACATCATCATCTGAATCATTCAGCATAGAAAAGGCAGGATTGTCTTTCAACTGTGACTCTGGAAAATATAGACATGGTTTCATTTAACCAGAAAATTACATTCCTGATTTCAAACTTTTAGATTAGACTTTTATCCAGAACTGAAGGGAGAGACTTTGCAGTTTCCAAGGAAGTTATAACTGGGATTCAGCCTGGAGTTTTACCCTGGCAAGAAAGGGATTGGAATCTGTGATTTAAACTCTTCAACCCCCGTCTCACAGATTGTCAGCATTCATAACAGCTGAAGTTGACACTCTTGTCTAAAAACTCCAGGAAGTGGATAGTCTCTATATTGTATTAGCATCATTTCTTCCCAGGTACAATTTCACCTGTCCACATTACTTATACCTGGTATTTTAGAACACACTAGTCAATAAAGAATCTGGTTGAAAAGTATAGGCAGATTTTGTGTGACATTTCAGTCCCTTTCCCTTATTTATGACTAAAGTTCCAAAAGTAATGAAATCTAATAATTGGGCATTAATACCTATCTAAGGTGTTATAACTTAGGGCATATATTTTTCACTTTCACATAGGAAGGAGGAAGGTACTGCTGTAACTTCATGCTGGAATGGAAGGATGCACACTCTCTTTCCACTGGCTGTCTACAATCCCACCTCTCCAGGTTTCCCGGCATAGGCCTGTGAAGTCTTAGGGCTAAGTATATCCCTGGTGTAAGGTGACAACTCCACTGAAGTCAGCAGAGTTACAGAGTGAAATCTGGCCCCTAATGGTTTGCCACAAGATCCAATTCCTTCCGCATGCTTTTTAATTCTTCTAACCCAGGTACAGATGCAAATATTTGTTCCCAGCCAGCTAGCTAATTGCATTTCCTATAATGGAAGTATGGGATTCCTGAAGCAGCTCCATTCATCTTAGTGCCAAAATCAGTTTAGTGAGAAACTGCTCTGCACCAATAAATAAGGCCCTCCCCATGCATGTAGTACATGCTAGCTGCCCAGCATACTTGCATTCAATGGTTAAAGCAGAAGACATCCAGTAGCCATATTTATTATTGAGTATCCTACAGCTACACAATATTAAGAGGCACATACAATAAATGTAAAATTTCCATGGATTAGATCAATGCATGTTTCTATCGTTACTGGCTATCTGAAGCCACCTTAAGCTGCTCATATACACAGAACAAAATAAAGTGTTAATGAAACAGCCAACATGTGAAGATTTGATGAGCTCTATTGGCATGCCAGATCTCAGCAGCAATCTGGCAAATTTTACAGTAAGTCACTTACCATACAGTGCATTCTTTGACGGGGAATACACAAAGGCTAAAGTGTAGAGATAGAAGTTGAGTAAACCATAGAATGATAAGAATTCTGCTGGTAATAATAGTCAAGGATATTACACAATACAGCTAAGTACATATTAATTTTGAATAAACCAAACATTAGGTAGGATTCTCCCCGCAACAACATTTTTGGGAAAGCTTGATGACTTTTGCCCAGCACTTCCAAAGTATGAAGAGTATTAACTGTGCACTGTTAAAGTTTTGGGACACTGATGTTTAGTTTGGCATTGTCTTAGATTAAGTTAACTGGGTGGGAGGGAGGAGTGACTGCAATCAGATAGAACACTAAAACATGGTTGGGCTGTTCCCCTTGTTTTTAAGGTACCTCATTAAAGCTCTCTATCTGAGTTCCCACTAGTTATAGAAAAGTTCAGTAGTCATATTCTAGAGGATATTGGGCACTTCCAGTCCCACAGCCAGTTTCAGAATCTAGAGAGAACTGTACTCTAGTGATTTGAGTTGCGGATCCAGAAAGTCTAATCCTGGCTCCAATACAGAGAGAGACCAGCTGGCAACATCTGGCAAATTGGCTTCCCCATCTGTAAAATTTAGTGTATCTAAAAAACTATACTTTATAATGAATGAGATGGAGCCAACTGCTTGACTATCAAATTAGTACTGTGCAAATGCTGTTTCTAAACCAGCAGTTTTGGGAATATCTCCCACTGGTGGAAGCTCTAGAGTAGACTAGCTTTGCTTCCACCTTCCCCACTCAACCTTGCCCCCACATGCCCTCTCTGTTATCTAGACCTGCACTGAATGGGTCTAAACAACACGGTAGTAAACATGCTAGCGACAAGTCTTTAGTAATACTCCAGCTGTCACCACACCAGAGGAGCTGTACCACAACAAAGGGAGATTTCCCCAAAACTGCCAGTGTAGAGAAGACTGAACTGTAGCAAGATATGCGTGAACACTCTCCAGTTGTACCATGATCCTGCAATAATATTTTCCTTCTGTATTGGAAACTCAGCCCTGAACTGGAAAATGTAAGATGGCAGTTTGCAGAACTACTTCCTGCCTCCTCCAATTATGCAGCCCATGATACTTTTGTTTAAGTGAATTTAATACCTATACCAATTTGCAGACATCTGCTAGCTACAGAATATGGTCAGCATAGGCAGCATCCACGTAAATTACCCAACAGTGTCCTTCCAACATGACTCGGCCCTGCTCTGAAGGGATAACCTACTACACATATATGGGAAAGAAACTTGTCCTGTCTTCGTGCACATTCAAGAGTGCCAATTATGGCTGTGGATTTTGTGACATGGACAGCTGTTCAGAGAGTTGGATTGAAACCAACACATTAATTTGGCAGCCAACATGAATAACCATCAGAAAATAACAATTTGCAGTCACTACCAACCCGGACTGGATTTGAACTGGTGCTCTAGCGGTGAAAGGCACAACTCCTGAGCCATCGTCTCCATACATTCACTTAACTGAAATAATTTACCAATATTCCTAAATCACTGGAAGCCACAATGGAAGGATATAATTCTGATAATGAGTTGACAGCTCAGCTACAAAGTTGTCCTGTAGAACTCGTGCTCCAAAGCGTAGATAAAGTATAACAATGCTGTGGGAGACAAGACAGACACTGTAGCTATATGCACTGAACTGTAACAACATTTGATGAGGTGGGTAATGGGGGAGGGGTAAGAACAGAGTTATAAGAAAAAATGGCACCTTGTCTTAGACTAATGCGACAAATCTATTCAGCTGCTTATTCTAAGAGACATTGATTTCGCACTCTTAATTTCAAAAAACAAACATTCTGAATTAGAAGTCAGTCAGTTGAAGGATGGGAAAATTTAGCCTATTTTTTCCTGGGTTTCCCATAAAGCACAATCCACGAAAGTCAGCAGTGATTTGACCCTACATTGATGGAAGGTGCGTATTAGAAACTAGTTTAGAAAAAAACATTGGCAACTCACCCCAACCTCTGAATTTCACATTGTCAGGATCCCAACTATACATATAAAATGATGGGGTCTAAATTAGCTGTTACCACTCAAGAAAGCTATCTTGGATTCATTGTGGATAGTTCTCTGAAAACATCCACTCAATATGCAGCGGCAGGCAAAAAAGCGAACAGAATGTTGGGATTCATTAAGAAAAGGATAGATAAGACAGAAAATACCATATTGCCTCTATATAAATCCATGGTACGCCCACATCTTGAATACTGTGAACAGATGTGGTCGCCCCATCTCAAAAAGATATCTTGGAATTGGAAAAGGTTCAGAAAAAGGCAACAAAAATGATTAGGGGTATGGAACAGCTTCCGTATGAGGAGAGATTAATAAGACTGGGACTTTTCAGCTTAGAAAAGAGACGACTAAGCAGGGATATGATAGAGGTCTATAAAATGATTACTGGTGTGAGGAAAGTAAATAAGGAAGTGTTATTTACTCCTCCTTATAACACAAGAAATAGAGGTCACCAAATGAAAACAACAGGCAGCAGGTTTAAAACAAACAAAAAGGAAGTGTTTCTTCACACAACGCACAGTCAACCTGTGGAACTCTTTGCCAGAGGATGTTGTGAAGGCCAAGACTATAACAGGATTCAAAAAAGAACTAGATACATTCATGGAGGATAGGTCCATCAATGGCTATTAGCCAGGATGGGCAGGGATGGTGTCCCTAGCTTCTGTTTTCCAGAAGCTGGGAACAAGTGACAGGGGATGGATCACTTGATGATTACCTGTTCATTCCCTCTGGGGCACCTGGCATTGGCTACTGTCAGAAGCCAGGATACTGGGCTAGGTGGACCTTTGGTCTGACGCAATATGGCCATTCTTATGTTCAGCACATGAAACTCCACAGGTGAATGCTGCCTTACAGACAACTCTGCAGGGTGGACTTCTCTCTGGTAGATACATGTCTATAACTACAGTCTGATCAATGTGATGGTGGCAGTAGTGGACAGTTCACTCTAAATACCTCACGAAAGGAGGTTACAGAGCAAGAGGTGCTCACCAGAGGACAGATTAGCAAACCACTCCCGGTTATAGGCAGCGACCACAATACTGTTTTAGAAAAAAAGTGATTTACAGAGGCAACCACAATGTGGGCTGTGTTGGCAGCTTGCCAGGACCCCAAAGGTTTTACCTAATTTACAAAAGAGTGAAGTAGATTGCAGCTGCCCCCATCTTTAATATGGAGGTGTGCCTCATGGATATTACAAGTCCCAACATGAAATGCTCAATCTTGTTCTGACGACCCTCACAGACTGATGCATACCAGGTCGTCTCACCGGTGAGGGCTGCATCTCCAGGATGAAAATAAATGCAGCCACAAGCAATAGTATAGAAATCTGTGAGCTATATTTAGCCGTTGGCTTGCCTCAGATTTTATCAGAGTGGATACCATCTCTTTCCAAGGTCTAACACCAAATCTGTCCCAAAACAGGTTCAGTATCCTCTTAGTTGTTGATGCTGTAAACCACATTTCTTTAGTCTGTTCTAGATGGAAACAGTTTTCCCTTTGATAAGAATATTCTAGATAAACCACTTAAGTTTAGAGTAATAGCCCCTTGCTTTCAAACAACGTTCATAATGACACCATCAACCCCATTCGCTGAATGGAACAATCCCATATGTTTATGGCTCTTATACACATTCCCCTTTTGCAACATTTTAAGGCTGCCATAAAAGAGCAACATAAGTCAATCTAATTTTTTTCCAAAAGGGGGAAACCATTTTCATGTCATGGAGAGTCAGGTGTGGGACTCCACAAATCACAGCAGAAGTCTGAACATTTACAGACTACTCAACTCTCCCAGATGTTCAGCACAATTGTATCTTTTTAATGCAGGCATACAGAGCAGGTTTTTAGTCACTCATCATTCTACTTACCCAAGAGCTTCACTGCCAGTTCACCAATCTCTTCTTGGCCTCATTGATTCAAGACATTAAACAGGTCAGAGTGGGATGTCTTCATTTTGGGTTATCAATGTTCTTTCCCTTTCTCCTTCCCTTCTTATAGAGGCCATTTGCCCCAGAGTCTAGGTTAACTAAACTCCCTGCATCCCTTAAAAACAGGCATTGTTGGTGCCCCACTGGTTTTCCTGGGCTGAAGACAGAATTTAATGGCAGACTTTCAAAAGAAAAAGTATGAAAGCCTTGTGACCATCTCACAAGCTTATTGAGCTCTACTGTTCTGAGAAACAAATTATGAAATCTGTCTCAGACAGTCTGCCTGGACAGCAACAGTGCATCACAGTGCTAGCTGAGTCAGTGCATTTGCTTTTAAAAAAGGCTCTTTATTTTTTATAAACAGAGGGTCATGCACTTTCCAAGATCCACAGCACTGCTCTAGTGGGATATCAGTAGGAATTTTTTGGAAAAATAAGGACACAAAGATCTATTGATTACGGAACTGAGTGGTGGAATTTATTATTTGGTGAGTGCCAGTAGCGTGCAAGATTTTAAAGTATAGTTTGGATGCAGTGGCATTTTTAAGAATGAACCCAGAGAAAGTTGTGAATGGATAACCTGCTCTAAAGGTGCATCATTTTACTGATAATTTAATTGCCAAGAACTGTTTTTCTTTTAGAAAGTTTTACAAAGCTATAAATATTACAATGCAGAGAATATGTACTTTAAAGAAGTCTTACCTAATGACAAGAACTACAAAGGTCAATGCAGTCAAGAATTTTAATCTGAGATCTGGAAGGATTAAGAACAATCGTAAGTCATTTGAGAGCTTACACCCCCTGTCCCAAATATCTAGCCATCCTTGGGGGAAACCCATTTGAAGGAAACACGAAGAAAGTACTGCTTACCAACATAAGGCATGTTGCGAAGCTCTGAACACGCCCTCACTATCAGGAACAAAAGGTACAAGATATATACAGTTGCCACCACAAGGAAGAAGATTTTCATTCCCTGTAATAGAAAAAAAATATAATATAGTTTTACTGAACAAGAGTTATCCTATTCTTTCTTCCTTCAAATCCATCCCAGAGACAGAAACCACCACCTCCAAAAGCATGATCCATTTGTTCAGGGCAATTAGGCTAGAGGAAGGAAGCATGATACTCCCTTGTCTGTAGCAAAAGTGGCTGTGGTGGTTGTGTCAATTTTGGGATGTGGCACGGTGGAGAGGGTGTTTCATTAGCAAAGGTCACTTCTTTCAGTTGAATGGTTCAAATCTCAGAAGTTTTTTTAAAATGGCCACACAGCTCTGAGAAGCAACAGGAGGCTGTACAGAACTGATTTCTCCTACAGAAGGGAAAGTGGAGATTTACTGAGAAGGCCAAATG
Organism: Mauremys reevesii; assembly: GCF_016161935.1. NCBI lineage: Eukaryota > Metazoa > Chordata > Testudines > Geoemydidae > Mauremys > Mauremys reevesii. The sequence goes on from NC_052625.1 coordinate 92,539,483, forward strand.
TTCTGAGAATAGAAGGTGTGGAGAACTAGGAGACCTAACAAGGAGCTCATTTTTGGCTCTCTGAAAGGTAATGAATATATTTCTGATGAGAACCAAGATGCCCTGGGTGATTTCTAACCAGAAACTACTCAATTGCAAACAGTCCAAATGGTCTTCCCTGGGGTGACAGCTCAACATTCACACTATGGCCTTCTTTCTTAATAGTGCAGTAGGCCTATAGAAACACGCCTCTTCGTCCAAAAGGAAACATTCCATGTCTCTAGTACAGAATATGCAATGGAGGGAGCATCTGTCTATAAAACACACAAGTCCATTTTAAAGACATTTGCATTAGCCAAACAAAAAATCTGAACAATTTTCCTTAAAATAGTGAAAATATATTTTCAGTCTTCAGATCTTCCATTCAGCACTTGGCGTTCTTTAAAGTTTTACTGCAAAAAAATAGTTACATTTCAGCCTGAAGAATATAATATAATGTAATACTAAATACCTGACAGATCTCTTCACACACCTCTTCCCCAATCTTACCTGAGTAGATGTACAAAATCCATATGGAAGTGTCAAAAAAGTTTGATTCAAACTTACCTGAAAATTACCTGTGTCAACCCTGAACTGGTATGTTGGATCATGTAGTTCATTAACACTAGAAAAGATCAAAGATCAGGAAGTAATCACAGTTCTAATGGTGTCAGGTTAAACCAGAAACATGCATTGACGAAAGTCACTATTGGAATTCTAGTCTTGTTCTACTGAGATTATGGATACTGGGCCAGATCCTCAGTTGGTGTAAACTGGTAGTTATACTGATTTTAAATTGAGACACATGGATTTATACCAGCTGAGGATCTGACCCACTGATTTTACTTGTCATTTATGTGGGGATTCTGGGTTTTCAGCTATTCTTTATTCATTTTCTGTGTTTATTTTTGGCTACTTTAAAACATAGTAATTTCCTACAAAACTTGGGTTTCACAGATTTATTGGAGTTTGATTGGAGCAATGAAAAAAATGCAGGATCAGACTCTTCACTCATTATCAAGTACGTATCCCTATAGGACAGAAGGGCAGTCTCTGATTTTAATAGCATTTTCCTGAAGCTGCCTAGCCTTCCACCTTAACCACCCCACCGTTTAAAAAACAAAATATAAGAGGGACACAATTGTGGGTAATGTGCCTTAGAAAGCCACATCACTCAAATGGTGGGGTAGTTGTCTGGGAGCGGGATGTTTCTATCTTTATGTTAGCTTATCAAATTGGAAGGAATTCAGAAAAGAGCAACACAAATTATTCAGTGGTCAGAGGGACTGATATAAGAGGAAAAATTCTACTTGGAATCCTGTTCTAAATTGAACAAAACACTGGAGAATGTATTGTAGGGAGCCATTATGCACTGGCTGTGTGTTATTAGGGCAGCCATTAGAGATTTAGTCTCAGTTTACAAAATGGGAAGATCTGACAGAACTGGTGTAGCTCAATTTCTGGATCACAATTAAAACATCAAAAAAGACAGACATCACTAATTGTAAACCACCTCCTCTTTCCTGAGCAGCTTTTTCTCACTAATACTTAGTGCAAAGAGAAATTACTTACGTTTGCCATATTCCTAATGTAACACAGGCCAACCACAGAAGCCCAACGATAAAGAATTTGGGAAAATAGAACGTTAAGCATTTCCTTTCTCCCTGTTGAGGAAAGAAGAAGACAGGTTAAGAACATGTGAATTCACCTCAGAAAGAATGTTAGTTCTCAACACATTAAAATAGGAACAGCCATGTGACGTTATTTACATGAACTGTGACGGTATAGATCATTGTTGCAACCAAGATCCTAGAGTAGCACCAAATCTTGTACAAAGGAGGTCAAGGTGTCTATGAAAAGGTTATGATTTGGTGGTTATGATTATGCTATCTGTATGCATGTATCATTTTTGTATTTAAAGTTACGACTATTGGCTCTATACTATCTGTATTTCAAATTTGTGCTATGCTTCTGGGTGACACCATCACCCTGGGTGCCATCAGCACTGCCTAGCCTGCTTGATGGCCCATTAAGGACCATCAGCTATACAACTGACCCATTGAAAGATGGAAGATGCACCTTATGACTCAGCAAGGCATGCTGGGTCATGCCTACAGAGAGGACTCTAAGGCTTTCAGGCCATGTGCTGGGCAGCTTGTTTTTGGAACAAAGGAAGCACAGGCCGCATGGCAAGAGACTATAAAAGGCAGCTGCATCTTCCCCATTTTGTCTTCAATCCTGCTTCTTACCTCTGGAGGAACTTTGCTACAAACTGAAGCTCTGAACAATGGACTGAATGGCCCACCCAAGCTGTGGATGTGCCCCAGAGACTTTACTTAAGCTAACAATTTATTCCATCACTGCTACAAGCCTGAACCAAGAACTTTGCCATTACTGTATGTAATTAATTCCATTTAACCAATTTTAACTTTCATCTATATGTCTTTCTTTTTATGAATAAACCTTTAGATTCTAAAGGATTGGCAACAGCATGATTTTGGGTAAGATCTGACTGGTATATTGACCTAGGTCTGGAGCTTGGTCCTTTGGGATCGGGAGAACCTTTTTTCTTTTACTGGGATATTGGTTTTCATAACCATTCATCCCCATAAGGAGTGGCGCTGGTGGTGACACTGGGAACTGGAGTGTCTGAGGAATTGCTTGCATGACTTCTGGTTAGCCAGTGGGGTAAAACCGAAGTCCTCTCTGTTTGGCTGGTTTGGTGTGCTTCAGCGGCGAAGGAACCCCAGCCTTGGGCTGTAACTGCCCTGCTCTAAGCAACTGTTCCTGAATTGATACTCTCAGTAGTGTCCTGCCTAAGGCCGCTTTGTTACAAGCCATACTTCGGGTTCACTTCCAAAGTGCTTTTAAAAAAAGCAGCATCTGCAATTTATTTTGTAAGATCCAAAGCTCACTACCGAGTGTATAAAAAATGTTATAATCACATGTATGTTAAAACAAAGTAAGGATATTACAAGATCTGATGCACTTCACTGATTCTGCAGCTGCAAAATCCACTTTTTTCCATAAAATTTGCTCCAGAATTTGAGTTCTCCTTTTTTTTTTTTTTAAGATTATAATATGTATGGTTGCAAAAAAATAGCTTTCCAAATATGAACCAAGTGGAAACTACCGCAGCGTTGCTCTGCAACTAGTCTAGAATAAGAGCTGAGAGGTGTGAACCACGCCAATAAGGCTGTGCCAGAATAGCTCAGTATTTCACTGCTAATCATTTTAGCCTCAAAGTCACATGACAGCATTCTCTACACCGGTCCCTGAGATCTCTCTGACACAGTTTAAGGAAGGCAGCAAGCCGATCCTTGGTATCAAAAAGGTGGAAAAACACTGCTCTGTAACAGAGCCCTGTCTCTTCCCTAGCACAAGGGACAAAGCACCCAAATGGCTAACCACAAATCACATATTCAAGTCATAATGCAAACAGTACAACACTACATCAGGCTTTGTTACTCTGTGAATCCATTAAACAATGAGCTAGAATATATAAAACAACTGATCTGAAATAAAATGGAAGAAATGAGTTTAGCATACGGGACAGAATAAAAAGTCACATTACACTGTGTATAGAATGAGTTTTGTGAACACTTTCACATTAGGCATGATTTCATTTTGTTAACAGCTTGGAAAAAGTGTACCACATAAATCAGGGAGAAAAATTAAAACTACATAATGCAAAACTGAATTAATACTAACATCTCTGCAGCAAGTACTCTCCTTACCTGCACTCGTATCCCGTGGTAGACACAGAGCCAGAACAGCAGCAATGCACACAGAAAAACAGACTGAAAGAGGTCATCAAGCATTCCAGGAAACCAACTATTCACCAAAAATGAGAGGGGGAAAAATGGATCTGTAACAGAATGGAAGAAAAATCATAGAATTTTCTTTTCTTTTTCAATTTTACCCATTAATCAAAGGAGGAAAAAAACCCAAAGGGTCTTCAGAAAACAAGCAGATTTTTCAAAATCTTAACAAGTAAGTGGCACTGCAGTTGGCTGAATCTGAAAGTTCATAACAAATACAAGGCACCTCCAACAGGTATTCCTCCCTGTGCTAAGTAATCACATTAAGATTTTCCCCAAGATTTCCAGTAGAATTTGTGTTTTGTTAGCCCTTTAGTTAGAGGGCACCTACTACACAACTGTTTCTTGCTGGTTGCCTAAAGTCAGGTCTCAGTGTAGTTCTAGTGTTAAAGTTCTGGGGACATGTAACACAGCTGCTGCTGCCTGAGCAGTCCCTCATGGCCAGAGTTCCCTTTGCAGCAAGCCCCCTCTGTTCTCTCTCATCGGGACCACTTACAGACTCCCCACAGACTCCAGCTGTGGCTGGTTTAATGCCCACAAACAGTCGCATCAATAAAGTCCATCACTGCAATCCAAAGGTTCATACTTCTCTCTGGCTCTTCTGCCATCCATAGCCTGCTCTTCACAAGGTTGCTTCTCATAACTGTCTCTCCCTAGATTTTAGCTTTCCAGCTCTGGCTTCCTTCTCCTGTTAACGTCTTTCCCCTGTTCTGAGGGAGAAGGCAGTCTATTCACTGGCCTCCTGTGAAGAGCTCCTCCTAACTGCCTGGAAGTGAGACGAGCCCTGCCCCACCCTACAATACAAGGTCTGGGACCTTAAAGGAACTGTGTCCTGGTGCTTTCCTCCCACACAACTTCTAATTCCCTGGGACAGTCTCCTCTCTTCTGCCACCATGCCACTTCCTGGGCCTTGGTTCATTCAAATTCCTTGGAACAGGGTCCTCTGGGCCCCCTCTTAAAAGGGCCAGTACACCTCATTACAGGGCCAAATGCTATTTTGATATCTACTGGATCTCTCTAGCAATTTGGCTTGGTTTACAAGCTAGAGACTAAAAGCAGCCTCCATGCTTAATTGAGGAGCCACTGGTATCTCAGTGCCTCCAGAGAGATGCTCGGTTAAATGCAGAGGCTGGATAATACTACCACCTTTAAAACAGATAATACAACATTTATCTGATTCAGAATTTTAAACAATCAGGAACAACATTTATTTGAAAGACTGAAAGGAAATGAAACCCATCTGATTATCATGGTGTCTGGCCTATTGAAAAGAAAGGATTTATTTGTATGTTTTTAAAGAAATTCAAATGAGTACATGGCTGAATTTTTATAAGCAGTCACATATTTTAAAGGGGCCAAGCTGACTGTAAAAGAACCCTACAAAAATATATACACACACAAATACCATTATAAAGCAGCAACAGGGGAAGGAGGATGGACATCCATTTCTGTTCAATTCCCCAGTCCCTCATGGAAAATTTCCGGAGAGAATGTGCAAACAGACACTGCAAAAAAAGAAAAAAAATTGATTGGCAACTGCCAGTTACTATATTACATACATCAACCTTCATCTATCTTGTCCTTCCTCACCTTAGCAGAGCTAACAGAGACTAATACACTAACAATGTACTCAACAGAGCACACTTCCTTTTGAGTAAGATTTTATCACTGGGAGTCAAGTCTCCAAGGTTCTATTTGTCATTCTGATATGTTGTGTGACCTTGAGCAAGTCACTTAACCTCTGGGACAGCCTAAAATGGAAACCAGCATCACGTGTGTGATGCTGCCAACTTACTGTTTGATATTACTATACAGACTATAACAACATACTGATATCTGCGTAAGCTAGCCAACAAATTTCACTGAGAGGTCAGGTCATGTACCACATTCATTGTTACTTGATAAAAGAGGTGTTTGTACACACACACACACACACACTTCTAGAAAGTGTGTAGCAGCACCCACTACATTCAAAATTACATTAGGACTTTCATTCTAACCCAGTGTTTTCGTTCCTTGTCAGACATTTTCCACTCCAGTTTTTCAGAAATATTTCATTACTTGGTCTCAACCCCGAGGTGAGTTTTTTCTTGAAAGTCTGAGCAATATTCTTTCAACCATTTTGAGTTGTACAAAGTATATGATTTTCCCCATTTGCAATACCACCCAATCCAAAAAACACTCAAACACGACTAGACTTGAAAATTCAGGTTCAACTAAACCCTTCCATTGTTTGCAGAAATTTTAAAGCACAAACTGAATTATAAGTATTTTTTAAAATGGTTTTGCACATGCACAGTAGGAGGCTTTGCTAATGTTGAGAGCTAGGATACCAAACACAGAACTGGGTAGCAGTTGAACAGGCCACCTGCACACCTATCCCCAACCCTCCAAAAAAGTTAAGTAAGAGACTGTACTCACAGTGACCATGAAAGTAAGAACTACAAAGACAAATCGGAACCAGATTTCCACTTGTGAAAAAGATGGGTTGTAGGTTTTCCACTACAAGATAATAAAAGATAAATCATCATATTAAGAGGAAGCTGATAGAATTTGCATAACATAACAAATTACTAGTACTTGCAGACACAATATTGCATAAAAGTCTTACAGATGAATCCACTGGCTTTCTCAAGTTTAACGGTCAAGCCATTGCAAATTCCACTGCACTACCTTAGAAAGATTAAGGCTAATTCATGCCTCGCTGCCTCCTCCAACCTCGATATTGTTATGAAAATTTCAATAAATAAAAATAGAGCTAAAGCAGCCTACTGTTCCTCATGCTTGGTATTAACTTACAGGATAAAGAAGAAGCATGGTACATTCTCAAAGTGTTATCATACGTGACAAACCACACACTAAGGCAAAAAAAGAGGATGAAACCAACATAGGTTAACTTCCCTTTGTTTAAGACTTTACAGTAAATTCATCAATTGACTCAATCCACTGCAAGCTTCTTTATTTTTGAAGACTATGCATGTTTGTAGCTGACTAAATTTGCTAAATTAAGAAGAGATGAATGATTGCTAATTAGCTCATTTATTTCTCCTTCACCTGGTTTTTGCCTCAGGAAAAAGGAAAGCAAGTTCTAAAAACGCACGACTAACTTAATTTCCTCCCCCATAACAGATATTATGGATAAAATGTAGCTTATATAAACTTTTACAAAGGATCAGGGTTTAAGTTATTCTGTGGTCCACATATTAGACTTTAAAGGAGACTTGGAAAATGGTTATAAAAATGGTTATACAAATGTACAAGCCCAGGCACAAAAAATCTACTCACCAACCCTCTCTGGCCCCTGTGTGACTTTGGGCAAGTCACTTCACCTCTGTATGTCACTGGTTTCCCTCTTTGTCTGTATTGACTATTTAGACTGAAAGCTCTTTAGATCAGGCACCATTTATTTTGCACTACATTACAGAGCCCCACTATGCTACACACTGTGCAATTTCAGCTGGGGATACTAGAGACTCTGGGCAAGCAGAGTTTTGCAAAGCTGCCTTAAAGGTCATGTGCAAAGCAAAATGATAAAGTCTATCGCAGGGATGGCCAGCTTGAGCCTGAGAAGGAACCAGAATTTACTAATGTACATTGCCAAAGAGCCAAAGTAATACGTCAGCAGCCCCATATCCACTCCCCTACCCCCATTCCCAGCGTCTCCCGCCCACTGGCAGCCCCACCAATTAGCACCTCCACCTCCCTCCCTGCACCTCCCGATCAGCTGTTTCATGGAGTACAGAGGCTCTGAGAGGAGCAAGGGCATGGCAGGTGCAGGGGAGGGCACGGGAAGGGGAGGACTGGGGGCAGGGCCTGTGGCAGAGCCAGGAGTTGAGCAGGGGGCACTCCCCGGCACATTGGTAAATTGGTGCCTGAAGCTCCAGCCCCGGAGTTGGGCCTTATACAAGGAGCCGCATATTAAACTTCTCAAGAATACATGTGGCTCCAGAGCCACAGGTTGGCCACCCCTGCTCTATTGCTTCACTAATGTGCTGAATACTCTCCACTTACCCAGCAAAGAGGTGCATTCAGTGTATAAAGAACTAAAAACTAATATTTTGCCTTTTCATTTTAGGTCCCTGCATGCTAGCAGCTGTGACACACAGAATGCTATTTGTTGGAATATCACAGCACAGCAACCACTGCTGGAATATACACCTGGCCTGCAGCAGCATAGGCGGGATCAACTTCAAAGTTCCTTTTTGTATATTGGCTTTGGAGTCACTCAGCACAAATTGGTGAAGTACTATAAACATTTTGTTTTGCAAGTCATCTTTGTACACTATGGTTTACACTCAGCATATTTCTTCGGGGAGAATGGCTCTGCTTGTCTTGAGTGTATTTTTCCTTTCCTCCCAACACTGTGTGTGCAAAAAAACCCAAACAAAAACAAGAACAAAAACCCAATCAAGAATTTCCTGCAATGATAATTTTCTAATCCCATATGCTTTTGGAAAGTCTGGAGAAATCCTACTAATCTCAATACACCTACCATAACAGTTGTAAAAGGCCAGTATATGTTTGGGGATGTAAGATTTGAATTCACATATTAACCTGTTTAAACGAGACATTTCTTGTGAGCTCACATCCCAACACTGCAATCAGTTGAACATGGGAATAACAGAAATGCAATTTTTGGATTGCCTATTTGTATGATAATAGCCAGGAGGCTTTTCCATTTTACAGTTATTTCTTAGCAGTGCTTGAGTTCAGAGCTGTAAGAACAAGACATGGGTTTCACATGTGCATTCAAGTTTTTTTCAATGGTGTGCTTCGTAAGAAAATATAGAACGGCTTTCTGAACAGGCTTTCCTTATCCACACTAAGCAGAACTGTTCTAGCTGTAATCATGTTTGAACAGCTGTTGCTAGCTGGGTGTTAGTATGGCTTTCCAAGGGCTAATAAAGATTTCTAGAGAACAGCACTACAGACTACCACTCTAGGTAAGCACAAGTTCATAACAGTTCTGACAGAAGAGTTCTTCCCCACACTAGTCAGGGAACTTGTGCTAGAACTTCGACAACGGCAAATAAAATATGTTTACAATCTCAGTGAGGATAGGGCCTTAGCCTCCACACGTTCTCTGTGCAAGTGTTTCACCTTCAAAAGGGAAATGACGTACATTTTACTATGGTTAAAGTAGCCTTCCACAACAATAATTAAAACTGAAGATTTTTTTTTTTTTTTTGCTAGCATGATACTGTTCACTTACTGTGAAATTCACATTCTTGATGGGGTACATCAGCTTATTCAGATCCTCAAAACCAACAATGACTTCGTACTGAGTGTAAGTCAGGTAGCCAAGGTGAACCACAATGATTTCGGCACATTTCTATGAAAACACACAGAGTCAGAATATCTCATAAGTGCTTTATGCTGTAATTTATATTTAAGGGCTTACACATTATGATTCAATTACAAAAAAATGACTAACAGAGAAGTTATAATGGATAAACAAATAAGGAGATTGAGAGAGATTCCAAAGGAATTTATTTAAGGCACTCGAAGTAAAAGTTCAATGGGTGTCAACTGCCCATCAGTCAAAATACAGCTATATTTCTCAGTATCTAAGTTTAAGATCTCCTAGTACCATTAATTTTATTTTTTTTAAAAGATGACCTGCAAAAGACAAAAAGGGGTTTTTTTTAATTTGATGTATGCATAAAACTTGAAAGCCTTCCTTAAGAAATGGCTGCTTTTATTTATATATTATAAATTTCTGATCTTTGATGTCTTCTGTTGTGTTATCGTTCACTTTGAGATAGTTATCGATTAAAAACACTAAAAATCTGTCTGGCTCTGAAGCGGTATGAGGTTCTGCTGAGGATATCAAAGCAAAGGATCAGAGAACTTTATACCGACTTTTTAAAAAATGTTAATGTGGGTCACTTCTTAACCCACATTAATATACAGCACAAGGAAATCACATCCTCCACAGCCAACTAAAAATGCACAGAATCACCAACAATGTTTTTCTGAGGAGTGGAGGGGCCCCCAAATAAGTGACATTAGTTTTAGATTTGTCTGTGTGCTATTCTTTCTTTCAGTGCCAGAGAGCTAAGGAGAATATCAGAAAAATTCTAACCTTTCCAAAAAAGGTTAGCACTCAATGAAGGATATTTATATGCCTTTGTACCTATGAAACCAAAAACTGTAAACACATGAGCAATTAAATGCTCCAACAACTCAGCAGCAGCAGAAGTGCCCTAGGCTATCTTTGCTCAATCCACTATTTCCCCCTGATTATCCAGCAGATTAGTTCGCCATGCTGTGGTAATTTTCAAGTAATTGCACAATATATCATCTATACCTAGGGCCCTACCAAATTCACGGTTCATTTTGGTCAATTTCATAGTCAGAGGAATTTTAAAATAATAAATTTCATGATTTCGCCTATTTAAATATGAATTTTCACAGTGTTGTAATTGTAGGGGTCCTGACCCAAAAAGGAGTTGTACAGGAGTCGCAAGGTTATTATAGGGGGGTTTACAGAACTACTACCCTTACTTCTGTGCTGCTGCTGCTGCTAGTGGCAGCGCTGCCTTCAGAACTGGGCAGCTGGAGACTGGCAGCTGCTGGTCAGAAGCCCAGCTCTGAAGGCAGAGCTGTTGCCAGCAGCAGCGCAGGTCTAAGGGTGGCATGGTATTCAGAGCTGGACGGCCAGAGATGAGTGGCTGTTGGCCAGGCGCCTAGCTCTGAAGGCAGCACAGAAGTAGGAGTAGCAATACCGCAACACCTCTAAAATAACCTTGCAACCCCCTCTTTTGGGTCAGGACCCCCAATTTGAGAAATGCTGGTCTCCCCACTGAAATCTGTATAGTATAACAACATAAGAACGGCCATACTGGGTCAGACCAAAGGTCCATCTAGCCCAGAATCCTGTCTTCCGACAGTGACTAATGCCAGGTGGCCCCAGAGGGAATGAACAAAACAGGTAATCAAGTGATTCATCCCCTGTAGCTCATTCCAAGCTTCCTGCAAACACAGGCTAGTGACACCATCCCTGTCCATCCTGGCTAACAGCCATTGATGCATCTATCCTCCATGAACTTATTTAGTTCCTTTTTGAACTCTGTTATAGTCTTGGCCTTCACAACATCCTCTGGCAAGGAGTTCCACAGGTTGACAGTGTGTTGTGTGAAGAAATACTTCCTTTTGTTTGTTTTAAACCTGCTGCCTATTATTTTCATTTGGTGACCTCTATTTCTTGTGTTATAAGAAGGAGTAAATAACACTTCCTTATTTACTTTCCTCACACCAGTAATCATTTTATAGACCTCTATCATATCCCTGCTTAGTCGTCTCTTTTCTAAGCTGAAAAGTCCCAGTCTTATTAATCTCTCCTCATACGGAAGCTGTTCCATACCCCTAATCATTTTTGTTGCCCTTTTCTGAACCTTTTCCAATTCCAAGATATCTTTTTGAGATGGGGCGACCACATCTGTTCACAGTATTCAAGATGTGGGCGTACCATGGATTTATACAGAGGCAATATGGTATTTTCTGTCTTATCTATCCTTTTCTTAATGAATCCCAACATTCTGTTCGCTTTTTTGACTGGCACTGCACACTGAGTGGATATTTTCAGAGAACTATTCACAATTACTCCAAGATCTCTTTCTTGAGTTGTAACAGCTAATTTAGACCCCATCATTTTATATGTATAGTTGGGATTTTTTCCAAGGTGCATTACTTTGCATTTTCAACGTTGAATTTCATCTGCCATTTTGTTGCCTGGTCACCCAGTTTTGAGGGATCCTTTTGTAGCTCTTCGCAGTCTGCCTGGGACTTAACAATTTTGAGCAATTTAGTATCATCAGCAAATTTTGCCACCTCACTATTTACCCCTTTTTCCAGATCATTTATGAATATATTGAATAGAACTGGGCCTAGTACAGACCTCTGGGGGACACCACTATTTACCTCTCTTCGTTCTGAAAACTGACCATTTATTCCTACCCTTTGTTTCCTATCTTTTAACCAGTTACCAATCCCTGAGAGGACCTTCCCTCTTACCCCATGACAGCTTACTTTGCTGAAGAGTCTTTGGTGAGGGACCTTGTCAAAGGCTTTCTGAAAATCTAAGTACACTATATCCACTGGATCCCCCTTATCCACATGCTTGTTGACCCCCTCAAAGAATTCTAGTAGATTGGGGAGTCATGATTTCCCTTTACAAAAATCATGTTGACTCTTCCCCAACAAATTATGTTCATCTATGTGTCTGTGTGTTCTTTACTATGATTTCAACCAGTTTGCCCGGTACTGAAGTCAGGTTTACTGGCCTGTAATTGCCGGGATCACTTCTGGAGAACTTTTTAAGAATTGGCATCACATTAGTTATCCTCCAGTCATTTGGTACTGAAGCTGATTTAAAGGATAGGTTACAGACTACAGTTAGAAATTCTGCAATTTCACATTTGAGTTCCTTCAGAACTCTTGGGTGAATATCATCTGGTCCTGGTGACTTATTACTGTTTAGTTTATCAATTTGTTCCAAAACTTCCTCTAATGACATCTCAATGACACTTCCTCAGATATGTCACCTAAAAAATAAGGTAAATGCACACAAAAGACCAGATTTCATGGTAGGATACCAGATTTCACAGTCCATGATGTGTTTTTCATGACCGTGAATTTGGTAGGGCCTTATCTATACCTAGTAAGAAAGGCTTATGTTCTTAAGTCTGCCCATTTGTAAGCAGTCTCCATTTCAACCAACAAGATTGCAGTACAAATACACAGGGCCGTGCTTATACACATGAAAAGTATGCAGCTGCATAGGGCACCAGGAAATTCGGGGCACCAAATTTCCTGATGCCCTGTGGAGCTGCATGCTGCTCCAGCCGCTGCTCTGGCTCTTCCCCAGCTTCCTCCGGCTCTTCCCTGCTCCGCCCATTCCCTGCCCCAGCCCTGCCTCAGCCCCACCCCCACTCCCCTGAGCTCTGCAGCAGGGCCGGGCCTGCACTCACCAGTGGCGGGAAGTGCAGCAACCCAGCCCCAGCCGCGCCGCCAGTGAGTGCTAGGGGGTGGTTCCCCGCTGCCCCCCAAGCCAGCCCCATGCCCCCACGGAGGCCTGGGCCCCACACCCCCCGCAGGGGGGGCTGCGCAGGGCCCCAGAATTACTAGGAACGGCCCTGCAAATAGAAACTTGTGCAGGGTGCAAAGGTATAACTCCAACAGCTGTAACATTTCAGTGGATATCTCCCAGGACAGTGCTGGGAACTGGAAGAATGCAGGGGAAGAGATACACTCTGGTACTTCAATTCCTTTCACAACTAGCAATGGAAATCTAGGTAGAAAGAAACTAATTTCCAGACACTGGTCAGGTGAATGACATTTATTATCTTTCCCATTGGTCCTGACTAGTCATCCAGAGTTCAATGTTACTGAGTAAGACCCAGAGTTAATCTAACTTTCAACATGTATATAGTATAGACACTTTACTGGTTTTTGGAAGAGACTACTCTTGAAAGAGTGAGAGTAATAAATCTTTGGAACAATTTTTACCAAGGGTTGTGGAAGGTTCTTCATCACTGGCAATTTTTAAATGAAGATTGGATGTTCTTCTAAAAGATATGCTCTAGTTCAAACAGGAATTATTTCGGGGACGTTCTAGGCCCTGGGTTATGCAGGTCAGACTAGATCATCATAGTTGTCCCTTCTGGCCACAGAATCTATGAAAGATGCCAGACTGTCCTCTAGTCTCTGTTGCTGTCAAAGTGAGTCAACAGAACCAAGAGAAACAGAAGGTGCACGATACTGTTGTGATAATGCATGAAACTTTCATAAGCACTTAAATGACTAGGAGCCTAACCAATGAATGTCAATAGGATTTGGGTTCATAAGTCATTTAGGCACTTTTGAACATTTTACCTAATCTTTTTATTATTTTCTTTTTTACATCTTGTAGAGGGGGATCACAAGCCAGAAAACTAGAAGCAGCATCTAGACTGACTTAAGACATTCAAAACATTCAGAATGCCCACGTGTAAGTGAGACAAAGTGACCAAGCAGAGACAGAGCATCTCTTAACACACTCACATGTTACAAATATTTGAAATATTTCACTAAGACTTCCAAAGAAATAGCCTGATGGGACAGAGGAGAATTTGGGGGAATTTTTGGGTCACAGGTTGGCAGGACAGGGTGGGTCTCACACTCCTCTAAAACCCTTCTATACTGAAATTCTTAAAGAAATACGATCAGTAATGAAGGATTGCAAGAGGAAGGGGGAAATGGAGTGTGCAAGATTCAACTGACTTGAGTCAGCCTAAAGGCTAACTAATGCTTGGGGACTTAAAAGAAAAAAAAAAAGAATCCAGCCGAGACAGGAAAAAATGTCAAGTCCAGAATATCTGACTTATGATTAGGGCCCTACCAACTTCACGGCTGTGAAAAAACACATCCCGAACTATGAAATCTGATCTCCCACCGTGAAACCTGGTCTTTTGTGTGCTTTTACCCTATACTATACAGATTTCACGGGGGAGACCAGCATTTCTCAAATTGGGGTTTCTGACTCAAAAGGGAGTTGCGGTGAAGGGGTGGGGGTGGAGTCACAAGGTTATTTTAGAAGGGAGGCACGATATTGCCATCCTTACTTCTGCGCTGCCTTCAGAGCTAGTGGCCGGGCACCCAGCTCTGAAGGCAGTGCCCCGTCAGCAGCAGCGCAGAAGTAAGGATGGCTTGGTATGGTACTGCCACCCTTACTTTTGTGATGCTGCCTTCAGAGTTGGGCGGCCAGAGAGTGGCGTCTGCTGACTGAGGACCCAGCTCTGGAGGCAGCAGCGCCATTTTCATGGGACTTGGTAGATCTCTGCCCTCCTGGTGGGAGACAGGGGTTTTGTTCAGTGGTCTGCCCTTTATGAAGCATCTAGCCAGGTAAAATACTGGCTACAGCTGTACTCTCCTGAACAATTTCAGTTGCCATTGGTGAGAAAGCAGGTGTTTCTGAGCTTTGTTCGTGACAGTGTGGAGACTTAATAGCTCAGGAGATTGGTATGGGAATACAGAGCATATCGCCTCCAGATCATCTCTTTCAAACCTGACCCAGCCTGGGAGTCAGATTTGAAAGAGATCATCATTATAACTGTTTGGTAATCTCTGTGAAATTAGTTGTTCTGTTCAGTTTGTGGTGAACAGATGCAGTCTTTACCTACTCCATCTGCTTAAAAATACTGAGATTACTTCTGTGTTGCTGCTGGTGATGGCTCTGCCTTCAGAGCTTGGCTCTCAGCCAGCAGCCACTGCTCTCCAGCTGCCCAGTTCTGAAGGCAGCGCCGCCACCAGCAGCGGCGCAGAAGTAAGGGTAGCAGTACCGAAACCCACCTTACAATTACCTTGAGACCCCCCCACAACTCCTTTTTGGGTCAGGACCCCTACAATTACAACACCATGACATTTCAGATTTAAATAGGTGAAATCATGAAATTTACGATTTTTAAAATCCTATGACCATGAAATTGACCAAAATGGATGGTGAATTTGGGAGGGCCCTAATTACGATATATGGTCCTCACTGTGTAATTAAGATCATTCTTCTAAAGAAAGTCTCACTCATGAGGAGCTGTAGTTTCATGGCTCTTCAAGTTAAACTAACTCAAATCTTAGATGCTGACAAAAAGGTATGCTAGAACTTTAGAACCTTAAATGAATACGCCTGAATAATGTTTTGTCTCAGACTCAAGGCAGTGACTATATTACAGTATTCTGATTCTTCCATTTAGGATCTGTCCACATTAATACTAAAACAGTGCCAGCAACAACTGCGTTTAAACACAGTCATGTCCAGCTGAGTTTTACCATTTTCCCAGTGTGGAAAGGATTTTTTTTTTTCCTGTAATTCAGTTCCATTCATGCTGTTGACAACCTGAAAAGTATTCTATATTACGGTCTGGTTACTATGGATCTCAAAAGAAGTCATGCCACACAACTGGAGGAAGCCATATTACAACCTTGCTAGCAAAATCCAAGAAACACAGTATTACTAGCACAACTGCAAGCATAA
Source organism: Mauremys reevesii (assembly GCF_016161935.1). Classification (NCBI taxonomy): domain Eukaryota; kingdom Metazoa; phylum Chordata; order Testudines; family Geoemydidae; genus Mauremys; species Mauremys reevesii. The sequence goes on from NC_052625.1 coordinate 92,555,332, forward strand.
CGTAGACAAACTCTTACTGCAAGTTTTCCCCTGTGGCCTCCTTATCAGGTACTTTCCCCACATCTACAACACACGAGTAGTTTTAAAAGAATAACCTTTACAATCAGTGTTGTTTCAAAAACAATACTTACTTGTGCACAGTTCAGCATTCTCGTCCGATTGTAAACTTGTTTATTAATGAACGATGAACTTCCATTTTCTTCTACACCACGTATTTTAACTGTCATAGTAACATTTGTTTTGAAGCTGGATTCTGTAATTAAAGAGAAAAATATTAGGTTGTTGTCCAAAACAAATGCAGAAATGAAATCTCAAATAGAGTTACTAGGTGCAGCAATACTCCCATCTTACTGAAGCGGATTCAGGTATGCATTGTTATAGTAGAGAGGAAAAATCTTGCATTCCTGACTTGGGCAAGAATTCCCATTGAAGTCAGTGTGGTATTCAGTGCAATTAGCAATACCTGATAATGTGATGTGAGAATCTGAGTGTTAATCTATAGTCAATATCGTCTAACATCAACTAGTCTAATCCCAAAAAGAGGAAGCTAAAGAGAGAGAGACACAAACACACAACACTACTGCTTTAGCAAAAAGTATAAAAAACAAACAAACAACTTTCAAATTTCCCTGCAGCCATTCCCTTAGATTCTTAGCTAACAAGTCAAGTTCTGCATATTTATTGTGATGGGTGGGTTTTTTCCATGCATTTTGGATCCAGGTAAAACTACATGATAATATACATGACAGCTAAGTGAAATACAGGTCAACTACTGTAACCGTAATTGATTTGTTATATCTACTGTAATAAAATTCCAGGATAACATCAGTTTTCTGAAATAATAAATTGGACAAGGTGCTTACCATCAGGCTGATCCAGCTGAATCATACATGTCAGCCACAGCTGCTGATTATAAGTAGACAATGGCTTTGAATTTAATTTAAATGGCCTCATCTGGAAGAAAACAAGAAGCATTTGAGGTAATTCACGTTCATCCTACTGCACTAGCCATTTGGACATGCAACAAATAAATACTTCTGTTACCGTTCTACACTTCTGACAGAAAAGCATGGTTTTTTTTTAACCCATTAAATGATCAGTTGTCGGTACAGTGCCGGTGGTGTGAACAACACCCTTGAATAAATTTAATTTTATCAGCACACAGAGTTTGTGTAGCTTTGAATTAAGAAGAGACAGAAGTATTTAAAGAAATAAAAGCAGCAGCAAATAGTTAAACAAAGAGAATGCAAGTACAGAAAGGAAATACAGCTTTATATTTTCAAATCAAGTACCAAAAGTAGTTTATTTCTACACTTCAAAAGTCAGAGTTTCGGTCATCAAATTGCTACATGTCAAGCTTATTCAACTTTGTGTATTAAAATGGCAGCCATTTCCCCATGGACGTTCTAAAACTTTCATATTCCTTTTAAAATCATGAAATAAGAAATGAATAGGTACGAGCTGCAAGCAGAAATAGGTCAAATTCTGAATGGATGTTTTTCTAAAAGATATACTCTAATTGAAACAGGAATTAATTTAGGGAAGTCTTACTACCTGTGTTTTATACAGGAGATCAGACTAGATGATCATAGTGGTCCCTTCTGGTCTAGATTCACAGTTTACAAGGAGCAGTGGTAGAAGAGAAAGGGTTGGCTTTTCCTTGCCATACCTCTGCTCATCTGGGTACAATAAGTGTATAAGAATGGTTTCTGTTCTCTAAAACAAATATACATAGGTGGCAAGTTAAATATAGAGAGCACAGGTACAACATTTAGGGCTCAACAAATTGAACACACAACTTTATTATTTCAAAGCAATTTAAGTACTGTCCCAAATCCCCCATCATACTACTGCCGAAGGTAAAACTGGAGTGGATATAGGAAAAAAACAAGAGCTAAGATGCAGGAAAAGTGCAGAGCCTTGAAAGTGAGGATATGAAGGTTGCTTTTAGGATACCAGATCTCAGGTGTTTATTTCATATCTTTCACTTACCAATGAACAATTGCCAAGAAAAAAAAACATTCCTTCCAGTTGACAGAATTGAAAATGGATGTGGGGGTGTTAGTCCTCATTGAGGACTTTTTAAATTCTCTGCTTTCAATTTCCCCTCCACCCCACTCCCTTAAGGATGCACATTGTGGTTGTCTTTCTTGGCTAAAGAGCGATGCATGGGTTCTCAAGGGAATCCCACACTTTGGTTGGCCACAGTGTCAGCTGCAAAGCAACTCTGCCCTATCACAGGTCTCCCTAACTTATCAGCCTGGAGAAGAACTAACAGACTAGAAACCAATGCTGGGTACTCATGAGTAAGGCTACGTTTTAGTCACGGGTATTATTAGTAAAAGTCACGGATAGGTCACAGGCTGTAAATGAAAATTCACGGCCTGTGACCTATCCATGACATTTACTATATACCCCGACTAAAACGCGGTGGGGGAGCCGAGGGAGCTCAGGGGGACGGCCTGGGGGGGGCAGCAGTGCGGCAGGTGCTGGGGGGGCACAGTGGGTGCTGGGAGGAAGGGCCAGGGGGTGCAGCGGGTGCTCGTGGATGGTATGGAGGGTGCTCGGGGGGTGGCCAGGGGGCACAGTGGGTGCAGGGGGGGGTGCGGGTGCTTTGGGGGGAGCGGAGAAGGCTCCCTACCTGGTTCCTGAGCTCCACTTGCTGCCTCCGCTCCACCCCAAGCCCCAATTCTACAGCTCCCATTGGCTGGGAAATGCAGCCAAAGGGAACTGCAGGGACGGTGCTTGCCAGCAGAGGCAGCACATAGAGGTAGGAGCTGAGGGAGGGGAGCCCACCCCCTCTCCAGTTAAGCACTGCCCAGCACCCCAATCCCCAGCCCTGAGGCCCCCCACACCCAAACTCCTGCTGCTGGAGGGTTCAGGGGCTGCCCAAGCTGCTCAGGCAGCCCCTGGGCCAGGCCCACCAGCCACTGCACAAGTCACAGAGGTCACAGAATCCATGACCTCTGTGACAAACACAGAGCTTTACTCATGAGGCAGGATAAAGAACTAATCTGAGAAAATTTAGCCAGTGAATTCTGAATTCTCGTGCAAGTTGGAAAGCACAACACCACACAGATACAATTTTCCATTTAAAAATCTGACTTAAGCATGTGTGTAAATTAGTAAAATACTTTTTACCAAATAAAGTCATCAGTGCCTGCCATGTAACAACAATATAATGTAGTTCTTACCTTTAAGTTATTCAATGTAGCTGTTACTGCAGTGGATTCAATTACACTAGGACCTAAATGATAGTCAAAAGCAGAGAAGACAGTACTGAAGTAAATCCATAAATGACGACATCATAGTAAGATAATTATACAGGTCTGAAGTATCTTTAATCTCAGGATTCAAAGCACTTTGCAAATATTAGTTATGCAATATCCCAGTGAAGCAGGCAAATATTACACAAGGGTACTGATGTGTAAACTGAGGGGCAAGTCCCTTGATAGCCATGCAAGGCCACTTAACAATTAAGTTGCAGAACAGGGGCTAGAAGTCAGGAGTGCCAAGTCCCAGATCCCTACTCTACCACATGCTACAAATGCATTCAAATAAGACTCTAGATATTTCCTTCCAACTACATTTTTTTTTTTACAATCCTATTAAAAATTCATAGCCCACCCCAACTAATAAATTGACTCTGCTACATTTGTGATTAATAAATTATTTGTAACTGTCCAATAAAGACTGGTGCTGTGGTTAATACCTGTATCTAGATCAGGCCTGCACAACATGCGGCCCGTGTGGGCTCACTGTGTGGCCCGCAGAGGATGAGTAGGCGGGCTCACTGTGCGGCCCATGGGGGGTGAGTAGGCAAGCGGCGGGTGAGGGAGGGGGGCTGAAGTGGTGGGTGGGCAGTGGCAGGGGGTGAGGCAAGCCAGGGGAGGATGGGGGCTGAGGAGGCGGCGGGCAGGCAGTGGGGCAGGGAGGGCAGGTGAGCTGGTGGGGGAGGAAGGGCTGAGGAGGTGAGCGGGCAGGCGTGCAGTGGCAGGGGCTGAGTAGGCGAGCCGGAGGGGTGGGGGCAGTGTCGGGGCTGAGTAGGCAAGCCGGGGGCTGAGTAGGTGAGCAGGCAGTGTTGGGGGCTGAGTAGGCAAGCCGGGAGGGTGTGGTGCTGAGGAGGCAAGTGAGGAATCAGTGGCTGACCTGTTCTATTGATCTGGCCTGGCTCTCATCCTCTCTCCAAGGGTTGCAGCTGTCTGGAGGTACCTGTCTTCCACGCCTTCCTCAGTCACACCTCACTCATTCAACAGGGCAATTGATTACAAAGTGGGGGGATGATCTTATTCTACTTCTAGCAAAAAAGACATTTTCCTTTTACCTTAATTATACTACCTTAGGGGCTTGCTATAACATATTACCAAGGTTCAATACCGCTGTTTTGGTGGGGCAGCACTGGGGAAGGAGGGTTTGTTTCCGCGGGGCGGGAGGTGCTGGAGGGGGGAGTGTTTCGGGGGGGCTGGGCGGCGCTGGAGGGGGAGGTCGGCGGGGTTCGGCCCTCAGCTGTTTTCTTTGGACTAATATGGCCCTTGCCACTTTACGAGTTGTGCAGGCCTGGTCTAGAGGTAGAAGTGAGGAGGCATTATTAGAGAAGAGAGATCTTTTTAAGTTGCCCTATAGCATTAGACTAGCCAGTGCATCATTTGCATGCCTTGTGATTACAGTAATGATATTTTGTGGAATGAGTGTTGGATTTTTACCATCTTGGCCTGTTGAAGGGAATTACCTATGTTTGTGTCTAGGTTACATATAATTAAGGCTAAGATTTTTAGTAAAAGTCACAGACACGTCACAGGCAATAAACAAAAATTCATGGAAGCCATGACCTGTCTGTGACTTTTGCTGCTGCGGCTCCATGGTTTCCCCCACCACCATAGTGGCTGGAAGCTGTGGAGTTCCCCCTCTGCATCCATGGGAGCTAGAAGCTGCAGTGTGATCATATTTCCCAAAGAGAAAATGGGAAACTCCCAGCCACTCACCTGAGGCAGTCCCCCCACCCCGCGCACGAGGCTGTCCCCCGTCGCTGGAACCCTGAGGAGGCCCCCTCAGGAGCCTGTCACCTGTTGCTGGAACCTTGCAGGGGGGCCTCTGTCAATGGAACCCTGCCAGGGCCCCACTTGCTGCCAGCTCCAGAGTCCCGGAGCCCCTGGCACTGAAGCAAGCAGAGAATGTCACGGAGGTCTCTGGAAGTCACCGGATTCTGTGACTTTCATGACCTCCATGACATAAACGTAACCTTACATAAATTGATCCTTATACACACAAAAAAATGTGAATGGTTTCATTGAGGTTCTACTGCAGATAGGGATGTTGTTTTCAACAAGTGACATTTAAATTGATTTGTTAAAGTAGCAGACTGAATGGCTCTTTTGGCCATGGAACTAAAGAATAATGAACAAACTATTATACACTCAGCCTCACAGAAACAGTGAAAATGAACCTTTACAGAATTTGGTGGAGGGATAGCTCAGTGGTTTGAGCATGGCCTGCTAAACCCCCGGTTGTGAGTTCAATCTTTGAGGGGGCCACTTAGGGATCTGGGGCAAAAATCAGTACTTGGTCCTGCTAGTGAAGGCAGGGGGCTGGACTCGATGACCTTTCAAGGTCCATTCCAGTTCTAGGAGATAGGTATATCTCCAATTATTAAAGGAGTACTTAGATAGGTGAGCAGAAAAACTCTATCAGCACAGAAAACAAGCTCAGCATCTTCATAAGCCAACTTGCATCTCTTCTGCATTCTTTACTCACCAGAACTAGCATGAAAGAACCATTAAAAGGGGAGGAGAATGGATGCCTCTTAGAGACAACAGATCAGAACCAGGTCCTGAGTTACAAAGATCAGAGCAGCAGACATCTTTAATTAAAGGAACGTCTGCTTTCACATAGGAATAAGGCTCCTGCTCAGCTCCCAGTACTGCAGGTAAATACACTAGATGTGTGGAATGGAATGTACAAGTGAGAGAAAGCAGACATACCCTCAAGTCCCTCCCACACCCCTTCTTGCTTCTTTAAGTCTGCTCAGGTGTGTGTGTGTGTGTGTGTGTGTGTGTGTGTGTGTGTGTGTGTGTGTGTGTGTGTGTGTGTGTGTGTGTGTGTGTGTGTGTGTGTGTGATATTCACTAATGCCATACAACTTTAACTAGTGAGCACTGCATTGTGCATGCCCCTCCCCCATATAGAGAACATGGGGTTGTTAATAATGGAGTAAAACAAATCTAGTGCTACCAACTAGTGAAAAAATATATCACATCTTAAGAGCCCATAATGCTGTATATTCTCTTTTCACAGGTAGGTATTCACACAAGTATCTAAGTGTTTGTTATGACCAGCATGTGAACTATGGGTCTTATCATCAAGAATAGTATTTTTCTGGTGCACTTTGAAAAAATAGTTGGGGGTTTACCAAGAATTTACAATTCTCCCCCCCCCCAAGTATTTTCTCCCATTTCCCTTAAATAACAAACTGAAAAGTTTCTTTGCTTAAAAGAAAAAGAAAAAGAAAAAAAAACCTCTTGCAGACAGACCAGATTTTTTCTGTAGGGTTGCTCAGGAATGTGCTGCTAGATGTTTAGTTTTTAAAACCAAAATGCACTCAGAAAGTACTTTTAAAAAGAATTATATGGACTCTGCAAGTGAGCATAATAAGGTAGATCAAATGTTTTTCCTCACAAGGTCAAGTAAGTCCTTTTAAAAGCAAAAATCAATCAATGTAATAATGAGTTGGGTCCATGCCCTGTCAGCACACCTGGCTGCCAAAGCAATCTTATGAGGATAAGAATCCCACAGCACTGCCAATTCCTGAAGAAAATCAAAGGTCGGACCACACTTCCAACAGGGTACAAAGAACCATGAATTCCTTACAACAGCAGAGTTACATGGGACAGGGGCATCCACATCATCAGAGCTACATGCAAGTAGATGCAATGCAACACACCACTAACAAAATTCCACACTGAAAACGGTCATTCATTAGGCCTGAACAGCTTTTACGAGAGCACTGCTTTTCCCATTATTAGTCAAAGTCAGCTGTCACATGCCTGCAAGTCCCAATCAAATAATCAGAATTGAATGTAGCACACATAACAGAAGAATATGGCCCAATTATTTAGCTGAGTCAGAAACAGCTCTAATGAAGTCATTCCCATTTCTTGCTTAATAGTTCATAAGAGATGTAATCTGAAAACTACATTTACATAAAACCATAGCAAGGACAATGCATCGCCCTAATTTGCCCCCAGGCACCTCCCAGCAATGTCACTCTCTTATGTGTGAAGATGATGGCAGTTAGTTTCTCTTAAAATTTCAGAACCAAACTAACAGCATCTAAGACAGCTCTATTTTATGGCTGATTTTTGCTCATTTATGCTACTGTTATTTTTTGTTCATTTTTTTAAAGCAGCTTTTGAGTGTGGCAAAGTTCAGCAGCACTGAACAGAAAAATGTTTCCATGCTTGTCATTTGCAGGATGGACAGAACGAATTTAGAATTCTTGTCTAGTATGTTACCAAAATAACACAATAACATATGAGCTCAAAGGAACACTCTCCTACACAGTCTCTCAGTCTGCAGCAGACTCCAGCAATGCTAACTAGAAATGCTGATAAGGCAGCTCCTGTTAGTACACAAGCAGCAGCCCAATGGGTTGGTTACAGGTTTAACTGGCCAAAGGAAGGGATAGCTCAGTGGTTTGAGCATTGGCCTACTAAACCCAGGGTTGCGAGTTCAACCCTTGAGGGGGCCATTTAGGGATCTGGGGCAAAAATAATAGTTGGGGATTGGTCCTGCTTTGAACAGGGGGTTGGACTAGATTAGATAACCTCCAAAGGTCCCTTCTAATCCTGATATTCTATGATTCTGTGATATAGATACCCCCGACCCTACTCTCAAGACCACCACCATTTCACTAGTGACCCTCAGCTTCCAAAATCCTGGAACATAACATGGCCCCCACAGAGTAACATAGATCTTCGGCCACATTTTAAACTGGAGACTCAGTTACTATTTATTAATGAAAAGCTGTTTGCCCACTTTATAGTATTATCAAAAATATTTTGCATTTCTACGGCACCTTCCATCCAATGCATTACAATTAATTAATTCTCAACACCCTTATGGGGAAGCAGAGTATTATCCCCACCATTTCACAGATGGAAAGACTGAGGCAGAGAGAGGATAAAGTGTGATTCTAAGTAAAAAGCTCCACCTTCTTATTCAAGAGATCTGCTCATGTGTACTCACTTACTATTGCAAAGTATTTACTACTGCCAGCTCTGCAGAAGGCACACACCTCTGGAAGAATAAACTGGATTATTTTCTGGCCTGTGCATCAGAACAATTCACAGTATTCTAATTAGAGTCAGCTATTTTCCTTGGCTACACTTGTGTAATCCTCACTGAAGGCAATAAGGTTTGACAGCTGTAACTAAGGGAATAATCTGAGACAACAGGGCTGCATTAGTATAAATGAGTGATAAATTGTTTATACTATTGAAGCTGCACAAGTTAAAGAATGCAGTTTGATTCTCATATCTCAAGCTGAATTTGCAGTTGCAGGGCTGACAGTTACACACACACATACAAATAGAAAGCCTCTCCTTTTACTTGTAAACTGAACACATTTGAGATGGAGTCATTGAGACGGATGGTGGAACACCACACGATGCCATTTTTCACAGAGCCACTTTGAGTAATACCACAGCCATGAACGGTATCCAGATTTCTAACATCCAGTCCTGTGCTTTAATCACCATACTTCCTCTTAATATGTTGCTTTTCTATCCCAAATGTATGCAGGTATTAGCCACCTGTAATCAGCAGACCAAGGCTTCTTAGACACATCAATCTTCCATTTAGCTAATCTTAAATGTACCATTTGCTTAATTAGCATCTACTTCAGTACGGAAACTGTACAACTAAGCAAGGAAATCTATTCAATACATATGTAAGAAAAAACCTGTAAACACCAGATACAGACTTGCAGCTAAGTAAGCTCCAGAGATCTCAAGGCACTAGCCTCATTAACAATGGAGCAAATCTGTGGAGAATAAGGGTACGTCTATACTAACCGCCGGATAGTAATTGATCTATCGGGGATCGATTTATTGTGTCTCATCTAGACGCGATAAATCGATCCCCAAATCGACGCCCGTACTCGTGAGAATGACCAGGTAAATCAAACTAAGATACTTGGACTTCAGCTACGCGAATAGCGTAGCTGAAGTTGCATATCTTAGATCGATCCCCCACCCCAGTGTAGACCAGCCCTTAGTTATTTACACAAGTTAAGGTATAGAAACAGCCATAGCTTTTAAAAAAAGACAATAATAATCTTACCTGCAATTCCTATGAAGACTGTCAAACCAAAACAAATGAAGAATACAACAAAGACCAGGACAAAGTGTCGTTTGGACAGTGTATACAATCGCATTGGTGCTAACCTGCAGGAAGCAAAAGAAAGCCCAGAATTAGCACTCAGTAATGGCACTTGTAAAAAGAGACTGCATCAGCCAGTCCTCAATAATAAAAAAAATTAAAACAATTTATGTGGCAATGTGGAATACCAAGAAGAATCCATCAATGATGCATTTTTAGAGAGCAAGCATAACAGTTTCCTTCCAGCCATGCACACTCAGTGTCACCAACTCTCATGAATTTTTTTCTAAGTGGTTAGAGGTTGAAAATACTGCACACTAAAGAACATGAACATAAGAATGGCCGTACTGGGTCAGACCAAAGATCCATCTAGCCCAGTATCCTTTCTACCGACAGTGGCCAATGCCCGGTACCCCAGAGGGACTGAACCTAACAGGTAATGATCAAGTGATCGCTCTCCTGCCATCCATCTCCACTCTCTGACAAACAGAGTCTAGGGACACCATTCCTTACCCCATCCTGGCTAATAGCCATTAATGGATTTAAACACCATGAATTTATCCAGTTCTCTTTTTAACGCTGTTATAGTCCTAGCCTTCACAACCTCCTCAGGTAAGGAGTTCCACAAGTTGACTGGGCGCTGTGTGAAGAAGAACTTCCTTTTATTTGTTTTAAACCTGCTGCCTATTAATTTCATTTGGTGACCCCTAGTTCTTGTAATATGGGAATAAGTAAATAACTTTTCCTTATCCACTTTCTCCACATCACTCATGATTTTATATACCTCTATCATATCCCCTCTTAGTCTCCTCTTTTCCAAGCTGAAAAGTCCTAGCCTCTTTAATCTCTCCTCATGTTGGACCCGTTCCAAACCCCTAATCATTTTAGTTGCCCTTCTCTGAACCTTTTCTAGTACCAGTATATCTTTTTTGAGATGAGGGGACCACATCTGTACGCAGTATTCAAGATGTGAGTGTACCATCGATTTATATAAGGGCAACAATATATTCTCCTTCTTATTCTCTATCCCCTTTTTAATGATTCCTAACATCCTGTTTGCTTTTTTGACAGCCTCTGCACACTGCGTGGACATCTTCAGAGAACTATCCACGATGACTCCAAGATCTTTTTCCTGATTTGCTGTAGCTAAATTAGCCCCCATCATATTGTATGTATAGTTGAGGTTATTTTTTCCAATGTGCATTACTTTACATTTATCCACATTAAATTTCATTTGCCATTTTGTTGCCCAGTCACTTAGTTTTGTGAGATCTTTTTGAAGTTCTTCACCGTCTGCTTTGGTCTTAACTATCTTGAGCAGTTTAGTATCATTTGCACACTTTTCCACCTCACTTTTTACCCCTTTCTCCAGTTTCTTATTCTAGTACTTTAAACAGCAGTTACCATTCCTTTCATGCCAAAAGCATTTTCTGCTATCCTAGGATCTAAGTGTGGGAAAGAGTCTCCTCCTTAACTCCTCCCAAACAGAAAAAGGTTCTATATTTGAGCTCAACTATCCGATATACAGACACACACAGGGTATTGTGAGGATACCATATTTCTAACCATAAGAGCGAAAGCTGATGCTGATGACCTGTATCGCTTAACTGAGATACATGTAAATAGTCAGCTTTCCACCCCTTTTGTATTAATATGACCCTGGAACTTCATCTATATAATGGGATGAGACAAACCCCAGACCTAGATGCTGCTAGATGTGTAGGTTCAGACTCTGGATCCAAATCTGATCTTTCCCAAAGTTTGGAGTGTTCAGCCTATTAGAAAGATGGGTTCAATCTGCAATTCAGATGTGTATTTCGATTCAGGCCCTATCTAGGGCTGCATCCAGCTTAAGGATGCTCAGGCTTATGTACAGTATATGTGCACTGGCAACTACTTCTACAATTGGACCCAATATGCTAAGGAGATACTATTTGAATCAAAATAGTATGTAAGTGTTCATGTCAAAGAAACATGGATCACAGATTTGGGCTTAATAAATTTTAAGAACTTGTAGAACTGAAAGCCCTTGGAAAATTACAAATAGCACAACATTGTGTCATATCTATTCATATCAATGCAATATACACCCATATAAACAGCTTTAAACCAGTATAAGTGTGTCCATACAAAAATGTGGTCTGACTTAGCTAAACTGGTCAAGTTAAATCAGTACAAAAACTGTATGTAGTTTAAATGAGAAACTTAAACAGTTCTAACTTAAAGGGACATTGTCAATTTAAAAAACCACACTTGTCTAAGAAACTTGTGACTACTGTTGCAAGTGAAGTTTTATGTACCTGAAAGGTCAGAGAAATATTTTTCTTATGTACTTTTATTGTTTGTGCATTTGACAACTTCCTATGGATAGTTAGTTTTCACTCTTTTCCCTGTATAGTCAGCTAGTCAGTCAGTTTCTCCTGAATAGCAACAGGAGAGACAGACACACTTAATGGGCTTTGGACTGCCAGTGCAAGGTGCTACCACAAGAATCCCGTAAAGCTAGTTTGTGCATACTTACAGTGTGGACAGTGACTCATTTGCATCCCTCCTTACACCTACATCTTTGTTCTAAACCTGACTAATGCTTGGCTTTCCCTGTAAGTGAACTAAAATGAGCAGATAAGTTTCAGCTGTTTAAAATGTCACATCTCAGAAAGAAGCATTTTATTAAATACAGTAACCGCATTACAATTGGAATTGCAAGAGTTAAGACATCTTTTCCAGGAAGTGCTTTGTGGACTAATGGTGTCCACAGAACACAGAAAGCTGTTTATGGGGGTGTATATTGCATTGATATGAATAGATATGATACAATGTTGTGCTATTTGTAATTTTCCAAGGGCTTTCAGTTCTACAAGTTGCCCAGAATTTCTTGCATAAATAGGAATCTCCTACATTGGATATTTCTTAGACTGTATTGGGAAAGAAATAAACATGCATCATAATAGGTAACTACTTACACAGTTGCAGAATACCCTGAAGCAGGTAATATCAGGATCACAGAAAACATTGTTTTATCATTTCTTCATATGCATACTTTTATCTCCATTTCAGCAGAGATTTCAAAGCATTTAACATGGACGCAAAATGCAGCTAAAACTAACATTCTTCCGAGTATCCACAATCCTCAGGTAAAATAACAAGACTCTTCACTCACAATATTCGTGGAGCTGGCTTGACAACCGGGGAATGTAGGTCCTTTATTTACTCATAGGACAGAGATAATGTAGGCAGCAACAGTGCATGTTTCCCCGCCCGGCCGTGCAGAAACCACTTCTACAAATGATAGCTCAATTTTTATGTTCACTCATTATTAGATGGTGTCATAGGTGTACAAAGTATTTTACAGATGAATAAGGCAACATGGGCTTTGCTGAGAAGAGAGGAACTTACAATCTTGTACTAAAAATACAACAAAATGACAAAAAACTACTTGGGGAGAAAGAGGAACACAGCAAATACTGTGAGACACAGCAAATACTGAGAAGGGGGCTACTTCTCTTGGGGAGCACAGGGCATTAAGCATACAGTGTGAGCGGTTTTCACATCTTTCACCAGTACGTTTATTGAAAATAATTTAAACTTCTGTTACTGGTAAGTTGTCACTGAAAGGCTTTGAAAATAAATGTTCTGTACGTAAGGAAGTATTTCAGTGAAGTGGGGCTGAAACACAAGAAAGACCGTTCTAAGCAAAAGGGGAAGCATAGAAGAAGGCATGAAGATGAGAACGGAAGAAGGAAATAAAGGGAGCATGTAAATGGGGACTTCTGTGAAAGGAGTGAGATGAGGAGAAAATTAGAGCAGAGAAAGCAAGCAGAAAAAAGTTGTACAGAGCCTTTAATTCAGGATGAAGAAATCTGAGCAACATACAGACTCAATCATAGGCCTCTGATAATACATCTAAAAAGGGCATCAAACTGTAATGCAGAGACCTACTACATTGCTGCCCATTCTCGTGATTTTACAACAAGTCTCACAAGTCTCACAGCTCCTGGGTCCTGTGACAAAAACAGAATGAAAGCTGATATTTTAATGTAAACTAAATTTCTTGCCCTTATGGTTACAGAGAAGAGTTTAGAAATGTGAAGTCCTAAAGATGCAAAACAAGAAGCAAACAATCCACTTTTTAAAAATCTCAGTATTTTTAAGCAGATGGATTAGGTAATACCTTATCTGTTCACCACGAACTGAACAGGACAACCCAGGCTGGATCAGATTTAAAAGAGATGATCTGGAGGTGAGATGCTCTGTATTCCCATACCAATCTACTAAGTCTCCACACTGTCACGAACAAAGCTCAGAAACACCTGCTTTCTCACCAACGGCAACTGAAATTGTTCAGGAGAGTACAGCTGTAGCCAGTATTTTACCTGGTTAGATGCTTCATAAAGGGCAGACCACTGAACAAAACCCTTGTCTCCCAGGAGGCCAGAGATCTACCAAGTCTCATGAGAATGGTGATTCCCATCTTTCAGAGCAGCCAGGAACTTCCGTGTTCAAGTAACAATGACACACACCGAAGCCAAGCAAGGGAAGGGGAGCTCTATTTTTTTAAATCATACACCTCCCCGTCAAAGCCTATAAAGAAAGATGCTCCTATACCCTCAAGGCCCAGGGGCAGCACGCTGCGGGAAATACTAAGGCATGCATGTCTATGCTGCCTTTCACCACAGCAACAGCCGGGGAGGGCTAATAGGAGATGCACACTTGGCTTTTCAGCAGAATGCTGAGCCTGGACCCAACTGCCCTCATCACCCACTTTCGTACTGGCCTTGGTTAGAAGCTGTTTGGTAAATTGGTTTGACCACATACAATGATACTCTGTGCATTCTATTCACTTGTATCAGGTCCTCTTCCATTGTTTTTTTCTTGTCCTAGGTGGCAACATTATTAATCAATATACTTTAGAATTTTTAATTTTTCTAGACTCAGTCCACTTAGCCTTTATACACAAAATATGAACTTTGGACTATCCATTTCAATCACTTTTTCATTCCTTCCTTCTTTTAAGGGTTTCAGTTCTCTCCAACTAAGAATAACTGGTCTTATTCCATGACCAGTTAATGGCTGTTTCATATACTAGAGGTATCACCATTGATTCTGGGCATGTTGCAAATAATAAACAGAATTTTACAAATGTACAAAAACATGCAGGTGGATAAAGGATAATAAAAAAAATCAAACAGGGATTGGCATCACATGTTAAATGAGGACATCAAAATCACAAAGGAGGAAACACAACCATTTCAAAAGCTATCTAACAGTGAGACGAAGTTAAAAAAAAAGGCTGGGGAGGAGGAAAGGAAGTTATCCATAGTCTCTGTTAGTGACCAAGACTTTAATATGTCTTCACTAGCAACGTTATAACGAGGCTGTGTAGTCGTGGCAAAGGGCTGGGAGAGAGCTCTCCCAGTGCTGTAAAAAACCCACCCCCATGAGGGGAGTAGCTCCCAGCACTGGCACACCGTCTACACTGCCACTTTACAGTGCTGAAACTTGCAGCACTCGAGGGTGTGTTTTTTCACACCCTGAGCGAGAAAGTTGCAGCGCTGTAAAGTGGCAGTGTAGACAAGGCCTAAGTTGAATAGCTGGGGCTGAAGGAAGAACTAAGGCCAATCAAGAGTAGCTCAGAATTAAATGAAGGAGAAGGACAAAAAGGAGCCTAGAAATGTGATAAAATTAGATTGAGGCAACAAGGTAAATATCAAAGTCGGTATAGAGGTGCTTAATACTTGCCTAAACTGCCCACCATGAAATTAGTAGTGGATTTGGTACTATCATCTTGGGAGGAAACATTACCAATAATCTTTCTCATTCCATGAAAGAGCAGCTGTGATCTCACACTATTCCTGCCATAAAGTTTCTGTCAATGTCCACAACTTGAGTAGTCTGAGGAAGGGATTTTAATATAATGATCCCTACTTACTTCCAGCAGGCCAACCTATCCTTGTTATCTGGTCACTGACAGATACAAGACTACAGCAACGCTCCACCATATCTCCTTTTCTGTGTTACTCTATTTTAGCTTCTTGAATAGAGAGCGATTCTTACAGTTTGGGCAGTCAACAAAGGTTCTCTTAATAGATCAATTATTGGGAATATTTGAGTATAAAAAAATATAATTATCCAACTATGGCCAGTCACCAGGCCACTGAAAGTCTTGTCCCAAGTTGCAGATTTCAATGGAAAATCCTAGATACTGTAATATGGTGATACTGAATTTATGGATAATAATGCAGCAGGTTATGTATACTAACATGCAACTGTCATTAAGATCAACCTGCCAGACATGTGAAGGGGAGGATATCTGAAAAACTTTGCAGGTTACGGGGCTCAAAATTACTTTTCTGCATTGCCACAGAAGTGTAATTTACTTTGGCTGCTTATTTTGTATATTCGGTGTGTTGGAGGTTCAGAGGCCTTTGGTCATGGGGCACCTTCTAAATACGCTTTATCTAATAATAAACACTATCAACCAGCTCTGCAGACATTTGCTGTAAAGCTGCGGGAGCTCAAGTAGAGTCAGGCTATGTTAGTAGCTGAATAGTATTAACACAGCTAGCTCAGCATAGTGCTAGCAGACATTAGCTTTGGAGGTACCATTTTTCCTTTAAGGGGTAAAAACAGACATCCTAGTCACTTGTAAATCAATAACATTCTACAGCATTTTTCAAAAGAGTAGAAATAACAACTCCTCCTCAGCTAAATTCAAATTAACATAGTTACAGTCTACAATAATTTCTAGAACTTTAATTGGGTACAGGCAGTGGTGAGCTGGAGCCGGTTCCCACAGGTTCCCAAGAACCGGTTGCTAAAATTAGACCTCCGTGGAGAACCGGTTGTTAAAGGGCCAGGGAGTGGGCAAAGGACTCTGGTCCATGGGCCGGACCATCCTGTTGTTCCCAGGATTCCCAGCTGGGGAGGCTGATGCTCCCCCGGCCCTTCCCCTGCTTCCCCCAGCTGCAGCATGGCCAGCCGCCGGCATCAGCTGGGCAGCTCAACTGAGCTCTGAAGTTATCCTGCTGCCGCTTTTTGAGAGGCCCGTCAAGGTGGGTGGGGGGGCCTGCTGCAAGCTCCAGGGCTGGCCGGAGGGGAGGGAAGGAGAGGGGGAAAGTGGGTCAATTGGCCTGGGCCCTGCAGGGGCCCCTGGCCCCACAAGGATGTCTCCCCCGGGCCCTCCCCTGCTTCCCCCCACTTAAATCAGAACTTTTTATAAGGAACCGCTTGTTAAGATTTTGGCAGCTCATCACTGGGTACAGGGTTCTTCACTTTCCCCCCAAACCGTTGTGTAGTTTCTCTGCACTGTTAAATGGATCGCAATTGACTGGTCGATCCCAGAGCTTCTGCCAGTCGACTGCGATCTCCAGCCGCTAAAAGTTCGGCGGTACAGCAGGGCTAAGGCAGGCTCCCCTCCCGACTCCCCTGACCCCACACCGCTCCCAGAAGCGGCTGGCATATCTCTGCGGTCCCAGGCCGGGGGGCAGTGGGTCTCTGCATGCTGCCTGCCCCCACAGCTGCCATTGGCCATAGTTCCCAGCCAATGGGAGCTGTGGAGTCGGTGGTGGTGGTAGGATTTTTCACACCCCTGAGCGATAGTTATACCGATGTACGTTTATAGCATAGACCTGGCCTGAAACACATAATGCAAAATCCTTCAACAAAGGAAAGAGGCTTTCAACACTATGTTTGTTATATGACTGTCAAAATCAAGACCTGTCTCCAAATGAGTGAGTATTGCCAGGTTTGTATTAGAGGCAGTATAATGTTTAGCAATTCATGATTGTGACATTCCAAGTTTGCCTAGAGTAGCAAACATTCTACCCTTAATTCCCGAATAAAGTCTGCACACAGAAAACAGCATATGCAGGTAAACACAAAAATCAGAACCGCCCTAGAATTTAACAGCAAACTAACCTATAACTGCACATCTAATACATCTTCAAACACTTTGGCGGGCCCTTCAACCAAAGCAGCTTTCCTAAGAGATCCGCATTCACCTGGGCAGTGTTTCTCAGCCACCAGTCCATGGACCAGCACCAGTCCCCGAGATCTCCCTGACACAGTTTAGGAAGGCAGCAAGCCAGTCCCTGGTATCAAAAAGGTTGAGAAACACTGACCTCGAGGATCAAGTTACTATTTAACTAGAAGTTAGGTCCAATGCCTGATCTGATTTAGATGATGTTTCCTATGCCTTTTCCTTTCATTTCTATCTAAAAACAGCCCCACACCAAAACGACACCCATCCAAGGCTCTGGACACCTTTGAAAGACACTTAAAAACACAATGCTAAAGGGACAACAACTTAAATCGTCCAACACGTCAGCTTTTCTCCTTCTCCCACCCAATCACACCTCCTCTCACTGCCACTCAAGCAGGCCAACAGGACTTAAAACTTCTCCTCAGCCACACAGCCCCACTGAACAAGAGCCACCCCCACCCAAGATCGGAACAGCCTCTAGAGGGATGCCTGGGGACACACGTTAAGGAGGGTGCTCGCATTGAAACAGGCAATGCGCTAAAGCAGCGTTTCCAAGGCTACACTCCTTGGCTACCCCGCGGCCCGGGGGGTGCCGGCTGGTCACCTGGCTTCCCCGCTACGTCCCCGCAGGAGCCAGCTGCGAGGCTGCTGAACGCGCTCCCGGGGTTACTGTCTCACCCAGGGCGCCGGCAGCAGGGGCTGGCGGGGGGGGGGGGGAGACACACCTCGGGGAGGGTCACAGAGCACAAGGCCAGAAGGGACTGTGGGGAACATTTACTCTGGCCTGCGCGGGGCACAGGCCCTAGGACGGGCCTGCCCGAGTCCCGCCCCCCCTCGTGTGTTTGGCGGGAGCGGGGCTCTGCGCAGTCCGGGAGCGCTGCCTACCGGTGCAGCAAGGGGAGGGTCATTCACCGGGGGGCAACACCTGGACCCAGCGCCCAGGGTAAGGGCCAGGATGTGGGGATCGTGGGGGCGAGCAGAGGGGCCGCCCCGCCTCGGGCACAGCCCGGAGCCCGAGACACCCCCTCCCCGCGCCCCCCACTCACAGCTCCATCTCCGAGCCGCATGCGCACTGGTGGCGCCTCCTCCTCCTCCCGTAACAGACTCGGGCGCGAGCCACAGCCTCACAACCACCCGTGGCAAAAACAGCGGCAGCCGCAGCGCTTCCGTATGCGTCATCCAACCACCACGTCACGCCGGGATCTGTCACGTGACACCTATACGTAACAGCGCCACAGCCCCGAGGCTCTTGCCCGACTCTTGTTCCTGGGGGGCAGGGGAACAGGTCTTCCGTGCGCACGTGCCGGGGTAGTGAGGCGCGAGCGGGCTACGGGGGGCGGACGGGGACACGAAACTACACTGTGATCACTTCACGCCATCCATCCATGTGCCCCCCCCCGCCGACGGGACGCCGGCCTGGCCCGCCCCGCCCCGCCCATGTCAGCGGCAATCAACGAGCCCCACCCCATCACCTCAGGGCAACGCGGGTGTTGGCACCACTTGAACTAAAGGGTAGGAAACCGGATCCACTTAACTCGGTGCCTCAGGCCTAGCGTGGACCAGGGTGACCAGATAAGAAGTGTGAGAAATCAGGGGTGGAGGCGGGGGGTAGGTTTCCAACTTTCTAATCACGTGACACAAAACCGAACACCCTCCCCCCCCCATCCCCCGCCTCTGTCGCTTGTTCTCCCCAACCCGACTCACTCATTTTCACTGGGCTGGCGCAGGGGGTTGGGGTGAAGGCTCTGGCTGGGGTGTGGGTTCCAGAGTGGGGCCAGGAATGAGGGGTTCAGAGTGCAGGAGGGGGCTCAGGGCTGGCATTGGGGTACAGGAGAGGGTGCAGGGAGAGGGCTTCAGGCAGCGCTTACCTCTCAGGGGGCTCCCCAGAAGCAGTGACATGTCCCTTGGCTCTTAGGCATAGGGGCAGCTCTGTGTAGTGCGCACTATCTCTGCCCGCAGGCACCACCCCCACAGCTCCCATTGGCCACAGTCCCTGGCCAATGGGAGCTGCGGAGCCAGTGTTCAGGGCAGCGTTGCTGAGGGACATGTTGCTGCTTCTGGGGAGCCATGCGAAGCCAGGTAAGGAGCCTACCAGCCATGCCAACTGGACCTTTAACAGCCCAGTCAGCGGTGCTGATTAGAGCCATCAGGGTCTCTTTTTGACCGGGCATTCCGGTCAAAAACTAGACACCTGGCGATGCTCAAGTGGGGGTAATAGTCACTTATATAAGACAAAACCCAAATATTGGGACTGTCCCTATAAAATTGGGACATTTGGTCACCCTAGTGTGGCCGCAGCTCCACCCGCACCCAGGGGCTCCAGGCACAGAAGGGCAGGTCCCTGTTCACCCGCAACCATGCCCATTGCTTCCCCGCCCCCACCCCCACCATGTGCCCACACGCAGCCACCTCCTGGATATGGCTCCAGCCCCCTGCAGCGCCCGGACTTGCGCCGCCCTGCCCTCAGCTGCTGTGACTCGCGCCATGGCCTCAGGGCCACACTCAGCCTTGGTACTGTGGCAGCCCCTAGAGCTGCAGCCAGGCTGGGCTCCTGGTGTCCACACAGCGCAGGCAGCAGCAGGACTCCGGGGCACACAGCAGAACAGGGCTGCAGAGCGGGGAGCACAGAGACAGGCCAGCATTGAGAGCAGAACCTGTGGGCTCAGCGGCAGCACACACAGGTCAACCTGTCCCAGGGTGGGTACCTCCACTGCCTATGTGTGCCTGGGGTACCAGGCATGGTGGTGAGGGTTGCATACATTAGCATTAATGATCAAGGGATACTCTCCTCTTCTAGCAGCTGTCAGGTGGCTAACAGCATCCTGTCAGTAATGCTGACCTACCAGCAGGAGCAAGTGCTGGGCTTGTCTACACTTACAGCACTGCAGATTTTCCACACCCCGAGCAACATAGTTCTATGCTACAAACTTATGTTGGTATATCAGGGCCAAGCCTCAAACTGTAACTCCAGAACAAAGCTGAGAGCAGACCTACACTTAAAGCTGCAGCAATGCAGCTGCACAGTGTTAGCACAGATGCTACTATGCCCATGAGGGAGCTTCTCTCCTCAGCGTAGTTAATCCACCTCCAGGAGAAGCCCTCCCGTCAACCTAGTGCTGTTTACATCGGGGATTAGGTCATTATGACTGCATGGTCCAGGAGTGTGAATTTTTCACATCCCTAAGCTATGTAGTTATACTAATGTAAGTTAGTAGTGTAGACCTGGCTGATAGTGATATCTATATATATCAGCCATGGTCTGCACTGCAAACATATGTCAGTATAATTACATCGCTCAGGGCTGTGGAAAATCCATACCCTTGAGTGATCCAGTTATACCACCCTAACTTCTGGTGTAAACAGCGCTATGTTGACAGGAGGGCTTTGCCCATTGACATAGCTACTGCCTGTGGGTGAGGTGGAGTGCCTATGCTGACGATGGGAGAAGCTTTCCTGTCAGTATAGGTAGCATCTTCGCTAAGCACTAGAGCAGGGGTAGGCAACTTATGGCACAGGTGCTGAAGGCGGCACGCGAGCTGATTTTTCAGTGGCACTCACACTGCCTGGGTCCTGGCCACCGGTCTGGGTGCTCTGCATTTTAAATGTCGAAGCTTTATTTAAAATTAAATTTAGCTTCAACATTTTGAAACCTTATTTACATTACATACAACAATAGTTTAGTTATATATTATAGACTTCTAGAAAGAGACCTACTAAAAAGGGTTAAAATGTATGACTGGCACGCAAAACCTTAAGTTAGAGTGAATAAATGAAGACTTGGCATACCACTTCTGAAAGGTTGCCGACCCCTGCACTAGAGCATACAGTTGCAGCACTGTAAGCATAGACAAGTCCTTAAGCGTGTTAAGTAAACATAACCACAAGGGAAGCAACTAAACAATTGCAGTACAGGAGAAGGTGTATTGGTCTGTTAGTTGACCTCCAAGATTTCCCCCTCTCGGCTCATGATCCTATTTTAAACTGTTAACTGCATAGAGTAATGACATTTTAGGATAAAACAACAGGCTGTTTAAAGTACGCGCTCAAACAGAATTCTTAATCATTTATATTTCCACATGTATGTTCCTAATTATCTCTGCTCCAATGTTATTTTAAAAATAGGTTAGAAGAGAATAGTTTAGCCATTATTAAATATGTAGGGCTTGACTCAGCATTGTGTTACTCCAGGCTTATACCAGTGGAAATCCATTGATTTTTATGGAGTTACATCAGCTGACAACTGGAGTAATACAATGCTGATTTAGATCTGTGGGTATCTATAAAAAACACTAGAAAAGGTTTAGCTGTTTAAGAGCCTGAGCTTGCCTCAGTGAAGTCAGTGGAAAGTCAACGGCCTTTGAGCTTAAGCATCATGTCTCACAAGGCACCTGAGGCATGTCAGTAGTAATATCTAAGAGCTCACTGCTTAGATGGTTTGTCAGTGGCAGACCCAAGTAGAGGAGTGACATCAATGGGAATTGGATCAAGACCTGGCATACTGCACACTTTGATGTTATATAACTTACTTAAAACACCACATGCCTCTTTTTATCATGCTCCCTACACTGCTATGCACTATATGTTAGAAAGTTGCCAAAGCTGTTCTACAGGACAAAGAGCTTCTTGTAACTGCTCTAAATTCTGCTCCAGGAACTGGCTGCTGGAGGCACTGCAGAGTGATGCAAGCTGAGCCTACCACCTCTCCAGAATTAAGAGTGTCACATATATGACACTCTAAGCCTCCTCTAGCTTTTGAAATTGCTCCTGCACTTGGATCTGTCAGAAACTAAGCCAGCAGATGGACCCCTTATACTTACACCTTTCTGAAGCTACTTTGCTTCTTAAAAAAATTTTTTTATTGAAGCGAGTACCAAAGTAACATCAGGAATTCCTACTACATCTGGCAGGACTGATTTTACAGACTAAAGCCCCAATTCTGCAAATAATCGTGTGCCTGTTTCATTTATACGGGTAGTCCTCTTTCCTAGATGCACCAAACAGAACTGAGGATTGAATCACTTGTGTTTAAATTATATGAGACGTTCCTACCTCTCCAGGATCTTGACAGTACTCCAAGACCTTAAGGGTACATCTACGCAGCAAGCAAAAACTCATGGTGTCAAGTCTCAGAGAGCAGTCTACAGACCTGGCCTCACACTATGGCACTAAAAATAGCAGTGTAGACATTCAATCTCTGGTGAAGCTCAGGTTTTGAAGCCTAAGGAGAGGGGGTGAGCTTCAGAGCCTGAACTCCAGCCCGAGTCCAAACATCTACACTGCTATTTTTAGTGCAATAGCACCAGCCTGAGTTGGTAGACCAGGCTCTGAGACTTGCTGTTGCGGGTTTCTGCTTGCCATGTAGATGTACCCTAACTGGCTAGCAAATTAAAGACTACAAGTGAAATCCTGATCCTGTAGAAAACAATGGAAGTTTTGCCATTTAAGCAAATGTGGCCAGGACTGGAAGTTAAAACCAGGTCTCCCATATGGCACTATAGAACACTAGGCAATGAGAGTTGCCCAGGCACATCCCTTTTACAATAGGGTAACTGAGTGCAGGCTAGGTGACGAAGTACATTAAATGCACTTGCTTTTCTACTGTAAAAATCTGGGTTTGAAACTGGCTGGGGCCACAAGTAAAATGAGTTTGATTATCTCATTCTGGTTGCGAGGGGACATTTTCCATATCACAAAATTACACAGCAATCTAACATCATAGGCTTTGTGTTTTCAGGAGAGGCACAGAACTGTAGTAACAGAGAGTCTTGAAGGTCAGGACAGAGATATATTGAACAAGTCATGTGATGCAGCCTTCATCATCATCATTCCTTAGACCTGGCAGGATAAGATTTACTTACCATCTTTTGAGTCAGATTCTGTATAATCTTTATCTGCTGCTGCAAACTGGCTCTGAACACACCTGTTGAGTTTTGCCTATCGGCTTTCAAGTAGCATCCACTTGTATTGCTGGTGAAAGTTAGGGATTAATGGCATGAGCTATTGCATTAAAATTAATGATATATTTAGAAAGCAAAAAGCCAAGTGTTTTCGAGGTTGAATCAAACCTATTCATCTAAGGCAGGGGTGGGCAAACTTTTTGGGACGAGGGCCACATTGAGGTTGTGAAACTGTATGGAGGGCCGGGTAGGGAAGGCTCCCCCTCCCACTTCCTGCCCCCCTCATAGCCCCTGACCCATCCAACCCCCCCACCGATCCTTGTCCCCTGACCTCCTGGGACCTCACATCCCTAACCGCCCCCCATAACCCCACCTCTATCCAGCCCCCCTGCTCCCTGTCCCCTGACTGCCCCAACCCCTAACCACACCCCCACCCCCTGACAGGCCCCCCAGGACTCCCACGCCTATCCAACCCCCCCGTTTCCAGTCCCCTGATTGCCCCCCCCAGAACCTCTGCCCCATCCAACCCCCCCTGCTTCCTGTCCCCTGACTGCCCCCTGGGACCGCCTGCCCCCTTACCATGCGACTCAGAGCAGCAGGTGCTCACAGCCACACCGCCGCATTGCCCAGTAGGAGCAGCAGACCAGAGCACTGGTAGCGCAGCAATCTGAGGCTGCAGGGGATGGGGGACAGCAGGGGAGGGGCTGGGGGCTAGCGTCCCCAGCCGGAAGCTCAGAGGCCGGGCAGGATGGTCCTGCAGGCCAGATGTGGCCTGCGGGCCATAGTTTTCCCACCTCTGATCTAAGGTATAGGACTGACACATCTTATATTTTGAGTCTTTGTGCGTTTAGTTCATGGAAGCATCACTTCACCTTAGAGACAGCATCCTGTTTTTTTAATGAGTTTTGAATAGCTCTTTCAATAGTAAGATAGTGTCAACACTGTTGTCACATTGGGACCAGCTTCGGTGTACAGGAGGTGAAAATGTTTTTAATGTGCCATGTTACAGAGAATCTAGTCAGATTACAAGTATTTGCAAATTAAAGCCTATCTATTGCTTTAAACACACTACTAAAAATATAACAATATTGCATATACTATTGCTTTATTAACAATCATTTGCACAGATGTCAACGCTTATCTGTTGAGTCTTCTGAGAGACTGGACAGCAAAGGCTGTCAAAGACCCACTGAGCAGGCAGAGAGGCATGGGGGTGGATAGTTTATCAAGTCCCTAAACTCACCCTATGTTTCGTACTACTCTTTGCTTTTAATAATAGCAAGTATCTAGTAATATATTAATAAAATGTCAACCTGCTGTCTATGACAGGATAAAGTTCAAAGTACTCCCCAGCTTTGAGGTTTATTATCTACATAGGATAGTTCATCTCAGGATGAACCCCGTGCATTACACCAACAATTCATAGATGGTTCAGGCAGCACAAGCCAGTGTATAATAAAGGCTTATCACATCTTTTAAACAAGCCCAGTACTTCCTGTGCCAGTTTACTTACACAGTGTAGTGTTTATGTTATGGTCATCCTGTAACTTCACTTATCATCGATAGCATTATAGATTAAGTTGTCTGCCTGTGTGATTTAGATTATTGCAGACATGTGGGACCCAGTTCATCCCTACTGTAACTCCACTGAACTCAGTGGAAATATACCAGGGATGAATTTGATCAATGATGTGGATATTTGTACAGGCAATTAGAACTATGATTTATGGCATTGTTGATTATTTAGTTGTCTTCTGCTGTTGATATAATTTTGAATACAATTAAAAGAAGTGATTCAATTTTACCCAGAATAAGTTTTTGGGAATACAAAATAAGTGAGGGAACACCTTTGTGAATTTTAATGGACAAAAATAGATAGTCCAGAACACAGAATAAGGATCTGAGGACTCAGAATGATCTAGGAGACTATTTCTGACCCAGAATAGGCCTTTGTTGGGATGGCACTGCTAAATAACACTTTCAAGTAACTAGGTCAGGAATATGCAGCCTTGCAGCTCCCACTCCCTTTGAGGTTTTTCAACAAGTCCTTCTGCCTTGGAGATGAGAAAGTGATGGAACAATATGTTTAAAATATCTGTGAGCATTTTTACTGTGTTGGGAAGAGAAGCTCCACAGTCATAGCTTTTATGATTCATTTATATACACCTTCAGTATCACACGAACATTAACTGATTTATACTTGCAATACCTCTGAAAGACAGGGAAATGTTATTGTTATTTTATAGAAGGGGATAAATCACAGACAGATTAAGTGATTTGCTCAAGGTCACAGAAGAAGTATGTCGCATAGCTGGGAACCCAACCCAGCCACCTTTACTTTGAGAAATTCTAGCACCTCCACGCTTTGGAATAGGGACTTGAAATTTGCCAGGGGAGAGCCTTTTTGTCATAGATGAGCCTAACCTTAGTCTCCAAAACAGCTGAATCATTTTGACTGAGATTTTCCCAAATGGTTGACATTTGGCAAGTTATAAGCAACTGAAAATAGGTTCTTATACTGGGAAGTGTTGCACAACCTTAACAATAAGCAGTGGTCCAAGTCTAACTATAATTCATTCTTTATTTCATTACACATACAAGAGACATTTTACATTAAGTAAAATAATGAACGAACTACAACTGTCACATACGAGTCTACTGCTTTTTGATGGACAGAATGATGTCTTATTTAAAAGAGAAAAAAATATTGCAGTCTCACTGTAGGTCATTTATCCTAATCTCTGGGTATTATTACAAAGCTCAGCATCGGGAGAGCATTTGGAATACAGAACTTCTCTTTCTAAGCTGGTTAGGCAATAATGATGTATGCATGTCGCCTAGAATTATTGATTTTCAGTATCAAGCCAAATGCTACTTTTAGTTATAGATCTGCTATGACATCAGTGGAGTTGCATAATTTGGCCACTACACTACCATCTGAAGCACGGTGGTTCTCCCATTTCCTCCAAACAGCCGTGCAAGTTAATTTATAAATTCCCTTCCAAAATTTAGTCATGAAAGTTGGGATTTTCAAAACCATCTAGGGGATTTAGCTGTTCAACACCCACTGAAATTAACAGAAGTTCTGTTGTGAGGCTAAGTCTCCTAGTTGGCTTTGAACATACATAATGGTTGAGATTTTCTAAGTGGGCACAAATGTAGAGCCTCTACTAAATCCCCAGTGCATTACGGGAAGACCTAAAGCTGCCTTTAGTTAGCAGCGGAGGGTCCTCCTAGTATAGGGGAATCTTCAACTACCAGCTTGACATCAGTTGCTATGCTCCTGCCTCCCTACCTGGCATCAGAGGCATTCCAAGGTCAAGAAGGAGCATGCCAGGGTGGAAGGGGGAATGGCTTCTTGAGAGCCATTATTCATTGGCATCAGTTAGAGCAACCCTAAAGCTGCTCTAACTTGTGTGGAGGCCAGTATGGCTCACATCAGTCTCCAAGATTGAGAAGAAGGAAACATGATGGTAAGCCACCAATCTTCTCCTTCCCCCAGTGCACTGAGCATTCTCTGGCGAACCTGGCCCTAGGTACAGGGGCGGCTCCAGGCACCAGCACGCCAAGCGCATGCTTGGGGCGGCAAGCCATGGGGGGCGCTCTGCCGGTCACTGCGAGGGCGGCAGGCAGGCTGCCTTCGGCGGCATGCCTGCGGAGGGTCCGCTGGTCCCGCGGCTTCGGCAGACCTCCCGCAGGCTGCCGCCGAATCCGTGGGATCGGGTACCTCCGACAGGCAAGCCGCCAAAGGCAGCCTGCCTGCCATGCTTGGGGCGGCAAAATACCTAGAGCCGCCCCTGCCTAGGTATACTAGGTCTCTATAAATACAATGAGAGGTGATACCAATTATATTATTTACAATATTATTAAGTATCATATACATAATGTTGTAACTGTACATGGTGCTTTACCAGCATATAGTAAAATGCATTGCTTGCCCTCAAGAGCTTCCAGTCTAGACACAGCTATAACTTCATTGCCTTAGGAGGTGGCTGATTGTTTTGTCTCCACCCCAGTATGGTGCAAGTGACTTAGGTCACAGTGATCAGTGGCTCCATGCAGTTGCACAATCAAAATACATATTAGTTGGGCAAAACTAACTTGCTAACATTTACATTTTTAGCCCCATGCAGCATGATATAGAAACCTAGGCTTAAGACTTCTGAATTTCCTTCCCCTCACCCAATTAGTCGGGGGGGGGGGGCAAGAGTTTCATGAAAGTTCGTTAAGCGAGCTGTATCTAAAAAAACTAAAAGAGAAAAGTGCCAAGCACAATGGACTGCTAGATATATAGTGGATAAAAACAGCATATGTAAACCCAGTGGTTCAGCAATAAATGTAACAATACTTAGCCCAAGTCATCCATAGATCTCAACATCCTTTGCAAAGGAGACAAAGTATAATTATCCATATTTTACAGATGGGGAAACTGAAACACAGATGGGGTAAAGTGACTTGCCTAAAGTCACACAGTAGGTCAGTGACAGAGCCAGGTCCTTAGTGCAGTGCCATGTACACTGGACCATGCTGCCTCTCCTTCCATATTTACCAAGTGGAATATATTTCTATGTGGAAGATTTGAAATTGACAGGTATTCTTGATCTGCAGACTTATGTGGCTAGGAGCCCTGAATGAACTAAAGCCCCAGCTTCCTCAGAGGCAATGTACAGCTGCGTTATTCTGGAAGAGCTAATACCAGCAGAACCCACAGCATCATTCTTGATTCAGAAAGCTATTTCCCTGTCAACCACAAAGGTAACAGCATAGCATTTTACATTTCTATAGCATCTTTCACCACACTGGTTCTTCGGCAAGTAGTGCAAGCATTTACAGCTGCTACTGTCAGGAGATGATGGCACTGGAAAATGGCAGCCCAGGATTAACTCTACAACTACATTTGGGCCATTCCAATATAGTCTCTGCCATGTAGTATTGAAAGCCCCTTACTACATACTGTTGGTCAAAACGTGGTTAAAGAGAATTTGTATTGGAGAGCTGCTGTTTCCTACTGAAAACAAAGCAGCATAGCTGCTGGATGGATGCAGCCATCTCTCAGGCTCTATTCATATCACATGTTTGTTATCCCTAGGCCCAAATCCCCATTGTCTCATACATTCTATATTCATCTACCCCTTTGCAAATCAGACTGGTAGCTTTTTACAGCCACATTGTATTCATTTTGCAGAAGCAAAAGTGATCACACAAGTTGCAAGACAGTGACCATCAGGAGCCTCACATCCAAAAACTTAGCAGAACCAGCAGTTGGAGTCTACATATATGCACTATATTGCCACAGACAACACACTAATGTAACAATTATAGTGTTGACATGTTTGCCCCCTTTCCTCTGCCCCATTTCTAATTATTTCCCACAACCGGGTTTTGGAACAACGAGCCACTGTTTTGTTGGGGAAAAATGCAGCTATATGAAATCCTACCAGGATACATCGATGGTGCCATGTTACGGTATCAGACATTGGTACTGCTTTCAACAGCTCTTGCTGCTGTGGATGTAGTGACAATTTAAATAGAATGGGCCCGATCCATGGCTGGTGAAAATGGGTGCAGTACCACTGAAGTCAAAGGATCCATGCTGATTTACCCCCAGCTGAGGATCTGGTGCATTGTGTACAAAAATATTTAAATAGATGTAGTCACATACTGTGCTCAGATACAATAGGGATAAGCATAGGCTAGAGCTATTATATAATATATACTACTTAAAGCAGAGAAGCAGGTGATGGAACTTCTGCTCAGAGGTTTTCCTAGAAAGCACTTTTCAAGGAGAGATAACAGACTAGTTCACAATAGTAGGGAACCTCTTTTATACTGTCCTGAGTGCTCAAGACCCTGGGAGGCTTGGATCCATCTTTCTGTGTTATGAAAATCTCTGTTTAGGTTTTATTAGTGAGATTACAGCATTGGTAGTTTTAGACAAAGGCCAATTCTCGGTGGTTCTGGTAGATAGACTCTTACTGCAGATGGTTCCATATTAGGGGATGATTAATTTGTTTTGGCTCAGTGAAAAAATCTGACCTAGGTTTTTTCCCCCACAATCACCAAAGGTCTTTATCTGGTGCTTCCATGTTATGGAAAATAAATTATTCCACAGCAATCAAGGAAATAAAATGGCCTGGGATCTTTTTGGAAGGAAGGTAGAAAGAACTCATTCATATACAGTATAAACAGAGAGATTCTGGAGAGATGGCACCTTTCCTGTCAGCCTAGTCACCCTATGGAAATGCAAGAGGATGAGCCTCTTTGCAAACCCCTCCCAGCTTTCCAATGCACTATTTAAAATGGCCTTTTCTCCTTCAGCTGCCCGGACCAAACAGCCACTAAGCAACCTAGCCTAGGAGGTTACCGCCGCCATGATTCCTGACTAAACATCACCCAGCCCCATCAACTCCCAACGCAGATGTAGCAGTAGAGGCCCGACAACCTTCCTTCCTTAACACAGCCATGGTAGAGCCTGCGCTCCTAAAAGCCCCTCTCTTCCTAGCCAAGCTGCCTGCAAACGTCCTTACAGGCCCCGCCCGGGCAGCCCAGCTGGCGGGGGGCGTGCACGTATTTAATCAGCTGAAGGCAAATTGGGATTGTGTTCGGGTTCCCCAGCTGAGCAGAACAAACACTCCCCGCCCCCGGGGGCTGCAGCTGCAAAGCAGCTCGGCAAGAGCCTGGCCGCCCCCGGAGCCCAGCCCCAGCCCCTCCGTGCTTCCCTGCGCGGGGTGGGCGCAGCGCTGGCCGCTCCCCAGCTCTTACCGGTAGTAGCGATCATCCTTGTAGGGGGTCAGGTCCTCGCTGATCTCCTTGTAGGTCTCCTTGACCGTGCGGTAGAAGCGCTTGAGCTCGCCGCAGAGCGGGGTCTCGAAGGCGGGGTAATCCGCGTCCATCCCGCCGCCGCCCCTTCAGCCCCACGCTCAGCCGGCGACACTGGCGAGCCAGTCCCCCTGAGCGAGCGAGCGAGCGCCCTCCTGGCGCTGCCGGCCGGGGGGAGGAGCTGCGAGGCCGGGCGCTCCGCTTCCCGCCTCACCACCTCCTCACACGCGCTGCTGAGGTGAGTCGGTGGGGCGGGGGCAGCGCTGCGTTACCCCCGGCAGCCGGGAATGGTTCCCGCCAGCGGCGTCCTCCCGCCCTGATGCTTCTCCGGCTTGATGCCGCAGCCCCTGGGGTTGTTGCTGACAGCAGAGGTGGCCGGACAAGCGGAGGGGGTAGGAGTGTCTGAACGGGAGCTGGGAAGATTTCAGCACCCTGGACAGATTCACTTGGGTGTTACTGCTTTACAGAGCAGCTCGCCCATTCCTTCGCCCTTTCATTGAAAAGGTCAAGTCCCGAACCCCCTCTTAAAAATGACTATTTCCAGGGCTTTTCTCCTTTACCTGAGTATAAATTATAAAAGCGGTGAGCTTGGAAATAATTTTTTTTATGAGATGCTTGTTACCTACTATTAAGTATTTATTACAGTATTTTTATTACATTACGAAAATGGCAACACTCACTTTTGTAGCTTGTATCACTTTGGAATAAGCCTGTTATAAGACAAGGCTCCTATGTTTCATCAAGGAGCATCAGATGTGAAACAGCATGAAGGTATTTAAGAAGCCAACTCAAGGAGTTCCTTCTACACAAGCATTCAGGTCTTGAGCAGTCCAGGCAAACAACGCAGGTTACAACAAAGCTTAAACTTGTTCTTCATAATAAGTTTAAAAACAATACTAGCTGCCTATTTAATTTTTAAAACAGCAAAAAATATCCAGCTCCCTCTCCATTTCTTATAAGGAGTCTTGACGTTCAAATCTCAGTGTGATCGAGATGCTTGCTTTGATCTGCTTAGCTCTTGGAAGTCCAGAGGCTCCAGGATTCCTAAGGACAGCTCTGACCACCAGTAGGGAATTTTTTCCTGAGAATCCCCTGTAACATTTCGCGAACACCCAGGGGTTCACAAACCCCAGTTTGAGAACCACTGCTCTAACCCAATGTTTCTTTTCCCACTGACTGCTGTGAGAGGACAGCTCCTAGTGTTTTCTTATCTGTTCTGTGTTCCACCAAGATTATTGCCCACTCATAAACACGGTTTTATGAGTGGGCAAGACAATTTAAGGGCAGGTGGAACCTGGCTAATTATTATTAACAACAACAACAATCACCACCAGCAGCCTTGTGATAGATGGGCATAGTAAGCAATCTTAACTAAATCCTATGATATCAAAGAAAATATTTTAATCAGTTACTTAGGAGAAACCATTTAAGAGCAGTCTTGAGACAGGCCAGTAAACAAATATTAAGAATCTTAAATCAATTAAAACCCACTATTTTTCTATCAGTCTTTTGCCCATCTCCTCTCCAGGAATGCACGGTCTAACCAGTTGGTGATTAACAGGAGAAATTGTTAATATTTTAAGTTACAACAGCATTTCAATATTCCAACAAAATCATTACACGAGTTTTTAAATATAACCCCTTCCCCGTGTCTTAGTTAACTTTCTTTCGCCAGTCCACGCTGAAGTCTTGCCAGGTTTCCTTGAGTTGGTTTCTTCTTGAGTCTTTTGTTTTTCCTAGCTGCTGTGGCAGCTTGCTTGTTGAGATGGACAGAATACATTGAGTGCTTGCTGTTTAAGCAGGGTAGCAGAAGGCGAGTGGTTATATGAGGAGTGGTCATTTCAGATTTATTTATGTTCTGTTCATAATTTCATGGAAACAGGAAGGAAAACACACCTTTTTCAGGCTTGTTTAGAATCAATGTGGTGATTGTTACTCTTTCATTGGCTCCATGCCATCACAAGCTGGTTTAGGCCACACCTTCAGTTCCTGAATATGCAGTCTGTTTAATGAATATGCATCATTTCTAATTGCCTTTGTTCTTGTGGAGGGAAAAATCCAGATAACCTTTTACAGTTAGAACTTAACTCTTCCTTTTTATTCATTTCAGTTCATCAGGAAATTAAATTCTGCTTTCAGAAAGTCCAAACACTCCTGTTCTTTATAGGAAGTTTTTAGTTTTTAAAATCTTTACATTAAATAACCCTTAAAGTCTCTATCTTAAGTTGATACCACATGACAGTTTTTTGGAAAGACTGTTTTTCTTGTCTTCCTTAGTTGTGTGAGGGAGTTGCTTGAGCACTGCCACTAATTAATTTCCCATGAATATAAATATTCTATACTTAAATGGATTTTTATAATAGTAATTAATTTAGCAAGTTCATTCCTTTTTGGTATATAAAGCATTTTACCATTTACATAGCAACGATATTAGGAACTTTGTATTCAGTTAACATATTTGGAAGTACACATTTTACAAAGGCATTTGCCATTTCAACCTTAACAAATAAAGGTTTGAAACATTTCCAGCTGCACATGTTTTCCCTAGAAGATTTTAAAGACAGAAGTAGATGTTTTTCATTGAAAAATAAGGGGGGCTGGCAGAGGTCCCTTTTACCCCCCAAGGTTTTATAGTTTGATAAGGGTTTTTAGTGTTACTTCTCAAGTCCCTCTTCTGTTTACTAGTTGCAGTCTTTACAATTAATGCCTATCAAACATTCCATACAAAGCACCAGTCACCACAACCAAGCTTACATCCATTTTTCAAAACACAGCATAAGAGAAATGGGCATAGAAAGTGAAAGCATGACAAAGCAATGGGCTTAAATTGCAGCAAGGGAGGTTTAGGTTGGACATTAGGAAAAGCTTCCCAACTGTCATGGGTTGTTAAGCACTGGAATAAATTGCCTAGGGAGGTTGTGGAATCTCCATCATTGGAGACTTTTAAGAGCAGGTTGGACAAACACCTGTCAGGGATTGTCTAGATAATACTTAGTCCTGCCATGAGGGCAGGGGACTGGACTAGATGACCTCTTGAGGTCCCTTCCAGTCCTATGGTTCTATTATTCTAAGAAAGTTTAAAATTCTGTTTTCCTGAATTTGTATAAATAGTCTTACTGGTAATAAACATGGTTTTATGGCTGAGGAGGGGTTGAGAAGAGAAGGTAAAACATTCCTTTTGTTGGCTTGAATATTTCATATAATAAAAAATATATTCATGGAGGTACATTTCTCCAAGCATCTTAGGTATGAAATTAGTGATACATCTATTGTAAACTTCAGTAAAGGCACAGGCAAGTCTAGTGACAAATGTATAATTTATGAATATCATTTCTGCATAAATATCAAGGTCTGTCCACCACAAGGACCATCCACACAACTCTCTTGTTTGCAGGGCATTCCCAACAGGCTGCTCCCCACTCCAGCTCTCAGCCTTCTGTCCACGGTCAGCTCCCAAGCTGCTGCCTCCAGCCTGTTCCTCCTGCTGCCATGCAGTTGCCAGGTCTCCTCTGACCTCTGGATATCACTTCCCTTCCCTGTGCTGGAACAATTAGGGAGCCTGCCACTGGCTGGCTGTTGAACTGGGAGTGGGGCACCACTGCCTAGTAATGAGCCAGCAGGTTTATTCACATACTCACTCCACATTTTGTTCCACCCCTTTTTGATTATCACCCTGCAGACACTCCCCATTTCCCCTTTTGGGAAAGGCCCTGCCTGAACGTGAGGAGAATTGTGTACTCCCTGGCAGGGTTGCCAACTCCTGCTGTTTTATTGCAAGTCTCACAATATTTGGTGTTTTTCTGGAAGGCTCAGCTACTTTAGTCAAGGGATTACGTGACAATCTCAACTTTCTTTCTTTTTAAATGAAAGTGTCTAGCCCTTATGGTTGTGGGGGAAAAACTTGAATATGTGACCTGAGTGCATCCTAAAGCTCAGGAACCAGAAGGTAAAGAAAAGAACCCAAAATATATTTAAAACAAACAAACAAGGGGGGGTTGGATAGAGGGCAGGGGAGTTTAGGGTGGTGGTCACGGGGCGGGGGTGTGGATGGTGGTCGGGGAGAAATGGGGGGTTGAATGGGGGTAGGGGTCCGGGGGGGTCAGTTAAGAAGGAGCGGGGGTTGGATGGGGTGGCAGGGGGCATTCAGGGGACAGAAAGGGGTGGTTGGATGGGGCAGGGATCCTGGGGGGGGCCATCAGGAATGAGAGGAGGGGTTGGATGGGGCGGCATCGGGGGTCCAGGGGCAGTCAGGGGACAGGGAGCGGGGTGTGTGTGGATGGGGCAGGGGTCCCAGAGGGGCCGTCAGGGAATGGGAGTGGTGGGGGGTTGGATAGCGCAGGAGTCCCAGAGGGGGAGCAGATAGGAGGTGGGGCTGGGCCATGACCCCCTCCCCTAACCGGCCCTCCGTACAATTTACGAAACCCAATGCAGCCCTCAGGCCAAAAAGTTTGCCCGCCTCTGCTCTAGGAGGTCCTTCATATAGATCTCTTCAACACTGTTCATTCCCTTCCCACCTACAGACCAAGTACAGAACAGATCTGGTCACAGGATTTCCCCTGGTATTAGCAGATTTCAGGGTCCAAAATGGAGAGATTGGACTTCCTGTGGAAGAGTTTCAAGGTGAATTCAAACAATCTTAGCTAAGAAGGCAGCATCACCTAGTAGCTTTGAGAATGCATGAGGATGCTAGATACAATTGGACCAACTGATACCAGGAATCTAAGGCAAAACATAATTAATCAATGTTTCTGACGTGATGCCCTGGCTGGAAGTCTGCTAGAAACATAAGCAGATGCTAATATAAAAAAAAAAAAAAAAAAGAAAGAAAAAAAGAGAGAGGACCTCTGCTGTCCAGAGGCAATACCCTAGTGAGGAGTCCAGTCCACCCAAGGTGTTGGGATTCCTGAGTACTGATCCTGGGCTCCACACTGGAGGGTCATCTGTCATATCAGCTTCAGTGTAGAAGGGGTTAAATTGGAAGCCCTCACTCTCTGCCCTCCTACCTCAGAGTTTTGAGGCTGTTGTGGGTAGGGAGGATTTCCACTACTTTATCCCTTGCCTTGTGTGAGAGAGGATGTCTCCCCTGAGCTACCCAGCACCAGCTTTCCCAAGAAGCACTGAAGTGAAATTGATGCAATTCATGGCCATTTCACAGGTTTCTGAACAGCAACAGTCAAAATTATTAACACTAATGTTGGCATAAGACACATTCTAGGTGAGCGTTGTTAGGGGTCAGTTGAGAAGGTTCAAAGGCTGATGATTTTACTTACCTTTAGTTTCCCTTTGAGTAGCTTCACTTCCAAGATTCCCTGTTGTTCTTTGTTTCTTAACAAAAAATGGCCCAGATGCAGAATGGGACCAGTTATTGCCATACTAAAGCTATATCTTGAGGATAGCATACATCACAAGTACCCACAGGGATAGAAGCCACTTTGACTTCTAAAACTCCTTAGTTATCAGTAGCAGCATGGCTTTTAATAGTCTCCAATCTTAGAAGGCCAAGTGGTAAGCACTATGTTACAAGCAGAAGCACAGCTTTTTTCAGGGTTGGGACAGAGATTAATTTCTTTTTCATTTCTTATGGCTTGATGCATACATCAGGGAAAAGACAATATATAGAGAAGCTAGGAGGAAAGTTGTAAGAACATTGAACAGGGCACTCACTTCCAGTGCCTCCTAGTGGCTGGATGTGGTACTGCAATCTTTGTCCTGCTGCTGGCGCCCTCTGTAGTTTGTTGACCTTAGTAGGCAGGTCTTCAATGGATCAGCCCTCCAGCCAAGTCGCACAATCAAAAATGGATGCACCCCTTCCAGGGTAGCAAAAGTCCAACAAAACTATTTGCCCTCACTAGGGTCTTCAGCCCTGTCTCTGGGCCTTTTAAATCCTGCTCTTTACTGGAGCTTCTAAACAAGCCTCTTCCCCTCTTGGGGCTTAGGCCACTTTGCTAGTGGCTGGTGGGGAAACCCAGGCCCACCCACTACTCCAGGTCCCAACCCAGGGACCCTGTGAAATAGCAACCACAAACGGCTGCGGCTGTTCCCTGGGCCCCTGTAGCCCCTTTCATTTCACCCTGACCTCAGGGCTGAAGTTCTCAGATTCTCTTCCTCCTCACTGCATGCCAGTGCCACCTGAGACCACCTTCTGGTTCTCCCTTGAGCACCTGTGACCAGCAGGGAATCCCCAGCCCTGTGCCTCTGGCCCCAGCCAGGAACTGACCCACTCCTTTTATCTGAGCCTGCTGGGCTCTGATTGACTGTTTCTATGCCCCCTCTCTAGGCAGGCCTGGAGGACCCATCTTCATTGCTTCTTTACTGGGGCAGGGTGTGGTAGGACTGCGGGGCTTCTGGTAGGGGGCCATGAAGGGCTAGGTGCACCGTGTCACAGAATGCAGCACTGGTGAATTGCAATGATGGATTAGCCACTGAACAGATTTCACTCTGGATCCGACAGGGATAACATTTACTGCAGTGCTCTTCAGCTTTATGGCATTAGAAGAAACTTTACCAGGAGCCACATGGGAGGGAGCTCCAGTTCATTTGCCCAGCAATCCCAGCATTGCATCCAGGGTGGATTTGATTTGACTAGTGATCCTCACTAGTCAGGAAGATTCTATTTAATCACAGATTTCTACATAAAAGTGCATTCTTGTTGGTTGTTATAACCTTAATACATATTCTTCACAACTCAGAGATAGATGTAGGTTTCATTTTTAGAAGGTATACACTATACATTTTTAAACAGTGATTTCTTTTGAAAACGTTTCAGATTAGTTTTACAGCTATATCAGAAAATGAATGATTGTTTGGTTATTTCATTTACCAAAGGTAATTGAAACAGATATTTATGAAGTCATTGGGAGGTGAACTATCTCCAATTCAACAGGCTAATCATTAATATTCAGAGGATTTTCTTGCCATGCTGTATTAGGAGGAGAACATCACCAGAGAGACATTTAAATTGTTTTATTTAACTAAAACAACAACGTTATGTATTCTGGATTTTTTCTTCAACAGCTAACATATAATATTTTAACAAAACAAGCATTTGAATTTAGCTAATCATTCACGCTTTTTAAAATCAGGTTTGTTTTTGTTAAAATTGTTTTTAACTAAAATAGTTAAATGAAATTTAAAAAAAATTAAATCGACTATGTCAGCCAGGTCAATGTGAGAAACTTAAAATATTGGCTTCTGCAGCTAACTCAGTCGTTCATAAGCTGGAAAGAAAAACAAGCTTTCTTGCTTTTTCAGGTCCCAAATGATTTCTCAATTTGGAATGAATTAGTCCAAAGGAAGGAAATATTGTTTCTACATCAGCAGAAGAAGCTACTGCTGTTAAAAGTGAGATTATCACTTCCACAGTCTCTGAATCCAAGTGCTTAAGTGACTTTCTCCAGTTCACTGGTGTGACTTTCTTTAAAACACCATCAGCAAACATAGATTTCTTGAATGGTTCACCCTTAGCTCTGGAGTTTATTATAGTTGGCATTATGGAGAGATGATTGTTGGATGTCCATGTCATAGCCAACTCCTCTTCTTCAGCAGTTAAGGTTTGACCCTGGTACCGAATATTGAGAATATCTGCAAGAAAATGAGCTGGAGATAGTGCTTGTCCCATTCGTTTTTTTGAATGTTTGTATTTTAACTCTGTCATTGCATATTTCTCTTTTTAAGATCTCACTCAGTTCCTTCCAAATTTCAACAGCATCAGCAATAAAACAGCTATTTCCCTGCATTTTGTTCAAGGCTACAGAAACAGGCTTCAGGGTACTACTCAGCATGTGTTCAACATTTCTCTTAAGCCCAATGTTGAGAACTTTGGCTGTGACAGTACCATCTGTTTTTTCACGATTTTGTTCACAAACTCTTGTCAGATTAGGCCAGTTCTTGATACAGTGCTCAAAACAGTCCACTACTGAGTTCCATAGCACATCTTGTGGGGAGAGTTAGCTTGGTTCCTCCCATTTTTTTCAGAGCAGCTGCTGCAAAGTGGTTGTTACGAAAGTATTTTGCAATTTCAACATTAGCCTTTATTTCTGGAACACTGAAGTCTTTGGCTAGGAGGTGCATCAAGTTATTAGCTTGGGACTCTCTTCTAAATAATTTCTTCTCATCTTGGATACATTTGGAGCATTGTCTGAGACCAAGCTGTGTATTAGACATTTGAATTTTTTTTCACAGTTATAGCTTTTACTGCTACTTCTTGTAAGTATGCTGCTGTGTGTGCATTTCCTGATGTATCAATTGTTTCTGTAAGGAAGACATTCCCTTGTTCTGTTATCACACAAGCACATATAACAGAATCATTGTGGACATTGCTTCACACATCAAGACTCAGGTTAACAATTTCACCCTCTAGACCTTTTGCACACTGCTCAATTTCTCTTTCATACACTTTATCCAGCAATTTGCCTGCGACATTTGCTCTGTTGGGTAGACTGTATCCTGGTCTTAATGACTGAACCATGTTAATGAAGTGTGGGTTCTCAATCATATGGAAAGGAGAGTTTGTTGCATAAACAAACCAGGCAATTTTTTCATCAATTACCTCTTTTTGTAATCTACTGGTTCTTATCACAAACTTCTCTATGGTTGTTTCTGGATGATGGAGATTTTTTTCTTTTTGCTACAGGTGATATACTGTGCCTATGTGACATACATGATGTGACTGAAACACTGTCACTGGCAGATAACTCTGAAACTATAGAAAATGATGGTGATCTTGAAGGTGGATAGACTTCAGAATCCTGTATGTTGAGGATGGATTCTCATAAACAAAAAGTAAGTCAATGCAGTTATTTAATTATTATTACTAAACTGCTCATTTAGTATTACTCATTGCATTCACTGACAATCAGTACTACTTTCAAGGTGAAATTGTAAAAGGAAGATCTGCCTATTTCAGCTATTTATTGTTTTATCAGAACTGCATGTAAAATGATAGTACCATAGAGTAAGAACTATATTTTTTTGCTCAAACATGAGAATTCAAGAATAATTCTGAAGGAAGACAGGCAGGCCTTAAGAAAAAAGTATGAAATAATAAAGTTTACCAACCTGAAGATCCTGCATGTTCAGACATGTTCCTTTCATCATCTTCAATGCAGCTTCCTCCTGAGAAGGAACACGTCTCATGATGTTTCATTTGGGCAACCAGGCCTTGCATTTCTTTGTTGCACTGTTTGCATTTTGCAAGCATGCCTGTCTTACCCATAGGTAGAGGAACTTCATAAAATATTCCCAAACTGGGTCTCTTTTATGGCCTGTTGCCATTATAGGTTTTCCCTTCTAGTGAGAGAATGGTATGGCAGATCTCAAATCAATGAAGGCTACTCAGAAAGACCTCAATACTTCTGGAATATGCTGCTCAAACAGTTTCACTTTTGTTTCTACTGCCGGTCCCTCCCTTCTCACATTTATCTCCACACTTCTTCTTGTTGTCCAGATCTATTCACTGAACTTTTTGAAACTTTGCACTTTTAGAGAGAGGTAAGGGATTGACTCTGTGTACACAAATTTGCAGAGGGACAATAGAGTTGAGGTCTGTTATTTCTCACCTCTATATATTATTTATTTATTTTAAAAACATTTTTGCTGTTAACAAGCATGAGTCCCATTGGGTAGATATAAAGATTAACCTAAATATTCTATACAGAAGCCCCTGGGACTCCATAAAATTGGGTCCCTAATCCATGAACTATTGGAATTCATTAACAAAACTTTTCTTAAACATTACATGAATATACTGTTTCATACTATAGAATTAGAATTTATAATCCCTATTCCATTATGAGATATCTTTGAGCTATAATGTATCTTGATTAAAACTATCTTTAGATAGGTTTTTCCTCAAAAAGCATTTTATCAAAAAAATCCAATTTAAATAAAAAAATCCATTTTAATTTTTTTTTAAATCATTGATTTTTATCCACCCTAACTGCATCGTCTGTAATCCTCAAGGCACAGATTCCTGTGATCAGTATTCAGCTCAAGGCTAGATCCAGCCCAGAGATGTGTTGAAACCATGCATGTTTTCTTCATCAAAGAGTAAATTAACCTGTGAAATGGAAAGGTCAGTTAAGAAAACAAACTAGAATCATACAATTTTTACAAAGGAGTCTGTCACAGGGCGATCTGCCCCTTTAAGGGCCTGTGGGACTGGGGAGCGGCCAGCCCTGTTCTGGAGAGGAGCCCACAAGCAGCTGCTGGGAATCACCTGACTCAGTTGGACAGAATCTAGTGCTCGGGTCTAATAATTCCCAGCCAGGGATACAAAGGAGAGCTCCTGCCCCAGGAGACTGGCTGTGACCAGGAGAGGACTGGGAGTGCACTCTCCTGTGGCTACTGCAGAAGGCTGTGAGAGGGCAGGGAAGCCCTGCAGATGCCCTTAGGCTTTGGAAGGTTCAGCACATTAAGCTATTGGAGACAGAGGGCTTCACAATCCAGGCTAAAGAACAGGACTCTTGCTTTTTGTTGTTGTTCCAATTTCCCTTTTTTTGTGTTTAAAAACTAAACAGAGCCCTGAGGAAAAGGCTACAGACTGAACTGGGCATAGCTGATTATTTGTCTCTGCCTGGTGATTGGGTCCACTATCCTTGAGTCCTTTTAACTGAATGCTCCAAGGGATGGGGGAAAAGCCACTGTATCTTCTATGTTATCTTTAGTGTCTTTCCTTTGCTGCACATGGACAAATGTTATTACCATTACATCTTCTACACATGCTGTGGATCCCTCTTTTCCAAGATAAACATTTATTTCAGTTTACAAAAAATAACAGATGACTTAAATGGCTTTGAAATCATAGTCACACAGCAGAGTGGTCACGGCAAAAGGAAGAAATTAATCTCACCAAAGCTATGCACTGAAGGGAACAAAGACACCTTTGTTTTGAGGCACCAAAAAAAAAAGCTATCCAACTGGAAAGCAAAGACATGTTATTTATGGTAGTTAAAATATAACTTGTATGGCTTTCCTCTTTGTCCAGGGGAAGTATGTGTTGAAGTTGGAAAGGATGAACATATCAGGGGATGCAACACAGTAAAACCACTTTCAAGGATGAAAATTGCCTCTTGTGAACAGAAGAGAAAATAAGAAATAGAGAACACACAACTGTCCTGGATGAGGAACTGGATGAAGGGTCTGAAATGAACCTCCCTTGGTGGAAGCTGCTGTTTTTCCTTTTATAACATCATGCAGCTCCTTCCACAATTAGGCAATTCTTTAGCTCGCCAGCCTGTCCCATTCACACTATATCAACAGTGTCGCTAAATGCTGTCAAATAATTTAAAATATT
This sequence comes from Mauremys reevesii, assembly GCF_016161935.1. NCBI lineage: Eukaryota > Metazoa > Chordata > Testudines > Geoemydidae > Mauremys > Mauremys reevesii. Next base: position 92,596,696 of record NC_052625.1, read on the forward strand.
TAAGAATGAAGGCAGGGTGTCTCCTCTTAATAGGCAGCAGGTTTAAAACAAATAAAAGGAAGTTCTTCTTCACGCAGCACACAGTCAACTTGTGGAACTCCTTACCTGAGGAGGTTGTGAAGGCTAGGACTATAACAGCGTTTAAAAGGGAACTGGATAAATTCATGGTGGCTAAGTCCATAAATGGCTATTAGCCAGGATGGGTAAGAATGGTGTCCCTAGCCTCTGTTCGTCAGAGGGTGGAGATGGATGGCAGGAGAGAGATCACTTGATCATTGCCTGTTAGGTTCACTCCCTCTGGGGCACCTGGCATTGGCCACTGTCGGTAGACAGATACTGGGCTAGATGGACCTTTGGTCTGACCCGGTACGGCTGTTCTCTCATTTCACTGTTAACACTAATCTTAGCAAAATAGTATGTCAGCCACAGAGATAGAGTGTATAACCTGATGATCAGAGAACTGATCTAGAAAATCACTCATTTTGATTTGTGGGCTACATATTAAGTATTTAATCATAAATATAGGTTTACTATAATCAGGGCAGCCGTAGGATTTGTAGTTCCTATCTGAAGACAATGCTGCCCAATCCAGCTCTCTCTCCACCTGCAACTGCCCTTCCCATCTCTGTCTGTGATCTCACCGCCAACAACCTCTTGATCAGGTGGTGTAACCAGAAGGCACTGGAGGCAAAGGACTCTGTGTCCACTTAGATGGCATAGACTTAATGTCACTATTGTCTACAACAAATACAAAGAGAGAGACATACAAATATACACATAAGGGGATCCACTGGAGCTCTTCATTCCCATCTGATGGGAATGCGGAAGGTGCTTGGACTCTTACTAGGATGCTTTTCCTGTACACTTAGACACTTCTTTTTCTGTCAGTCTTTGGCTAATGGGTGCAAGATAAATTTGAAACAGACTTACCTCCATCTGGTTCCTAAGAGAGGGAGTTTCTTTTTCTTTCCTCCCAAGTTCAGAGGCCAGCAAAGAGGACCTGCCTAGCCTCCATCCCTGTCTGGCCACCATCATTGGGTCCTCTTCCCCTCTCTATATTGCAGCAGCTTCCTCCAATGCAGCTCTCTGGGTGAAATGATTCCTGTCACAGTTTCACTGCTGACCACAGAGTTCTGAACTGCAGTTGTAAAAGGGACTAAAGTCTTGTTTATTTGATTCCACCGATTCTTGGGAAAACTACAGTAGCATTAACACGAGAGCTGTCTGCAGACTCGGCAGACAACACTGCATCAGGCTACAATTAGATCAAGGTTATCCTTGCAACAATAAGGGCTCAAGAATAAAAAAAAAGCTGAAAATCTGCAAAAGTTAATGGTGATGTGGGACTGCAGGTCCTTCTCACTGGACAGTGACATAAAAGGGAGTGAATTTAAAAAGCCCTGCCCTATTACACTTTGTACTGTAGTTCACATTGAATGTTTTATAAATATTAGCACCACAAAACAAGGTAATCCACTTTAGTCTTATTTTTGCCCATTGCTTGTTTTTCAGTTAAAGAAAAAAAAAGACAACAGAGGCATACTACCAGCCATCATAGCATTTGTATTTATTAAAGATGAGAGCATTTGAGGTAACACTGAAGTTTCCAGTATATAAGTGGCAATAAGAAAAATAACATAAATCCCATATGCAATTTCCTTCAATTAAGAGCAAACTGCCTAATATGCAAGAACAGTAGATTATTGTAAAAACTCTTGGTCTTTCATCTTCCCACATGAATGACAGCAGGTATGATGGGCAGGTCTCAGAATGAGCAGGGAAATCCCAGTCTAGAGACGTAGTTCTTCAGGACAGCAAATTATAAGAAAGCTGGCTCTGGAATATTAATGTATTTCTGATTAAGACTACTCTCCTGTTTTAAAAGTATTCGGGATGTTCAATAAGAAGCAAGATACAACAAACGAGTCATAGATTTTCTAGTCTGTAAAATTTTATTAAGCAACAGCTGGACAACTCTTACAACTCCAAATCATCAAGGAAAAAAAGGGCTATCAGTCCATCTCTTAATCATGTAGACAGTAAAGAATTTGGACAAACCACATTATTAAAGGGAAACCATTAATGCTTTCTAGGTACCACCCGTACACTCTATTACACAAGATACATAAAAGGTTAGGCAGATCAGGGTAAGTCTATAATTACAATGAAAACCTGGTTCAGAATGTCATATTTAAAAAAAAAACATTTCCAGAAATATGTTTTTAAAATAGTGTACCTATGTAATAGTACGCAGCAGTGTACCAATTTCCCCGAAGGCTTGAAAAGAACATGCTGGGTCATTTGGCTAGGGATCTCGGCACCCGCATGACTGCACACTTGTTTAAAAAAAATAAAGCCAAAAACAGTAGTAATAGATTCAGAAAAAATGTCCAAAGTTACAGTACCAAAATAATGCATTTATAAACAAATGCAAAAAAATACCTTTTTCAGGAAATACTACCGTGCCTTTTTTCAATCAAATGCATCCCCATGCAATTCAACAACACTACATATTTTGTATCTACAACAAACGAGATCTTAAACACCATCCCCCCAACACACACATACACACCCACAAAGAAAAGAGAAAAACAGTAAGAAAGAAAAGAATAGGAAGCAAAAGGCAAAACAGAGACCATGCTAACAAAAGAAAAGAAAGAAAAATTACAAATCTTATCAACAAGGAACCAGAAATAATAGATTGATGGGAACTATGCTGAGCACTATTTTGATGAAATACTGAAAACGCAATCACCTGCTAACATTATACAAAAACGTTTCTCTCAGTTTTATTATTATTTTTAATCTTAACACTTTTATTATTTGAACCAATGTTAATCTGGCCAACAAAGTAAACATTCAGACAGACAGCTTTGTCACTATCCAAAACTCCTGTATCCGATTTTATTTTTAAATTTGGAGTTAGTGTAAATTGGAGGGGAACAATTAGGAACATTTACAGAGCCTTTACATCCGTCTACCATTATGAATCCAATTTTTCTGTGCACATTTTGGAGAAAGAAGTGGTTTGGGGTTGTCCTTCATCCCGCAAAGTCATTATAGTCTCAATTGTATCTGTGTGGAGACACCCTTGCAGAGTCCAATTCAAGTCAATCTGTATAGTAGAGGAGCTTGACTGCATGGACACATTTGCAGAATTATGGGCCTAGAGTTGTTGTTTTTTAATTTTAATAACAATTGCTTCAGTGACTCCTCCTCTGTCCTCTTACTTTAACTGCTCTTGCTATATTTTCCTATTTGCACAGATACAGCCCCAAACAATCAAAACCCCAAAGCAATTCTTTCCTAAAACTTCTTTCTCAACATGCAATGCTCAGTGCTGGGTTGGATTTTTTTAATCCTTAAAGTTTCTGTGTGTGACTGTGTATTTGGGCACACTTGAAAAAATGTAATCTTAAAACGATTCCCTTTTGAGACCATTCCTGGGAGATGGTAATATAGCTTAATTCACTCCAGCGTGATACATGTAGCAACAGCCTTAAACCCTGATCCCAGAGAAGGATTCATGCGTGAAGACCCTTGTGCCCATACAGGATTGTACTAAAGTAAATAGGACTCTGTGTTGGCAACCTAGCACTAGGTTGCCAATGTAGAGTAGTTTGTGCCCTGCAGAAATAGCTGCTTTTATTATAGTGCAACTAACTACTGCTCTGGCAAACACCATCTTTCAAGCTAGTAGAAGCCAAATTTCTCTCTCTTTTTTGTCAAAGCTGCTCCTCCTCCACCATGTTCACCCTTTCATACAGTTGCTAAGTGCTCATTGGGCACCCAGATGTAAAACAGTCACAAAAACAGACTTAAGAAATAACTGCACTCAAATTATCTGAAGCAACAACTCAAAGCACAAGCAAAGTCTGATTGCCTCATAGTGGCAGTGAATCTTCATTGAAACATGGAACAGAAGTGGACTGTAAACCTTGGGGATACTTCAAAGAGGTTGCTTAAGACAGAGTTTACCTATTTGAGGTGTCCCCTAGTGCAAATTTACTGTACAGCAAGATCATTCTGACTGCATATGGAAATTGCCATTGTCTGCTCTGGGAATGAATGTAAAACTATTAACTTGACTCAGTAATTTTCCTTTATGCTACTTTCATCTCCCTCTCCTATTTATTTCTGCTATTCTAGAACCATAGTACTATTGCTGAAAAGTACCAGTGGTTCTCAGGATGAAATTCACTCCTCTGTAGAGGGCCGACAAGGTCTGTGTATTATTTTTTGGACCCACTTACACCACATTTTGAGGGCTAGAGCCAGATTGTCAAATTAAATCTGGCCTCTTTGTGCCACTCAGGCAGTGCAATGGGGATCGATTCTGGCTACAAATCAGCCAGCAGGGAAATCCCCTGGCATAGGGGAAGTCACTGCTGGTGTAAAGGTCCTCCGCTCTCCCTAGCCTCCACTGTAGGGCCACTTAAAGCTTCTCAGCTACTCTAAGCATTCCTAGGGTTGGGGTCAGCTCAGATTAGCCTCAGAATCAGGGAGCTGTAACAGGAGCAGAGCTTGAGCACAACAGGCAATCTGGCCCCTTAAATAGGATTTCAGTGATGCACAGGCTGTGTACTAGCCCTCGGCACAGAGATGAATGTCACCCAAAGTGAGTCATATATAAAACACTTATTTTATACATGAACCCGCCTCTATTCTGTACCACAAAATCAAAGCTAGCTCTAAGAAAAGATAAAGCAAATCATGATTTGTGTTTTTTAAACCATCTCCGTGACTGAAAAAGCCAGTTAAAACACAATGGGAAAATACACAGTATAGAGGACAGATTTCTGCAGGCCCCCCCCAAAAATCTACACTATATGTAGTCTACAGAATCCCCAATAGCATATCTGCTTTTTCCAACTGCCTGATAAACAAGATTCCTCCCTATATTATAAAATGTTGAATATTGTCCAGCAAAAAAAGTTGTCTTATACACATTCTTAAACAATTTCTTGCAGCAAAACATATTGCTAGCAAACAATTAATTACAAAGATCCTCTTTTCATATAAATAAGAAAGTGTGTATAACTCACTGGTACATAGTAATAAAATAATCCCTAAATCACTTATTACATTAAGCAAGATAAATAATTTGACTCAGACATTAACAGGAAATTTGCATTAAATTATCTTTAAAAAATAACGCAACCCCTCAAAAAACAAACCGTAAGCCCTTTGGCTTAACAAATATTGCACAACTAAAAACAAAAGCTTTTGAAAACCATATTGAACTACTGGAAACTACTGTATGTGTAAAAGAATTAGGTAATTCAGAACATGTTGCTATTTTCTTCCTAGAAGAACTTACAATTGTCTACACAAAAACTAGGTTGCAACACTTAAATATAAAATGTAAAACTAGTGATTTTGGCTTGAATGCAACAGCAATCTTCATGATTAAAATCATCCTAGTGGAAGTATTAGTTTGGAGAGCTTTTAAAGTTGTTTCTTAAATTTTCTCTCAACATACAAAGAAACAAAAAAGACAATGATCATTGTGACCTGCTGTCTTCATAATTTAGGACCCAATTGTACACTCAGATATATGTATATATATATATACATATACATATATATACACACACACATACATACACACACACAACTTAATTGACTTCAGCAGGAATTGTGTATACTTAATTGAGACAAAATCTGTCCCTAACCGTAGGTAGTCTTTATGCCATTAAATTGTTGCCTTAAAGGGACACTGTCAACATACTTACAGAAGAAAAACTCTTTACCTTATAACATAAAAACAAAAAGTTAGAAATCACCATTTTCACCATTTGTGTTGTTTGTTTTTGTGCTTCCGTGAGGTGGGAACAAGGCCTTCTTCTATGTCTGGAAAGCTCCAAGACACTGTGTGTGCTACCAGAACCAAATACCAATGGATTCTGGATAATAAAACTAGACTGGCAGGTTTCACTTAAGTTTTCGCCACTTTTGCTTTCTGGTTTTCCTGCATTTGCACATTGCTGCTGTTAATTTGGTTCATAATACTGCAGGGGAGTGTTAAAAAAAAAAAAGATGACAAATCTTTGCCTGGAAAGTTAAAGAAAACAGCAGTATGAAAACAGTTCTCTTTAGATGAGGTATGTTGAGCACACACATGCGCAGACATACTTAATTCCATTAAATCTGCATTCTTGGCCTAAAACTAGTTGACAATGTCTCTTTAAGAGGATTATTTCTCTAAAGCAACAGAATACCTGTCCTCCTAAAAGAAGAAATGAATCAATATGCTTTTGGCCTCAACGTGTTCAGTGCACACTTCTCAATATTCCAATACTGCTTATGAGTTGCTTATGGGATTAATTAGAGCTATTAGGATCTCTTCAGAAGCACCATTGGGTCAAGCCTCGCAATCCTCACTCATATGGGTAGTGCCATTGAAATCATGTGTGTAAGGAATAAACCTGTTGCCTAAACAGCACGTAATTCTGCACTTTTGGCCCAATCTCGCTCCCACTGAAGTCGATGGCAAACTCCCACTGATTTCAAAGTCAGCAGGACCAAGCCCATTTGATCTCTGTCTACCTTCTCCTCCACACACACACTCCAGAAGCTGTCACTAAAATCAGCTACTAAATAACTGTGGCGGTGCGGTTCCTCTGTAACAGAAAGATATACACCTAATTGATGGAGTTTCAACAAAAGTGAATACATAAAAGCAAATAGAAGAGTTAATGCCAAGGGAAATATTGGGCTTGATCCACTCCCATGTGCAAGCAGAGACTGCTGAGCCCCAAGATGATACAGAGATTATACCACCATCCTCCCCAGGGGCTCCATAACAGAAGGACAGTATTATCTTGCAGGTGGGTCTTTCTGGGGCCACACTAGTGGAGGTTGCCTGGGAGATCATCTGAATCAGCACATCCCTAGATATTCTTGTCAAAACCTGTCTCTGGCCAGCATTACCTACCCTCTGTTGTCTGGCTTCAGAGTCCCTAGTGAAGGTTGGAGCCAGGGAGCTGCTGCATCCCTTCCTCCACTGGGGGTCCTGTGCCCACGATGGGTTCCCTGCAATGAATCAAGCCTACTTAGTCTAGCCTACCTTTACAGACATTTCAAACAATCACAGTGATGTATTTTACTCCCTTGGTGTATGGTTTGTGTTTTAAACCAAGTTATGAAGGGTTTCCTAGTAAGGAGTAAAACTGAGGTTTACAAAGATAAAACAGCCACCACCCCATCTTTCTAAATGTCTCCTGATTTGAAAGAGTATTTTTAAAGGAAATCGACAGTTACATTTTGCAACCTACTGTGAATTTAATTTAATGAACGATCAGGGTTTTCATGTGTTACTGGGGAAGCATTTCCAAATCAAACTGTATTCAAAAGAGAAATGTGGGTGCATGTGAGAGAAAGAGCACTAGAGCAATAACAGAATCTCTCTCTACCCATTGAAACACTTAACACAGGCTTTGACTTATATAAGACAGATTTGCAGTTAGAAACAGTCTTGTTACTGTATATAGGTGATTAAAAAGCCATAACCAGCTATATACATTTTGGCTTCCCATTCTTTTTTTGGACGTTAACCATTCAAACGACAGCCTATAATGCTGTACTCAAATAGGAAGTGGATGAAAGGGGCGGTACTCTCCAATATTTCCTTCCTTTTCTCCCTTTTTTCCAACTGGCGGTGATGAGAAATCCCCTACTGTCACCACACGCCTTTCTCTTTCCCAATTAATGCAATGCTCCGATTCACCATGGATTTAGAAGAATTTTACTCACTGGGCCCATTTTATGTATTTGAACAATTCTGTTCTTAACATGTAAAGATCTTTTAGTGAAGAGGAGTAGCCCTTGCCCATGTGCTACGCCAGGCTGCATTATGTACTACACACATGTAGTACAAGTCAGAGAATACTGCTTACCTATACACTTATGTATGCACCTCTCACAACTCCTCCCTCCTCTGTTCTCCATCATCTAGTGAAACACATTTATCCCAAGTAACAGCACACAAAAAGCAGACACCCAACTTCTTCGATGAAATGTGTTTTGAAACCATCCAATGGTAACAGTTTTGTTTCTCTTCTGAATAATACATCAGTATTTATAAATTAAATATTGACCTTCATAAACCTCCTTGGTACCTGCAGTGCTCAGCTATGATCAGAGAAGAAACATGTGTCTTCAAGGATTATAGCTTTTTTTTTTTCCTGCTATCACTCATGTAGTAGTACAAATTGGACCAGAAAAAAGGTTATGTTCCCCGTTTTAAAAAGAACAGCATGATATAAGGCAGTCTATCAAAGAGAGCAGTCTTTTTTACCCCCCTACGAGCTTACGTCAGCTACTGCAGCAAACACAGCAGAACCACCACAACAAGCCAAAAGCCACATTTCCCAACATAACACTGAATGGCTCTCACCTGGTGCTCTTTCTGAAACCCCAGCACAATGTTAAAAAAAAACAAAAAAAACCCCAAACAAACAGCTCCCCCACCCCAATTATGACTAAAGTTAATGCCCTCTTTTGGGCACCAAGAAATTTTTCCAGTTTTACTGCCTTCTTCACTCCCCGGCGCCTTCGTGCACCTAAAACAGGCCGCCCTGACATTTTCCAGTTCGGACATTCGGAGAAGGGTTTTCTCTCTCCAGTCTCTGCTCTTTTCATTTGAGGCGTTGAGTCACATTAGCCAGAGCAACTGCAAAGGCTTGCACTGCAGAAAACGGATACTGAAAGTCCAAAATGTAAGCGTTGCCATCAATCCTTCCAAACTGCATTACCTGGGGAAGGGTGGAAGGTGAAGGGGAGGAAAAAATATAAGGAATGAGAGGTCAATAGAAGGGAGAGACCAAGAAGTAAAAAGGAAAAAAGGAAAACTGTGATACCCTTATTCACACTGAATAGTACCTTACTCCATATGAAATCAATGGGGCCAGTTGCAGAACAAAGTACTACCAAGTGTGAGTGAGGACATCACAATCTGGTCCATGGACATCTACTCTGTAGAGGAAATACACGGCCTTAAAAGACCCAGGGTCAGATTCAGCCTTGGTGTAAGTGGACTTAACTCCACTGAAATCATTGATGCTGGGTCAGGACTAGGGTCAGGACTAGGGTCCGTATCATCTGCTCCTTCAGAAAAATCAGAGGAGGATCTTCACCGGGGATCCTCAGAGAGAGATCCCACTGCATCTCCCTGTCAGGAAGGCAGTTTGCACCCAGGAGAAAGCCACAGCAGACCCTGCCCCAAACCTGGCAGAACTCCTCTGACCCACGTGGGTCCCTGGCATATGCATATGGTCAGGGCCTTCTGCATGGAGGGAGGCCCTTTGACTCTATACCACCTCTGGAGGCCCTCCAAATTCCTTGGAAACTGCTACCAGGGCTTCCATGTGGCCACAGCACACCAAGGAAATGGTAGGCTGGGAGCTCCGAGGGCAATATTTTTTTTAATTAATTTTTATCAAGGGGGACAATTTGCATCACTCCAGCCTGCTCACATCTCCCTGTAGCTCACCAGTCTCCATCTTTTCCCCCAGCACAGCTCCTGAGCAGTATGAAGAGGCCTCTATAATTTCTTGTGGTGGCGTGCAGACCTGCCAAAGGTCACACCCCTTACATGACACTCACGCCTATTTCTTTGCGGTCTCTCTCTTATGATCATAATGATCCCTTTTGGGCCTCAATATCTATGGATCTATAAATCTGGACCCCGGCCTCCAAGACAAGGGCAGTACAAGCTGAAAGAGAAACTGGTATATATCATATTGGGCGGAAACCAATGTCACTGCTTTCGTATTTGTCCTTCTGAAGTTGTTAGCCATCTGTTTTTTTGGACAGTATCAGTGGTCAAGATAGGTAAGCAAAGTAACATTTCCATTGGTTTATACTGACAATCTATCTTGGTATTTCTGTGTCCCTCATCACTGCAGTATCCGAACCCCTCACAGTCATTAACATATTTTATCCTCTGAACGCCCCTAGGAGGGAGGCAAGTACTATTCCCATTTTATAAATATAAAACTGAGACGCAGAAACTGTTGCATCTGACGAAGTGGGTATTCACCCACGAAAGCTTATGCTCCAATATATCTGTTAGTCTATAAGGTGCACAGGACTCTTTGTTGCTTTTTAGAGAGACAAAGTGACTGACTGAAGGTCACACAGGCAAGTCTGTGATAAAGCCAGGAACTGAACCCAGCTCCCTTGAGTTCCAGTCCAATGCCTTAGCCACCATACTAGACTGTCAGCAGCCCACTGGAGTCTGGTTTTGGTGTATTAATGTCTCACTCGGACAAACTGAGAGAACCTCATTTTTCTGATTTCGGTTTTCTGAAATATCTAAAGACCTCCTCTTCATGAGCAGCACGTGATCCTTCTACTCCAGTGGGAGGGCCATAGCTTCTGCTCCTCTCGAAAGAAGAACCAGCTAGCCTCCTCTCAGGTGCTATTGTTCACTCTTCATTGGGAGTGATTTGGGGTTTGGAGGGAGACTGGTTGCTTGCCCACATCTCTATCTCTCCTTCCTTATGTATTTGGAGAGAGTATGTGAGAGACAGTGAGAGAGAGAAAGTGAGTGTATACTGGGATTCACTAATGGTATCAAACTAGCTATCATGAGCAATTTCTAACTTGAGATGCAATTGGAGTTTGCAGTATTAAGGGCAAAATTATTGGATTTTTCCCTATAATGCTGCAAGTTAAGACTGTTACTAAAAGTACATTTCTTTAGGAGTGATAAGTAGTGAGATTAAAAGAGAGTCTTTCCCCGGGTCTGACAGGAAAAGGCTATAAACATGCTTTCATTATATATACGTAAATGCTGAACCTCATTCTTAAAAACTGCTGATCACAGAGCTACCAGCAGAACTAAGAAGCTCTTTATAGAAGTGCAGGAAGATTTGTGTAAGTTAGAAGCACAGTGCAGCACCCCCTCTCTGAGATAAGGGAATAGAACAGAGTCTCTTTCCCCCCCGGGAAGCTTGTCACTGCAATTGCTGCTGCCATCCTACCTGTCGTCCTTCCAGCTCAATCTGGAAGTTTTTTGCAGACTCCTGGGTCACCCGTCCTCCAAAGTCCAGCTGATACACTTGTGTCGCCTCGTTCCACAAGGGCTGCTTGTTGGCCATCACATACACAAAGCCCTGGCTTCCCAGCCTCCCATCCTCCTTTTCGTTGGCCTTCCGGCACTTGAACTCATCCAGCTCACTGGCTGTCCTCAAATTCCTTTTGGTTTTCCACCCCTTTTTGCTTCCTTGGCTCTGGTTCATCAGTTCATCCCCACTGATAAAAAGTTCTGGCTCACTCTCTGAACTGTCCTGAAACTCATTCGTCTTGTTCAGCTTCTTTGACTTCAGCTGGTCCTTCTGGCTCTTGACTTTCTTCTTCTCCCTTCCTAGCCTAGGGCTGGATATTAGGGAGTTGAAGTCAGTCAGTGTCCTTGCCTCCTTTTTGACCTTGCCCTCTGTGATAGCCTGCACATTTCCTTCCTCAGCTCGACTATCCAGGCGCTTCCGGTTCTTCTTCCCAAACTTGTCTGTCCGTTGAGGAATGGGACTTTCTGTGAGGGAGAGAACCTCCTGGAAGGTGTCTGCTGTCTCCACCATTACTTCTGTGCCCACGTGACCCTGAAGCTCTGCTGGTGGGGGAGACATAACTGGCTTCTCCACCACTAGAAGTGGCTTGGGGGGCAAAGTACCTTGGGAATTCTGTACAGGCGGGCATGCACTGTAGGAATTCCATGGGTGCAAGGCTATTGGTGGCAGCTGTAAACTAGAGCAAGTGCTACTTCCTGGATACATGGGTGGCAAGGGGCAATAGGAGAGGTTAGATGGATAACCTGGCTGAAGTACTACAGTTGGCTCTTGTTGTGCAAACTGTGTTGGGGCCAGAGCTTCTTTGGGGGAGCAAGGGGCCTGCATTCCCTGGAGAGGAGGGGCACTGTAGCTTCCTGGATAAGGTACTCCAACCCCATAACTCATCTGGAAAGTGGCAGTGGGACTGGTTGGAGATTTAGGGGAAACAAATGGCACTCGAGACATATCAAGATGCTGAGCTTGACCAATTAGAGGAGCAGGTTTGAGAGGGTTGGGCACTGAACTTTGAGCTGTCCTTTCCTGAGGAACCCATATCTCCTCACTCACCATAGGGTCCCACTGGTATGGTGGTGGCCGCTTCCCACCAACAGTAGCCTCTGTCAAGGCTACAGGCATGTGCCTTATCGATTTATCCACTGGACAGTGCTGAGAAAGTGCCTCATCTTCTGTGAAGGCAGAGTTGATATAATCTGTCCGATCACGAGAGTTATCAGGTGGGCTCAGCAAATTGTATGAGGACTGGGAGGCCAAGGGCGAAGTACTGACTGAGTGAGCAATGACAGAACTGTGCTGGGAACTGCTCCCAGTGGTTACGTCAGGCCTCATACTGCTAATACTGGAAGTGCTGTTACTCGCATTGGCATTACTGATGTTCCCACCACCGCTGCTACTCGGGTTGCTGTTACTGCTGCTGCATTGACTACAGGTGTATAAAGCTGTCGGTGCCCTCTGCTGGTACTGGGCTGTCACAACATTGCTCTTAGGTTTTGATGGATGTTGTAAAGTGGCTCTTTGGCTGTCGACCAACTGAGCCATTTTCAGAGCTGCCTCTCTGCTGTTCCTCCGCAGAGTAGCATGGATAATACTACTGTCCAGCCTCTGTGCGATGCTACGGCCCTGTGACAGCTGGCTGGCAATTTCTGGGTAAGGTGGTGGATCCCCAGTCGGTATAGAATAACGAGGAACTGTCAGCCTATTCAGGGTAGCACTGGAACAGGGCTGCTGGATTTTCTTCTCTGTTGCTGTAATCCTTAAAGTGGCAGAGCTGCCGGGACCCGGCAGGGTATAAGTATTCAGCATCCTCGTTCGAGGCCGGCACACCTCTTCAACGTTCCCACTGCTATCAAAGGTCGTTATTCGCTCATAGCCAAGAGGGGTCTGATAATGTCCTGCTGGATAAAGAGAAAAGTCTCCCTTTTTCAGACAGAGATCCATAGGTGGCTGGGGCGGGACAGGCGGAGGAGGTGGCGGTCCAGTGGGAGCGGCTGGTATGGTTCCAGGGTAAGGAGGGGGTGGGTTCATTTTGTTCAGTTGTGTTTCTTGTGCAGTGCTGAAGACAACAGCGTCCCCTTCTGCCAACTGCTGCACTGGCCGTAAAGTTTTCGCCTTTTGGTGATGTTCATGGTCTCTGTCTCCTTCTCTGTGATCCATTATCGCCATCTGTATTGCACCCTGTGGTTGCAGGGATAACTGAGGAGGTGCCTGGATGATGCGCCCCATTTCCACTCCTCCAAAAATCACCTGTCCTGGATTGGAGTACCTGCTTGAGACTGGGTACTGCACTGCACTATCACCCGCGTGCTCTGTCGTCCCCACTGCTGTCGTCTGATTGGTCAAGACATCCAACTGCACGTTCTGATTGGCCAACAAGGACTGAACCAGTCCTATGCTCTGAGTCGGTGACATAGCTTGCGCTGAGCTGTGAATAGGAGCAATAGGGATATTGACGGTGCAGGGGGGGTTGTTCTCAGGGACTCCAGATGCTCCAGTTACTGCAATAAGAATCAAAATAAACAGTTTAGAGACTGTTATAATCAAAAAGAAAAATAGGAGATTATTAGATTCCCTCCTCATGCGCTGCAAAATAACTTTATTTTATCTGTGCTACTGGCAATCTGGTAATCCATAATATACCATCATTCATACTCCAACTAATGACAATCATTTTGACCCTGATCCGGCAAAGCACTTAAATATGCATATAACTTTAGGCAAGGATGTAGTCCCAGATTAAAGTCAATGGCACTACACATGGGTTTAAGCGTTTTGCAGTGTTAGGGCTTTGTACAGCGCCATAAATTTATGTGGCAATTTCCCAACAGACAGGAAGGCGCAAACTTGTCATCTAAGGTAGACAAGTATCAAAGGGGTAGCCGTGTTAGTCTGGATCTGTAAAAGCAGCAAAGAGTCCTGTGGCACCTTATAGACTAACAGACGTTTTGGAGCATGAGCTTTCGTGGGTGAATACCCACTTCGTCGGATGCATGTCTTGGAAATTTCCAGGGGCAGGTGTATATATATGCAAGCAAGAAACAGGCTAGAGATAATGAGGTTAGTTCAATCAGGGAGGATGAGGCCCTCTTCTAGCAGTTGAGGTGTGAAAACCAAGGGAGGAGAAACTGGTTTTGTAGTTGGCAAGCCATTCACAGTCTTTGTTTAATCCTGAGCTGATGGTGTCAAATTTGCAGATGAACTGAAGCTCAGCAGTTTCTCTTTGAAGTCTAGTCCTGAAGTTTTTTTGTTGCAGGATGGCTACCTTAAGATCTGCTATTGTGTAGCCAGGGAGGTTGAAGTGTTCTCCTACAGGTTTTTGTATATTGCCATTCCTAATATCGATTTGTGTCCATTTATCCTTTTCCATAGAGTCTGTCCAGTTTGGCCGATGTACATAGCAGAGGGGCATTGCGGGCATATGATGGCGTATATTACATTGGTGGACGTGCAGGTGAATGAACGGTGATGGTATGGCTGATCTGGTTAGGTCCTGTGATGGTGTCGCTGGTGTAGATATGTGGGCAGAGTTGGCATCGAGGTTTGTTGCATGGATTGGTTCCTGAGTTAGAGTTACTATGGTGTGGTGTGCAGTTACTGGTGAGAATATGCTTCAGGTTGGCCGGTTGTCTGTGGGCGAGGACTGGCCTGCAACCCAAGGCCTGTGAAAGTGTGGGATCATTGTCCAGGATGGGTTGTAGATCCCTGATGATGCGTTGGAGAGGTTTTAGCTGGGGACTGTATGTGATGGCCAGTGGAGTCCTGTTGGTTTCTTTCTTGGGTTTGTCTTGCAGTAGGAGGCTTCTGGGTACATGTCTGGCTCTGTTGATCTGTTTCCTTATTTCCTCATGTGGGTATTGTAGTTTTGAGAATGCTTGGTGGAGATTTTGTAGGTGTTGGTCTCTGTCTGAGGGGTTGGAGCAGATGCGGTTGTACCTCAGTGCTTGGCTGTAGATAATGGATCGTGTGGTGTGCCCGGGATGGAAGCTGGAGGCATGAAGGTAGGCATAGCGGTCGGTAGGTTTTCCGTCTAGGGTGGTGTTAATGTGACCATCACTTATTTGCACCGTGGTGTCTAGGAAGTGGACCTCCCATGTAGATTGGTCCAGGCTGAGGTTGATGGTGGGGCGGAAGCTGTTGAAATCGTGGTGGAATTTTTCCAGAGTCTCCTTCCCATGGGTCCAGATGATGAAGATGTCATCAATGTAGCATAGATAGAGAAAGGACGTGAGTGGACGAGAGCTGAGGAAGCGTTGCTCCAGGTCAGCCATAAAAATGTTGGCATATTGTGGGGCCATGCGGGTGCCCATAGCGGTGCCACTGATCTGGAGATATGTATTGTCATCAAATTTGAAATAGTTGTGTGTGAGGATAAAGGCACAGAGCTCAGCAACCAGTTGTGTTGTGGCATCATCACAGATAGTGTTCCTGACAGCTTGTATTCCATCTGTGTGTGGGATGTTTGTGTAGAGAGCCTCTACATCCATGGTGGCTAGGATGGTGTTTTCTGGAAGGTCACCAATGCATTGTAGTTTTCTCAGGAAATCAGTGGTGTCACGGAGATAGCTGGGAGTGCTGGTGGCATAGGGTCTGAGTAGAGAGTCCACATATCCAGAAAGTCCTTCAGTGAGAGTGCCAATGCCCGAGATGATGGGGCGTCCAGGATTTCCGGGTTTGTGGATCTTGGGTAGTAGATAGAATAACCCTGGTCGGGGCTCTAAGGGTATGTTGATTTGTTCCGGTGTTAGTGTAGGGAGTGTCCTGAGTAGATGGTGCAGTTTCTTAGTGTATTCCTCAGTGGGATCTGAGGGAAGTGGCCTGTAGAATCTGGTATTGGAGAGTTGTCTGGCAGCCTCCTTTTGGTAGTCAGACCTGTTCATGATGACAACAGCACCTCCTTTATCAGCCTCTTTGATTATAATGTCAGGATGGTTTCTGAGGCTGTGGATGGCATTGCGTTCTGCACGACTTAGGTTATGAGGCAAGCGATGTTGTTTTTCCACTACATGCATCCGACGAAGTGGGTATTCACCCACGAAAGCTCATGCTCCAAAATGTCTGTTAGTCTATAAGGTGCCACAGGACTCTTTGCTGCTAAGGTAGACAAGATACAGAACAACCATTGAGGAAAGGGAAGGCTGAGTCTATTACTGATGAGGACAATGATTCATGGAAATAGAGGATTTTTAGGGGGCATTTGAAGGAGGAGACAGAGATGGGCAAGAAAAGTTAGAGTATTGCAAGAGCATAGGACAGCATGGTAAGGTTGACAAAGGCAACAGTACCACAAGAGAAATGGGAGGATCATAGGGAGCGAAAGGGTGGGATGAATGAAATGAAACAGACATGCAGCTACAGTCACTATGATTGCCAGGTATTGGATTTGATGCCGTAACAGACAGGAAGCCAGTGAAAGGATTCAAGGATAGGGTAATGTGGTCAGAGCACTGGGAAGATGACTTTAGCAGCAACATTTTGAATAGACTGGAACTAGGATAGGTGAAAAGCCAAGTGTAAGAGAAGGTTACAATCATCAATGTGAAAGAGGGCCCAGGTGCGAATGAGGGTTTAGCAGTGGAGATGGTGAGGAAAGGATAGATTTTGGTGATATTCACTAGAAAGCAGCTAAAAGACATAGGACTTGATCCAGCTCCCATTGAAATCAACAGCAATGTTCCCATTGACTTCAATGGGAGCAGGATCAGATCATTAGCGAGAGACTGACTATAGTGTGAGGAGAAAGAGAAAGAAGAGTCACTGAGATTTTGAGGACAGGAGACAGAAGAGATCATAAAGCTGTCAATGGAGACTGAGAAAGGAGAAGGTGCAAAGAGGTCAGGAGGAAAAATAAAGGGCCATATTCTTAGCTGATGTAAACTGCTGTCACTCAATTGATTTCAATTTACACCAATGTAGGGTGTGGCCCAAGAATTTCAGGACTGAGCTTGGAACTAGTGGTGCTGCTCCTAGAGGAAGTGCTTATTGGTAGCTTGTGATGCAAAACTGGGTAGATGGGGAGAGGTTCGGGATAGAGGGGTACATTTGGAAAACACCCACATAAATGTTGGTTGTTGAAAGTAAGGGAGTGAATGAGAACCCAGAGTCATAAGGGACACCAAGAGACTGAGGGCGCTGAGGAGCCATTGAACCAAAAGAGCACCAATTCACAGAGGCCAAGAACAGAATGAAAATAGATGGAAGAAGAAATAATGCTCTACAGCGCTGAGGGCAGCTGATAAATCACAACGACAAATGAGGATTAGTGACCTTGGCCAGGATTGTTTCAATGGAGTGGAAAGGGCAGAAGCCAAATCGGGTACCTCCTTTTCATTTCTGGCAACTCCCCATGAGCTATCGACTGCCCTCCTGCTTCCCTCAGACCATCCCAAACCACCAGATATCCTCCTGTCTCCCTCTCAACCCCTCCTGTACCCCAAACCAAGCCTCAACTTGACACTCTCCTACCCAAACACATTCTTGCCCCTATAGCCCCTAAAGTCCTTGCATCCTCATAGGATTATCTTGCAAAAGTTTTTTTCTAAAATATTGTTACCTTTGGATCAGGGACAGAATTAGTGAATGAGAGTGGAGTGCGAAGAGGGGGATTAGTGGTTCGGACAGTGATGTGAGAAGGGAAAGAAAAGTAGTCAAAATGAAAAGAAGTAGCTGAGTTAAAAGGAAACACATGGTGCCAACAAAAGGAAATGAAGGCAGAGAGGGAAAGAAAAAGCTAAGAGACTAGTTTCGTCACCACTGCAGTGAGTAAGGGAGTCAAGTCATGTTATGTGGATTAACACAGAAGCCTTATTAGACTCTCCCCTTTGTTAGGGCTGGTCTACACTACGGGGGAAAATCGATCTAAGATACGCAACTTCAGCTACATGAATAACGTAGCTGACGTCGAAGTATCTTATATCGAATTACCTACCGTCCTCACGGCGCGGGATCAATGTCCGCGGCTCCCCATGTCGACTCCGCTTCCGCCGTTCGGGTTGGTGGAGTTCCGGAATCGACAGGAGTGCGTTCGGGGATCGATATATCGCGTCTAGATGAGACGCGATATATCAATCCCCGAGAAATCAATTGCTACCCGCCGATACGGTAGGTAGTGAAGACGTACCCTTAGACTTCACCTTTATACAGTGTAATTAATTCTGTACCAAAGTACAAGCACAGGTTTGATTTCCGGCAATATCTGACCTAAATGGACAGTATGATAAGCAAGGGATAATTGTTGCACAGTTTCCCCAAGAATCTTGCAAACTTCCCTGATGATTCTTCTTAAATAAAGGACATGAAGGATGACTGGTGCATTAGAACTGGCATTTGTATGTAAATCTATTACATTTGTCTCCATGATTATTAGAATGTATGATACCCATGGAAAGATGGGACCAAATCAAACCATAGATCCATCTAGTTTGGAATACTCTAGTCATGGCCAATACCTGATTCTTTAGAATATCTGTGCAAAATTCTACTCACCCACTCACTAAGGATAACTTTTGTTCTGATAGCATTAGCTTTTTCATCAACATCAATCATCATGGCAAAGGGTAGGTGAGTAGATTTTTGTGGCTGGCTTGGTAAATTTTCAGGGCAATTCTGCCAGGTTGTTTTAGAGGAAGGGAAAAAGCTAAAACAAACAAACAGAACCATAAAGTATCTGGCCAGCTGTGCAAACTATATGTTTGGCTTGTCATACATTTTTTCTGATGTCCACAGGTTATCAGCCTAAGCCCTGAAACATGAGATTTGATTATTATCTTAGCTTGAACAGCTTTATATGTACTTTACATTCATCCAAGTAAAATTTCCATTTCCCATCATGCTGTCAGATATCCCAAAGTGTTTAAATCTAGCAGGAGTTTCTCACATTCCTCCATGGCTTTTTCCGAATTGATTTTTTGCATAATATGCAAATTAAATCAATTCATTGTTCATTTTCCCTTCAAAATCATTAGTGGATATTATTAAACTTGCCCCTGGGGCACCTCGCTATTGACTGCTCTCCAGCCCAAGAGCAGCTGTTTACTATAGCTTTAGTTCCTAGTGCTTAAGCACTATGTAAGCTACAAGATGTTCTTCATTACCTCATGGCTATTTATTTTCCTTAATAGTCTCTTATGAGAGACCTTGTGGGAAGCTTTTTGAAAATCTACATAAACTCTGTTTGCTAGGTCAGAAGTGAATTTTCAGGAGAAATTTGACAGAAAAGAGAAGTGGATAAGAAGAGGAAGACTGCTGAGGAGAACAGGACAGTATGTTTTTTTATTCGCTTTTAAAGAGTTCTATCAGATCTCATGGTAGTTTGACCAAATTAGGTTATACTTGTCCAAATATTGCACTGCACTTTCCTTAACTCTCCCCCAGTCTCCCTAAAACTGAGGTGAGGCTCACACCACACATCTTTTAGCTCCTTTCAGATAAAAGGAATAGGCATTATGGATCCAGTCCAACTCTCAGTGAAGTCCATGGGGATCTTTCCATTGATGTTCATGGCAGCTGGATCGGGCTCCATGTTAAGAAATATCTAATGCTGAGAACAGCATTTGTATTCAAATACATACTAAATCTCCTCCTCCATGTCTCCACAGCTTTGTGCTTTAGTTCCTTCAGTGTTGACTGAATACCATCAAAGGCCTGGTGATTCAGCAAAGCACTTCAAGCATCTGATTAGTCCCATTGAAGTCTATGGGGCTACTTTGATGCTTGAAGTTAAACACATTGTCAAGTGTTTTAACAGATCAGGGCTCTAGCACCCAATCCGAAATCCCAGGAAAGGCAACAGGAGCCTTTCCCATTGGTCTTTAGACCAAGCCCTTATTGGTTTGTAATTTTTCAACTTTCTTCCACACCTTCCTCCTTAAAGAGACTTGAGTCTCCATGAAGCCACACTTTGGATTCCCCTGAAACGTGACCTTGGAACAGGAATTTCCCCATTGCCCTCTACACTATAGGAATGCTGCAAACAAAGTAATTTAAATGTTTTGCTGCTGCGCCAGCCTCTTTATTGGCTTCATTTTATAGAAGGAGATCCTGGTGCCTCCACCCGCTTTAATTTGCCATGTCTGCATCCTCAATTCTGCCTGCATTGCTGGGGTCTCCCATTATGTTTCTCATGTCTGGGCAGGATGATCATGTAAATATCCTCCCAGATTATAACATTAAAAAGAGGCTACATGAATATTCCTGCCATCCTTGTAATCATAATTATAAATAAAAAACTGAATGATCATATCACATTTCCCAATTAGGCAGAGTCTTTGCTGCTCTGGGAATCTCAGCTGCTCTCAAACCCAAGTGTCTTGCACAGCAGTGCTGTGTGCTGCTGCTGTCACATCACAAGAATGGGTCTGAGAGGCTTCTACAATATTAGTTCCCCAGAGATGTTTATAAAGGGCTTCACTCTATGGAGAATTCCTGTACAATTTAATAGAGGAAGTTTAGCTTTCTGCTGAACTTTAAACTAAGCAATGGAATTCTTTCATAGGGATGTAATTCTCTAATAAATTCTATAGGCTTTTAAAATCAATGTCTATAGAACCCTTTTAGTTTCAATCCTATGAAATTCTATAGGACCTTTCCATAAAGGGAACTCAGAGAATGGGGACTTGCTCTGTTTGTTTATTTACAGGAGTGGGGCCAGAGAGTGAAAGAATCTGTCCTCAAAACTAGCCAAGCCCATGGAATGGTGCAGACATTGAATTCAATCTCACCTGGTAAATCATCTTCATCTTCACTGAAAACATTGGGGTTGAAGACAGGCAGGTTAATGTAGTCCATGGAAATCTTACGCACTTCAGGGAGATAAATAGTCATCTGTCTGGGCTGGAGATGCAGCAAACTGGTTTTATAAATCACTTGGAAAGGGGGGGGGAGGGGAAACAGGAAAAATACTTGTTAGATAGAGAGGCTAAAAGAAGATCCAGAGTTCAACAGAACAGAGAATCAAGAGAAATCAATTCAAAGCAGAGAGTAGGCTGGAATTGATTTTATGTAGTTTGGTTAACAGTACTTCTGTTTAACCAAACAATCATGAAATACATTACAGTAGCAGGATTTCAGAGGTGGATCCTTGCTACATGGAAGTTTTCTGGGATTATTTTTTTAGTTACTCGTCCTTAACTAGAGGCAGCATCACTTTAGTTATACACTCTATAGGAGTTTAGATCTGCACAAATATTGAATCTCTACATGTCAGTACAACAGGCCATTGGAGCCAGTTAATATTTTTCACTGGATCAAGGAGAGAAGGAAAAGGGTTGTTATTATCACCTCCTAAAGGATTTTTTGTCCTGTTTCCACCTAAATCTCACTATGTAAAAAATATGAGGGTCAATCCTTGCAAATATAGGGGTTGTAAAAATATTGTTACGTAAGCTTTTGGGGGGCATGGCGCTGTATATAAATAATAATAATAAAATGTAGGGAACATCCCATACAGTTACGCAATACCGCTCCTTAGTCAGGACAAACACTGCTCCTATCCCAAGCAGAGGAACTCAGGAAGCTTGTTTAACATAGCCCAGTGACGAGCATGGCATTAGTACCTAGGAATCTGATCCTGCATCCTTTGACATCAATAGCAACACTCAGTGGGTGCAGGACTGAGACCTAGTTGAATTAGATAGGTACTATTTTTTAAATTCATTAATTCTTCCATGACAAGAGATGAAGCCCTGGCTGCAATGTAAAGCTACCCTCTTCTGGCATAAACTCCAAACACTCTTGCCCTACCGAGGAGCTTAATCCCCTCAGGGGCACATTTTCCCCACTGGTACAGGGTGGTGCTATTTGCACCTCTCTTGTGCTAGCAGGAGAGTCAAGCCCTGCATTAAATAGTAGTAGTTACTTTAAGACTCCAGTTCAGGGTGTGCAGGCTTTAAAACAAAGATACCTCTTCAAATAGTTGTTGGCTAAGCTGCAGTTCTGCAGAAAAGGACCTGGGGATTACAGTGGACAAGAACCTGGATACGAGTCAGCAGTGTGCCCTTGTTGCCAAGAAGGCCAACGGCATATTGGGCTGCATTAGTAGGAGCATTGCCAGCAGATCGAGGGAAGTGATTATTCCCCTCTATTCAACACTGGTGAGGCCACACCTGGAGTACTGCATCCAGTTTTGTTCCCCCAACTACAGAAAGGATGTGGACAAATTGGAGAGAGTCCAGCAGAGGGCAACAAAAATGATTAGGGGGCTGGGGCACATGACTTATGAGGAGAGGCTGAGGGAATTGGAGTTATTTAGTCTGGAAAAGAGAAGAGTACGTGGGGATTTGATAGCAGCCTTCAACTACCTGAAGGGGGATTCCAAAGAGGATGGAGCTAGGCTGTTCTCAGTGGTGGCAGATGACTGAACAAGGAGCAATGGTCTCAAGTTGCAGTGGGGGAGGTTTAGGTTGGATATTCGGAAACACTATTTCACTAGGAGGGTGGTGAAGCACTGGAATGGGTTACCTAGGGGGGAGGTGGTAGAATCTCCATCCTTAGAGGTTTCTAAGGCTCAGCTTGACAAAGCCCTGGCTGGGATAATTTAGTTGGTGTTGGTCCTGCTCTGAGCAAGGGATTGGACTAGATCAAGGGTGACCAACCTGAGCCTGAGAAAGAGCCGGAATTTACCAATATACATTGCCAAAGAGCCACAGTAATATGTCAGCAGCCCCCATTGGCTCCCCACCCCCGCTCCCAGCGCCTCCCACCCACCAGCAACCGTCCCCACACCTCCTGATCAGCTGTTTCGCATGCAAGAGGCTTGGGGAGGGGGGGAGAGCGAGGGCATAGCAGGCTCGGGGAGGGGGCAGGAAGGGATGGAGTGGGGGCAGGGCCTGTGGCAGAGCCAGAGGTTGAGCAGTGAGCACCCCCGGCACATTGGAAAGTTGGCACCTCTAGCTCCAGCCCTGGAGTCGGTGCCTATATGAGGAGCCGCATATTAACTTCTGAAGAGCCGCATGTGGCTCCGGAGCCACAGGTTGGCCACCCCTGGACTATATGACCTCCTGAGGTCTCTTCCAACCCTAATATCTATTATTCTATTAAATACATTTGAAAGCTAACAGCAATAATATCCCCTTTAGGGTTAAATATTCACATTGATCAGGCTTTCAATAAGAGATTCAATGAAAACTCCAGAGATCAGTGACATCCCATTAAAAAGCTACTCTGTATAAAGCTTTCATAAGTAACAAAGATGTGGCCAAACCCAAACTCCAAATGGCCATGGGGAAGTTTTGATCTGGATCCAATTCAGAGCATTGTTGCCTGGTCCCATCTCTACTAAATAAGAATATACAATTAAGAAGAGTTTTTAGAAATTCCTATAACTGCTTCAGTATCTTCACCCACACCCCAATTTTGCCACCCTTAATCATGCTGAATGGGACCTTACTCTGCTCCTACTGACATCAAAGGGACCGAACTTGAAGATAAGGCCTAACCAACACAAGGGTGGGAGAATAGGGCCCAAAGTGTATAAGGTTCCTTTCAGTGAGGGCGACCATTTTGCTGCTGTCTCTCTAAGCAAGAGAGCTGTGCGACAGTGCAAATAATTGAGTTCCCCCATTAAAAGCTCTGGAAAAGTTGTTAGAAAGTTGTTAGAAAAGTTGTTAGAAAGTTGTTAGAAAAGGTGTTAGAACAGTTGTAAAAAATAATACTTTTTTTTTTAAATTATAGCACTTACCTTACAATAACTTAGAAGCCCCCTGATTTCTGAAGTTTTCTAACTGGAAAGATTATTCTTTCAATCCTAGTTCAAACGACTGAACTGTCAAAATGGCAGGTTCTGGTTTGATTCTTAATGGATCTTTTTTTGACTGAGTTGTTGTTGGATTTAGGGATTTAAATTGCAATTACACTAAAATTTCCCTGTGACCGAGATTAACAGCATTACTGAAGCAGCCTGTTCATCACTTTAAAGAAAATCGTAGGGAGTGTGTGTGTGTTATTTGTTAGCAAGAGCTCAAGGTTGGAAAAATCAAGAGGGGTCAGTTTTACCTGCACCAAGGTTAGTTGGTAGGAAAGCAGCCAAACCCACAATCTTAAATTTGGTTCCCCAGATATTAGACGTGACCTGAGCAAGATAGTTGTGCTGCAAAGAAAAAAAAAAGATTTAAAGTTTATTTACAAATCAGCAAAAGTAAATATTTGTTTTCAAAAAATAATATAGCACTGCTTTGTAGAAACTCTAATGAAATATCTACACGTAACTCACTTATAACTATTACTGTCTGCTCTCTTGTGATCCTTACAAAAACATTCAGAGCACTAAAGCTATTTCAAGTATAAGACAATTTCATCTCATTCTCCTTTTTGCAGTGGCCTTATGTCTGTAACCATCCACTAAGTACACCCCTTCGGCCAGGGCTGTATTTTGCTACTGTCCCATTTTGCTATCTGACCACCATCACAGTAGCTCGCATGAATCAGATATATAGCAACCACACAAACAACTTGGTGGAAGACTTGGCAGCAGGGAGAACTGGAGAGCACTGCAGCTGGCCAGTAAGACCGGCATAGTTTTGATCCTTGCTTCTCCCACACAACAGCACAGTGTATCATTTCTATATCTTTGCAGTAAACAATCACAGGATAGCATATAATTTTCTCATTGGGTTTTATGTTTAAGAACCACTTAGTGAAGAATAAATACAATAGAAAGGAATTATTAACAAGCATTTATACAGCATATTTGTCCAGAGATCCCAAAGCACTGTACCACAGTGAGTATAATTATTATATTATCATTTTAATTGATGGGTAAGTATCATGCCCACTGGACTTCTGCCCTATTTTCTATTGCTGCTATAAGTGATCCAGAACATTTCACAAGGCAAACGTTACCATTTGCATATTTTAAATACAGAAAATATATAAAGAAATACAAACAGATAAATGTAGTGCTAGTGAAATGGGTGAGCTAGGCAGTCCTGGGGCATGGAGTGTTTCATTTACCCATGGACTGTGCACAGCACAAACAGCAGAAGTGCTAGCTTCCCCAACATGGTGTTCCCACCATCACCTGGCAGAACCAATTGTGGAGGACAGGGTAGTTCTCTCCCCTGACCCATTAAACTCCTTTGTTTCTGTAGACTGACAACAAAGCTGGTGACTATCGTGGTATTATGATACCAATACCTAGTCACAAAGAACTGAATAAGGACTAGAAAATAATTCTACATTCAACAGCCAAGAACATATCAATTGGAATTTAAAAGTCTGTTATATAAGGATTCCTAAGATAAATGGCTGCCTTTTAAAAAGTCAGGGTGAAATTGCAGCCCCCCATGAAATCAATGGAGCAAGCACCCTCATCATTTACCAGATATTACTACACAATGCTATCTGAGATTCCACCAGTGTCTCCTATTATAAATACAGAGACATAACTAGAATCTCAGATACCATTGCGTAGTAACTCCATTAAATGACAGACTTTCAATTGTTACCACTGGATATATATTATAAACTGTTGTTTCTGGAGAGAGAAGATATATTTAGGTACAGGTCTGGTAATTATGCAGTCATGCAATACCTGAGTGATATCTTCCAATGGAAACTCTCGTCGAGTTAGGCTTGGTGAACCAATAGAAGGTTTCCTTATTGGTAACCTTGGAGATCTTGATATCTCCTGAGCAGCTCGCGACAACTTTGGAGATTTGCGGGCATCTATATTAATTCTTCACGTAAAGCAATAATTAGAGTTATCAGGCACACACAGATGGACATACTTAACATTTCTGTATACACTAAGTACAGTGAAGAAAACTGGCATGTTCTCTTTAGGTGATGTAACCTACAGTAGAAAGTGGGAGGATTACACAAAGTCTGCTTAGTCTAATGGATAGAATCTTAAATCTTATGGGCAAAATTCAAAGGTAATGTGTAAAGAGATATAAATCAGATTCAGTTACAAGACTTAGATTCAGATTCCCTTAGATCTGATTAATGATGCAAAAGGGAGGTTAAGATGATGCAATTTATATTCCACATGAAGGCATAAGAATATATTATTAGATTGCACTGATTTTAGACAGCGTCCATGAGAACATAAAGAGGAATTCTTTGGCTACTGGACACCTGTACCACTAGTGCAAACCAAGATTTCACAAACTTGGTCAGTGGTCCTCTGAGCATAAAAAAAATTACTTATGCCTCCCTCATGTACGTAAACATTGTAAATGACATTCCAGAGTGAGAGTCTGAGGGGGTGAAAAGAGCCATCAGTGGAGAAAATAATTAAACAAATGTAACACAATGCATGCAGGTAGACCCTGGATATGCAGGTAGCCTTACTGATATCAACAGGGCTCCAGGATTCTGCCTGTGCACATGGCACTGGAGGACCAGGGCCCAGGTTTGCAGGGTCAGGCCCTGTTTGATGGTGAAATGCAAAACAAAAAGAACAATACAGAATTATGTTGTGTGCATATATGTGTACCTAAGATATCACGTAACAGAGCTGGAAATTTTTTTTTTCTTTGGGTAGAACGCCCCTTCATTCTGACTAGTGGGGGCAATGTTTGCAGAGCACCTATCATAATGGGGCTCTCATTCATGACTGGGGCCCATAGGTGCTACTCCAATACAAATAATAATAATAATAATGTTAATGTTGAACTTGATGTAATTTTCTTTACTTTTTTTCTGCCTGTCCTGCAAAGCTGGATGGACATTATTGCTGAATGAATTATCAACAATTGACAGCTGCTCAGAAAGCACATGATGAAACACTCACAATTTTTTCTCCGGTCACTGGGACAAGACAACTCAGTCGACAGATCTTTCTACATTTAGCACTTTCATTACAGATCCCAAATACTTTCTATTAAGCAAAAACAGATCCCTGCTCCACTCCCCTTACAGTTTCCATCTAAATATTGAGTGTGCATCTGGGTGCATGTTGGGGAGCGAACAGAACAGACTAAAGAATGAACTAGAGAAGCTACAGACTATTCCTTTGCTAACTTGGACACAGAGTGTGCCTTAGACTATTTTTTCTGATCTGATTAGCTATTTGTGAGAGGCAGACCAAGGCAGTGGAGTTTGCCTATTATTATTATTACAGCTTACCACAGAGAAGGTCTGAATTGTTCTTCCTCAGAGAAAAAAAAAAGCCCCTGAAAAGCTGTAATTTCCACAGGCAAATTCTTTCTTATGAAAGGCATTAGAACATCCCCCTTTGTTTTAATGTAGGTTGTGTCATGACAAGATTTAAAAAAGACCCACAGAAAAGAAGAAAAAATGCCCAAGAAACCATTACCTGGGGAGTTTGGGTGATTTGCTAGCTCGAGTGATTTTGGGAGATTTCTTCGCAGCCCAGTCATCGCTCAGTTCAATATCACTGGAGTCTGAGCAGTTGCAGCTGTCAATCACAGTGGAAATCAAGCTGTTTCCATAGATTTCATCTACCAAGACAGGCCCCCAAAAATGTAAGAACTATTTTAGCAACCTGATCTCAATTACAACTGTCAGTCATCAGGGGGAAAAACCAGTAGCTAAGATAAAAGTCTAGCAGGGAGTGTTTGCTGCCAAGTATAAACTCAAAATTTCCGATGGCCTGAATTCAGGGTAATAGTGTTCAATTGTATCAGGTGACTCCCAGACATTGATTGAAAAATATTTATTGTTAATTAGTGATCCACTCCTCACCAACCTGTCTGCAAGAAGTTATATTTTATGAACCAAAAGCCAACATGAAATGAGTTTGGTGGCTTGATTCTAGGCCACAGTGGAGACATTTTCACACGACAAAAAACAGCATTGCAATTGCTTCATGCTGTACTAGTTATGTGGACAAAGAGGACTTCAATCTCTGACTTTCAGTCTAAACCCTTTCTCAATAAGCATTTTTACAAATATGTACAATCCACTTATAAAAATATGATACCTGCTTTTCCATCGGTTTTAGGATCCATGATGACAAATTCTGGCCGCAGTTTGCTGATTCGGCGCCCTTTTAGGATAGGTACCAGTCCCCCTAGGTATTCCAAGTACAGCGTGTAGCATGGACCTCCGACCTCCGGATCATCTTCTGTCCGCTTCATCGTGCAGTGAAGCCTTTCATTGCCAGCTGTTGGATAGCTGACAAAATCTCTCATATTGTTGGGGTCTGGGATAGGAGGCTAAAGTGAATGGAGGGAGGAAAGAGAAATGCAAGTCATTCTTATTCTCTGGAGTTAGGTTGTTATATAATACCATCCCTACCCAGTGAATAGGGCCTGGGATAGCTCAGAATTAGCATAGATTAATGTCTGAGCTAATGAATCACCCACACCAGGACGCACGTGCCTGCTGATTCGATCGGTAATTGTACACAGAATATAAAAGTTAGCTACAGTTTAAAGGGAGGATTGTCTTGTGATTAAGATGACACTGGACTGGGATCCAGGAAATCTGAGTTCAATTCCCAGCTCTTCAAGACTACTTATGTGACCTCAGGCAAGTGATTTAAGAGCTCTGTTGAACTGAGGCCTCAGTCTTTCTGCAGATCAGTTTTCCATTTGTAAAATGGGGCTAATAATCCTTCCTTTGTCTGGCTTGTCTATTTAGATTGTAAACTCTTTGGGCAAGGACTGTCTCTGTATTTGTACAGTGCCTTGCACAATGCGGCTTTTGGACATTACAGTAAAACAAATGCTGCTAATAACACAGAGTCAATACTCCTCAGTTTGGTTCAAAATGAATATAAAGAAAAAAACTGAGCAGGACATAAAATAAGTATCCTTAACTCTGAGAGAAAGGCAGGTACCAGGTTAGTAGAGGTCTATTATACACTCCATACCTTCTGAGAGCAAAGAATTACAGGTACAGTAAGTCTTCTGCAAAGGTACCAGTTATAATAGAACTCTGCACTGGGATATTTCTGGGATTTCTGTGCACACAAATTACCTAATTAGCAGTACACAAAACAGTTTTTCATAAACAAGCATGATTCACAGTGTAACAACACTGCATTATATTATAGGCATGGTCTTCTCTCGTTTTAAACAGTGCTAGACTAACTCCATTGTCTACTCTATATCATTGGTATAAACAGAAGATGAATTTGACCCAATATAATTAAACAAGAACAAGAAAGAGATAAGATGCACCCGAATACATAAAATATACTACCTAAGGCCCGAATCATGCGAAGTCTGGTACATGTGAGAACTCTGCGCATGAGTAGCCTCTTAATGCTTACTTTAGTGACTAAAATAAGTTTTTAGTCCATTTTGGGACTATTCACATGCATGTTTGCAGGATTGGGGGATAAGAGACATCCTAGGGGAAAAAGGAAAGATTCATAGATTGCAAGGCTAGAAGGGACCATTGTGATCATCTAGTCTGATCTCCTGTGTAACAGTCCATAGAACTTCCACAAAATAATTCCTAAAGCAGATCTTTTAGAAAAACATCTTGACTTGATTTAAAAATTACCAGTGATGGAGAATCCACCATGACCATTGGTAAATTGTTCCAATGGTTAATTACTCTCACTATTAAAAAATTACATCTTATTTCTAGTCTGAATTTGTCCACTTCCAGCCACTTGATTGTCTTACACCTTTCTCTGCTAGATCGAAGAGAGAATAATTAAATATTTGTTCCCCATATTGATACTGTAATCAAATCCCCTATAACCTTTTCTTTGTTATGCTAAATAGGTTGAGCGCCTTGAATCTGTCACTATAAGCCATATTTTCTAATCCTAAAATATGGTCTGGCAGGTGGAAAGTGACCTCACCAATATAATTTCAGCAGTCCGCAAAATACAGAGTTTTTAAGGGCATGGCTACACTTGCAGATGTAGAGCGCTTTGAGTTAAACCAGCCTTTGTAGAGCGCAGTAGAGAAAGCGCTACAGTCTGTCCACACTGACAGCTTCAAGCGCATTGGTGTGGCCACATTTGCGGCACTTGCAGTGGCATTGGGAGCGGTGCATTATGGGCAGCTATCCCAGCATGCAAGTGACTGCAACGTGCTTTTAAAATGGGAGGGGTGGGGTGAAGTGTGACAGAGTGTGTTGTGTGTATGGGGGGGGAGAGAGAGTGGGTTTTTGGGGGGCTGAGAGCATGTCAGCATGCTGTCTTGTAAGTTCAGACAGCAGCAGACCTCTCCCTCCCCCCACTGCCTCTCTCTCTCTCTCTCTCTCACATACAGCATTCCACAGTAACGGCTTGCATGCCGGCTGTCAGAAACGGAGCTTTGAAAGGGCATCTCCGCATTCCTACAGGAGTTCAAAACAATGACAAGAGTGGCCACTTGACTTAAGGGGATTATGGGACATTTCCGGAGGCTGATCAGAGCGCAGTAACGCAACACCTCGTTCACACTGAAGCCCGGGCGTTGTAGCCAAGGTGCAGCAAACATTATTCCTCTCACCGAGGTGGAGTACCAGCAGCTGTAGCTGCAGAGTCAGAGTGCTGTAAGTGCCTTGCCAGTGTGGACAGGGAGTGAGCTAGGGCACCCGGGGCTCCCTTATTGCACTGTAACTCGGAAGTGTAGCCAAGCCCTTAGAGTGGGGTAGATAAAGTCTTTGTAGGGAGTCTTGGGGAATCCATCCCCTTTGTATTAATCTTTTTTTTTTTAAAGTACTAGTACACTGCATTTGATGTAATCTGGTACATTCTTTAAAAAGGGGGGGGGGAAAAGTGACCCAAACCAAAATATACTGGACACACATCAATAAAAGAAGTACATGACAGAGGCTTAGCATGCCAAAGCCCTGACTTCCAGCTACTAATCAAAGAATGTAGTTCTTTTAAACAGGAAAGGATAAAAATGAGCACTTAGCTGTAGGAACTGAAAGGCACAAGAACAAAGCAGCAACTTTAAAGCATCAATCAAGCTGCTGAAGCTAGAAAATAGGTGAAAATTGAAGTACTGAACAGCAGCACTTAAGAGGAGCTTCCAGTTCTATCCGTGGAAAGAGAAGAACTGAAGAATAGGTGTTACCAGCCATTAGAATGGTAAATGATCCAATCACACACACCTTTGAGCTGTTCAAGTAGCTGTCATCTACCAGTGGCATGAGACTCACAGAGTGAGACTCTGTTATAGTTGGTGTGAATCTATTATACCCTTTGGAGAAATCATTGTGAATATGGGTGAAATTAAATAATTTCACAGTCTGACTCTACTCTACTATTTACAAAATGGCACTTTCTTACATAGCAGACCCATTCCCTATGTAAATCCAGAATCACATCTGTTGAAATTAAAGATGAAGCCAAGTTTTTACTGTCATTCACTCCTGCTAGCCTCGCTGAGCCAAAACAAAGAGAAAATGAGCTAAATAGTATCCCTTCTTGTGTATCATCAACAGAATTGCTTACCAAGTTCTAATCGCAGGGCCATTTCCTCAACCCCCTTATCTTCTAATTGTGCTCTCAATTACACTTGTGAGCAGAACTGAGCAGAATATCCAGATGTGCATAGAGCTGCATAGAGAGCAGACTGTTACGTCACTACTCTGTGACATGAGGCCTCCTCACATGGAGCCCAAAATACCCATGTCTACCAAGAAACAATACAGTGAGGATCAAGGCTGCCACCAGAATAAGGTTCTTCTGAGTTTTTTAGAGAGAGATAGCTAGTTAACCACAGGCTTTTCCTTTACATGCCATCCCTGAAGGAGACCTCATGGCCAAAGCATTCTTAGGGTATGGCTACACTTGAGAGTTGCAGCACTGGTGGAGGCTTTCCAGCGCTGCAACTTAGTAACTGTCCACACCTGCAAGGCACATCCAGCGCTGCAACTCCCTGGCTGCAGCGCTGGCTGAACACCTGGTCTGCTTGGGGTGTAACGATTGCAGCGCTGGTGATGCAGCGCTGCTCGTCGGGTGTGGCCACACACCAGTGCTGTTATTGGCCTCCAGGGTATTAGGAGATATCCCAGAATGCTTTTAACTAAATTACTCTCTTTGTCTTGCATCCGAAGAAGTGGGTATTCACCCACGAAAGCTCATGCTGCAAAACGTCTGTTAGTCTATAAGGTGCCACAGGATTCTTTGTTGCTTTTACAGATCCAGACTAACACGGCTACCCCTCTGATACTCTCTTTGTTTTGTTATACAGCCTCTCTTTGTTTTGTTGTGAACGCTCCGGGAGCTGCTTATCTACAAAACAAACACAGCTCCTGTTTGCTGTGATCAATCTGTAACTCAGTGAACAATCAAATGAGATAAACCCTGTGAATGAGGCAGGCAGGGAGATGAGTGTTTGCTTGACGAGAGAAACAGCGGGGGCAGGGTGGAGAAAGAGAGTCCCTTGGAGCAGCTGCTTATCTGGTCTGCAGGCTGTTTGCAGTTAAGTGTAAGGGGTCGGGAAAATTTTCTGATTTTGCAAGGCAGGGAGCTGATACACAGTGTCGGCTCCAAAAATCCACTCTCTCTCTCTCCCCCGCTCCATGTCACACTACACCCCACCGCCCTCTTTTGAAAAGCACGTTGCTGCCACTTGAACGCTGGGATAGCTGCCCATAATGCATCACTCCCAACAGCGCTGCAAATGCTGCAAATGTGGCCACACTGCAGCGCTGGTAGCTGTGAGTGTGGCCACACACCAGCGCTTTCCCTACACAGCTGTACGACCAGCGCTGTAACTCCCAGCGCTGCAACTCTCAAGTATAGCCAAGCCCTTAGCCTTAATTTCTGGTTTTGATATGCATAAAAGCTTTTGATCCATTAGTAGTTTCCCTCCTTTTATCTTCCTCTTTTCTAACTGAGAATCATTGGGTGAAATCCTGGCCTCACAGAAGTCAATTAAAGGTTTGCCATTATCTCTTGGGAAGAGTTGGGTAAAGAAGAAAAAGAAAAGGCTGTGATTCCGTTTACCTTGATTGTTGGTATAAAGGCAGTGGTGAGGTATGAGCAGAGCCGAGGAGGCAGAGTCAGTT
The DNA here is from genome assembly GCF_016161935.1 of Mauremys reevesii. Classification (NCBI taxonomy): domain Eukaryota; kingdom Metazoa; phylum Chordata; order Testudines; family Geoemydidae; genus Mauremys; species Mauremys reevesii. The sequence continues at coordinate 92,629,632 of NC_052625.1, forward strand.
TGCTGATATCCTTGTCATCCCGCAGAGAGCTAGCGATGGTCTGCTGGCATAGGAGCTGCAGGCTGGAGACCCTGTGCTCTACTCTGACAACATAGAGTGCAGGGCCAGAAGCCATGAGCAGGCGTGAGTCCCTGTGGCCCCAGCAAATGGAGATTATGGGACGCTGCGAGGAAGGAAGATTGCACAACTTAACACGAGAGGCATTTTCTCCCAGACACTGTGCAGCAAGACATATATTCTGTAGTGCCATTTTAATCTAGCACCAGCAGCATTAGCAAAGGCCTTAAAAAACAAGTTAAAATAAACATAACGGTGCATTATGATACTGCCCTCAAAGGGAGCTAGTATACAGTAACACTGAGCATTTATTTTCAGTAACAATACTTCGTATTTACATAGCATTCTTCAGCCATAGTTTGCAAAGCTCTTTACACAGGTGGGTAAAGCATTCTTCACCCCATTTCACAGACGAGGAAGGTGAGGCCCCAATGGTAAGTCACTCCTTCAGAATCACTCACTGCATCAATAGCTGAAACAGGAACAGGACTCGGGTCTTTGGATTCCCCATCCAGCACCCTCTGTGCTACCAGACTACCTTGTAAGAGTTTTACAAAGGTTTAATCAAACTTCACAACACCCAGACTTACTTGGTAAGTGGTATAACTCACATTTTCAGCTTGGAAAACTGAGACACTGAGAAGTTAAGCAACTCACCTAAGGGCACTCAGTGAATCAGTGGCACAGCTGTGATTAGCACACAGGAGTTCCTGCCTCCGAGTCCCAAACTGAAGTCATTACCCCATGCTGCCTCCCCAGGATATATTTCCAGATGAAAATAAAATCTAAAGCACTAACATAAACAAACTGCACCTATTGCCCTTTACTCACCCATTTGTTTGTGGTGCTAAATGTCCAAATTCATATCAATAAAACACAAGAATAAAGAGTTAGAGGAGACTGGGTTGAAGTAGGTAAGCCCCTGAAAGGTACAGCAAAAACCACATCAGGCCATCCTTTGCGCTTCCACAACACAAGGACATGAAAGGCTCACATGGGGAAATGTAGAACAAATAAAAGGAACCAGTTTTCAGATAGTATATCATCTGGCTGTGAAATTAATTCATGTAGCTGGATTAAAAAATAAATAGACTATATATTTTTATAACCACCAGCTTTTATAGCTATCTGTACTAAGGATAACCTCGTGCTTCAGGGTGTAAACTGATCCCCATTTGTCAAATTTTCCTATATACCCCTTTGAGCTTTCTCCCACATTGCTCCTTATGCAACGAAGGGGCTCCCCAGAAACATCTGCAAAGCCACTACACTCTGTCCTCCTTACAAGTCATTTCTGTCCCGATGCCTCCAAAACAGCCTAGTCTACATGTCTGCCAGGCAAGTGTGCTAGGACAACTGCTTCCTGTGCTTCTCATAATCAACTCACCTGTGCTCTCGCCATGTTTGCTGTACTGACCTCTCGTCTCTCCTTTTAGGGCTTGTTTACACTGACATTTAGTTGGCAGCAAGCTGGGGTGTAAATCTACCCTGTGCTAGCCTGCTGTGCACTAAGCATCTGTATGGATCTGCTGCCGCGCATGAAAAGTTCCCCAGTGTGCTTTGATCTACTCCCATTTTGAAGCACTGTGCACTTAGCACCATGGAGTCTTGATTCTGGATTGGGGCCTGTAGGTGCTCACACAATACAAACAAACAACAGGGGTGAGAAAGAAATTGTTTTCTTTGGAAATAACATTGCACAAGAGACTACAGTGAGTGTATTGTAGAGGGTTATCCCTTTCTCTGAAGCACCAGCTCCTGGGCCACTGCTCGGCACAAGCCTGGTCTTGATGGACTAGGTCCTAATCCCAGAAATGTCTAGGTTAGAGGTGTTGTTTAGGTAAAGAATTAACAGAATTTACTGAAAGGTTAGGTATATGTTAAAGTGGTCACTTAAAAATGTCTTCAACTTCTAACCAAAACACACTGAACAAGAATTGAGCATGCAGAAGGCAAGCAGCAACAGAGAATTAGTCATCAGGAACATGAGGTCTCCCTCTGAAAGATTTCGTAGTGTACAGATATCTGGTTTAGATCTGCTAAGAAGAAAATATTAATCTAGCCCAGAAGAAAGACTTTTCCTTGAGTTACAACTTCAGAATGTTTAAAAAGGAGAAACTGGGGCAAGATGATTTTAGGTGAATGACAGACAGCAAGTGCAGCTGCTTCACACCACCTCAATGCTTATCGTCAAGATAAAGGGGAGGATGAAGCAACTTTCTAAAAGAGGATTTTCCCTGCTGTGCCATCTCACCCTAGTTTTACATTTAAAGGAAAATATTAGTTTTAAGATGGGAGGATTACGATGAAGTACATCCAGACACCCCACACACACACCCTCCTGCAGAGGTATCAACCTTCAGGCTGTCTGCTATGCAAATGGAAAACTGCAACAGGGGAACATTACGATTTTCACAGCGACCACTAAAGGCACTTTGTAGTGGACAATGGCACTTGTAACCCAGTGGGCTAGCTTGCCTTTATTATATTTACTGCTTTGCATTCTATTCCCGTTGGCCTGTATCCTGTAAGACATTAGCTTCAGCGAGTTAGCATAAGGCTTGAGGCCTATGAACTTTGCATAGATAAACGGCCCAACGAAAACCCCCAAGTATTTGGGGAGCTGAAAATAGAGTTTAAGGGAATGTTCCGACCACAAGTACATGATTCAACCACAGACATGTCCTGGAAACGAACTGACCTACATAACAGGTACATGAGATACATCTAAAACTAGTCTGCTTGGGATTGATTATTTGTTTTATTATAATAGGTTTATAGATTTATATTAGAGTATATTTTGGCTGTAACGCAAGAGACCTACAGGCTACATCCTGTATGTTGAGCTAGGGCAAAGTTAGCATGCTGTGTTTGGGACCTTTCACCTAGATAGATGATGATGAGCTAAAGCATAAGTTCCATATATGGCTACAACCTTTGCCATAGATAGTGTGACGGACTCAGCCCAGAAGGATATAAGAGAGTAGTGGAAGGCAGGTATATCAGCCTCGGAATGAACAGGTCCCGTTCCTGGATAGCCAAACAAAGGCTACTCAAGACATCTGATGCCAATTTAACCAGTTATGGTTGTTAGACTAATGCCTGCGCCTGACCTCAATTAACTGGCAAAGGGTCAGTTAAGGCCCTTAGGCTAATGGAGACAGCTGGAACCAATTAAGGTCCCACTCATACTTAAAAGTTCTCCTTTCTAGTTCTCTCAAGAGAAGCCCAAGTGAAAGAAGCTGGAGGAGAGGAAGAATTGCTCAATCCTGAGGTAAGGGTGAAGCTAGGAAAAGAGGACCACAGGGAAGTGGCCCAGGGAATCAAAGCAGCATCAGTGATGGAGGGAAAGCCGCCAAAAGCTGCTACCATTAGGGTCCCTGGGCCGGAACCCAGAGTAGAGGGCGGGCCTGGGTTCCCCTCTTCCCCCTCCTTGCTCTACAGAGATCCCCTTGAGAGGGGAAGCAGACTTTGGTCCAGGCAGGAGGCCAAACTGCACCTACTGAGCTCTAAGGAGCAGCAGAGACTGTGGGTATTCCACCTTCCCACTTCCCATACTGGCCTGTGATGAAAGTAGCTCAATAAGCTGTGACCTTTGCTGCTGTACTGAGAAAGGGAGGTCCAGGGGGGAGGGATAGCTCAGTGGTTTGAGCATTGGCCTGCTAAACCCAAGGTTGTGAGTTTAATCCTTGAGGGGGCCATTTAGGGAACTGGGGTAAAAATCTGGGGATTGGTCCTGCTTTGAGCAGTGGGTTGGACTAGATGACCTCCTGAGGTCCCTTCCAAACCTGATATTCTATGATAATGTGGGCCTTACTGAGCTTCTGAGGCCACTGAACCCGCCTGGAAGCACAGGACTCACCAATACAGGCTCAGAGCTTTGTCACAATAGATAAAGGATGCATTGAAGCAGGTTGGCATAGGGGCTTTCCTAAGTTCATACCCTTTTAAACTTAATAGGTACACCACAACTTGGGAAGAATCAAAATAACCGGTTAGGACAGAAACAACAAATGTGATACCTAACCACAAAAGGGCCATGGTAATGAACTGATGTGTATAATAATACGTTTAGATCATTGATATACTAATCAATAGGAAAAAGACACTAACATTAGTAAGGTGAGGAAATACAAATAAGGAAAAGGGGGAAAATCCCTTACTGAATATACAACAAACATAGAGGTGTCCGCTAATATTATAGAAGTGGCATTACAGCTTAGGGGCAGTAAGAGGAGGAGATGTAGTCCTTGGGAGGTGCCAGAATGATGGCCACTGGTGATAAGGAGGAAGGGGATGGTGATGAGGAAGATGATGGCTGACATTTCAGGTTCATCTACAGGAGATGGTGTGATTGTATGGATGTGCAGATGTACATTCTGTAGTAACTCCATCTATCTTACCAAGTTGGGGTGTTTGTGACTGTGCTAAATGTATTAATAAACTATAGTTGTAAATATAAGAGTTCCTATAGTGTGAGTTGCAACTGTGCACATCGTGGTTCCCAACTATATTATAATTGAAATAATACTGGGCCTGATCTTGGGACAAGAACCTTTCAACTCTCAAAGTGATAACTGGGGATTCTTAAGTAATCAATATAATTAATACATAATCTAAAGATCGGGCAACACACTTAAAAGAACTGAGAAATCCCTGAAGTATCATCAAAAAGAGCATAACCACACACGCAGGAGATTTTGTCTGTTCTAAATTATGTTTAATTGTAGGTACTTTTTTTAAAAGTAGGAAACCCATTGGCAGTAGATTCTACATAGAATCATGAGACTGGAAGGGACCTTGAGAGGTCATCTAGTCCAGTCCCCTGCACTCATAGCAGGACTAAGTATTCTCTCATGGCAGAACCCAGCCTTGGGCCACTACCGGCAGGAATCTCCCTTGTAGTCCCTTATGGTCATTCTTCGGTTGCTCATTGGACAGAACCAACCTCCACCCTGTGCTGAGGGCACCTGGGACCTGGCTCCGTAGCTCAGGGGTTAGAGCTTGGGTCTTGTAAACCAGGGGAGTGCAGCAGGGTTGGGAACTCAGAACTGGCCAATGCAGCTCATAAAATAGGGAGGACTGGACAGAGAAGGGGCAAGGCCAGGGCACATGGGGATGTGCTGATTTATGCTGTGGAGTCGGGGCGGCTCTAGGTTTTTTTGCTGCCCCAAGCACGGCAGTCAGGCAGCCTTCGGCGGCATTTCTGCGGGAGGTCCGCCCCGGTCCCGTGGATTCGGTGGCGGTTCTGTGGGAGGTCCGCCGGTCCCGCGCCTTTGGCATGCCCGCTGCCGAAACTGCGGGACCGGCGGACCTCCCGCAGAAACGCTGCCCAAGGCTCCCTGACTGCCACTCTCACAGTGACCGGCAGGCCACCCCCGGCGGCTTACCACCCCAGGCATGCGCTTGCTGTGCTGGTGCCTGGAGCCGCCCCTGTGTGGAGCCCTGGAGAGGACAGGAGCAGAAGTGCCCTATTTTCTCCAAAGGATTAATCCTACTGTGGGTACAGCTTCCTCTGGCAGTACAGATGGTCTAAACTACACCCCTTTCTACATGCTGGATGAATCAACATGTTACTCCTGGGGGAATTCTACATAAAAACATTAAAAACTCTGCACCAAAAATGTTTAATTTCTGTGCACCATATTTTAAAATTCTGCATATTTTATTTGTCAAAATAACAATATATTCACTCCAATTTCAATTATTTTGGTAATCTATTTCAAAATACCTGTCAACAAGTATGTCAACAATACAGACAACAGGGGGGGAAAAAGAGACACCTCTTCCCCCCCTCCCCCCACCCCAGGAGTAGAGAGTTAAAGAAAACCCTACAACAACCCAGTTCCAGTTTGGAGGTGCTAGCTGTGGCTGTGGGGAGGGCCCCCCAGACCTCAAATACCCACAGTCCCATTCCCCAACAGCCTCCCCCCAGCCCAGATACCTGCAGTCCCTTTCCCCCCAGAGCCCAGCTGCAGGGCACCCCCCAGTCCAGACCCCTGTACCCCTCCTCACACCAGCCATGGGGCACCACCCCATCCCAGATACCCGCATTCCCCTCACCCCACAGCCTTTACTCCCCCCATCTTCTTTACTGTCCTGCCAGGTGATGCAGTGCGGCCCTGCCTTTCCACACCCTTTTCAGAACCGGATCCCCTAGGCACTCTCCCATCCCCTGGGCAGATGAGACTCAAGCCAGGCAGCTGGAGCATGCAGAGCCTCCATCCCCACCGGGCTGGGTGCTCTGTGAGCTGGACTCTGCAGAGTCCAGTGGACCTTAGGGGCGACCAGCAGCTCTGCAGCACCAATTCTACAGGGGAAACATGAAATTCTGCGCAGAACATTAATTCTTCACAAATCCTGCAGTGCACAGTGGGACAGAATTCCTCCAGGAGTAAGATGTGTATATAATACAGAGAGAAGGAATACACAATTGTGTGGTATAGCACTGGGGTTTTATCAACATGTGGGTAGGATGGACACATTATTCATGACTTTTGAAGCCATGGGTGGCACCTCTGGCAGGAAGGTGGTGTGGGCGTGAGCAGTACAAGGTGGAAAGTTAGGAGGGCATGAGTTCTAGTCATGGTTCTGCCGCTGACTCACTGTGTGGCCTGGTGCAGTTTCAGTCTCAATTTCCCAACCTTAATTTTGTTGTTTTACATGCTTGACTTGACTACATTTTCCAATGTAGTTTTTCTGTATGTGATGTTTATAAATACACAGATGTGCAGGTATGTATATACACACACAAATATATGTACTTTATATTCTATTCAAATCACAGCACTTAAACGCTCACATTGCTATCTCTAGGTAGTCCCTCTATCACATAAAATGGCTTAGCAGTTTCCTCCCATAGATCTTTACATCTTTTTATCTCAACATTTTCTAAGCCATCAGCCAATCTTCATGCTGGTATCGATTTCTCTTTTGCTTATGGATACTGCAGAAATGCTTTGTTGGCATTTTCTTCAGGACAGCATGGCAGTAGGACAATTCTACAGCGTTCTTCATATCTAACATCCAGCATCACTTCACACAAGGTGAAGGACTATAGGGATTCAAAGTGAGGTAGTTTAAAAAAAAAATTCATTATTACAGACAGGGAAAAAAAAACTCAACTGCCAGATGTGGCCTGACCTTTAAATGCACTGATCAGAATAGCATTTCTCAACAGCTGCCCCTCACACACATCCTCCCTGAACTGTGAAGATGTGGATCGATTCCTGCAGCAAGTCAATTATCAACCTGCCACAGTGCTCCATCCAAATTCTATGGTGTGAAGTAGCTGGCCTGAGATGTCCTTGCTTCTCATAAAGCATTCCATTTATTTAGGGCAGTTCCAATAAAAAAGGGGGGGAAATGCTGTTGATAACCATACCACCTTATATACATTCTATTATACTTTATAGGGAATGTGCAAGCAGATCTACCATAAAGTGTTTAACATGAATGGACATTTGTTTTTTGCTGGGAGCAGGGAAATGCAGCCACAAATTCTGGTACTTTCATTTCCATTTTTATTAGGGCTGTCAAGAGATTAAAAAAATTGATCGCGATTAATTGCACTGTTAAACAATACAATACCATTTATTTAAATATTTGTGGATGTTTTTTACATTTCCAAATATATTTATTTCAATTACAACACAGAATACAAAGTGTACTGTGCTTACTTTCTATTTATTTTTAATACAAATATTTGCACTGTAAAAACCAAAATAAATAGTATTTCAATTCACCTAATACAAGTACTGCAGTGCAATCTCTATCATGAAAGTTGAACTTACAAATGTTGAATTATGTACAAAAAAACTGCACTCAAAAATAAAACAATGTAAAACTTTTGAGCCTACAAGTCCACTCAGTCCTACTTCAGCCAATTGCTCAGACAAACAAGTTTGTTGACATTTGCAGGAGATAATAGTGCCTGCTTTTTGTTTACAGTGTCACTTGAAAGTGAGAACAGGCGTTCGCATGGCACTGTTGTAACCGGTGTCACAAGATATTTACGTGCCAGATGCTAAAGATTCATATGTCCCTTCATACTTCAACCATCATTTCAGGGGACATGCATCCATGCTGATGAAGGGTTCTGCTCGATAACAATCCAAAACAGAGCGGACCGATCAATGTTCATTTTCATCATCTGAGGCGGATGCCACCAGCAGAAGGTTGATTTTCTTTTTTGGTGGTTCGGGTTCTGTAGTTTCCACATCTGAGTGTTGGTCTTTTAAGACTTCTGAAAGCATGCTCCACACCTTGTCCCTCTCAGATTTTGGAAGGCACTTCAGATTCTTAAACCTTAGGTAGAGTGCTGTAGCTATTTTTAGAAATCTCACATTGGTACCACCTTTGCGTTTTGTCAAATCTGCAGACAGTGTTTGTAAACCAAAGAACACATGCTGGGTCATCATCCAAGACTGCTATAACATGAAATATATGGCAGAATGTGGGTATATAAGAGCAGGGGACATACAATTCTCCCCCAAGGAGATCAGTCACAAATTTAATTAACACACTTTTTTTTTTTTTTTTTTAAGCAAACATCATCAGCATGGAAGCATGTCCTCCAGAATGGTGGCTGAAGCATGAGGGGGCATACGAATGTTTAGCATATCTGGCATGTAAATACCTTGCAACACTGGCTACAAAAGTGCCATGCAAATGCCTGTTCTCACTTTCAAGTGACATTGTAAATAAGAAGCAGGCAGCAATATTTCTTGCCAATGTAAACAAACTTGTTTGTCTTAGCAATTGGCTGATCAAGAATTAAGACTGAATGGACCTGTAGGCTCTAAAGTTTTACATAACTGGACTCAAAAACAAAACAATGTAACAAAAAAAAATCTACATTTGTAAGTTACACTTTCACAACAGAGATTGCACTACAGTACTTTTATAAAGTGAACTGAAAAATACTATATAATTTTACAGTGCAAATATTTGTAATAAAAATAATATAAAGTGAGCACTGTACACTTTGTATCCTGTCTTGTAATCAATATATTTGAAAATATAGAAAAACATCCAAAAATTTAATAAATTTCAATTGGTATTCTATTGTTTAACAGTGTGATTAATCACGATTAAGTTTTTTAATCGGTTAATTTTTTTGAGTTAATTGTGTGAGTTAACTGCAATTAATTGACAGCCCTAATTTTTATCATACAAAATGCCAGCAGATTTTATACGGATCTCATCAGAAAATATAAATGCCTGAATGAATCCCAGGGATCAAATACAAACACACCAGAAAAAGTTTAATTTCTATACAAATAAAAAGGCTTTTAGGGCTAAGCAATGCTAATTTTAAACACAGTACATCGAAGGGCAATTATTGAGATGTTTTACACAAGAAGCACACTAAGTGCAAACACAGATTTAAAACTTGGGTAACAATGAGCTAGATTGTTTCAGAAACAGAAAGGGGGATAGAGACTCTAGTATGTCTCTGTGGCTACATGCATCCCAGCTGGGAATGTCCTTCCTTATGTTACAGTACTGTGCTGGACTGGATACTCCTAATTAAGTTAGCTTCCTGTGCTACTTTTTCTTATTTGACTCATTCTTCCCCCTGCCAGGGGACCAGTATAATTAGGCTTGGAAGGATTAGATTTTTATTGGTAAATGTTGGTCAACATCCATTTCACTGCACACACACAAACTGATGAAAAAATATTTCCATCAATTACACTCTAAATCTGCAGACAGAAAAAGAAAGAAAAATGCTGCTTGAGAACTTTTTAGAGTTTGATTTAAGGGTATTTACTTTGTATATTTTGACATGTGATGTTGACAATTTATGTTTAACAGTTATAAAGATTTAACTTGGTGAATCAACTTCTACAGTAATTAAATAATATCTGACCCTCCCCTCATAATTTCCCACAACTGTGAAAATTGAAATTGACAAAAATGCTAAAAAATAAACACAGTATCCACCAAAATCATTAAAAAATAAAAATCAAATTCTGCTAAGTCTAAATATAATATACAAACCTTTCATCCCATTCACACAGGTCAGTCAATCTGAATTAAGTGAAAGTCATATGCTCCTTATTGATTTCCCATGTGCTCAGAAATCCTGTGCACTAAGGCCTGCTCACTGTCTGAACCAATACCTTGCCTACTGGGACTAGACGCTCCACTGGTTGTGAAATACAGTATCCATGAAAATTAGATTCTGGGGCAGGAAGTCTCACTGCCGGACATGAACCAATGAGCTGGGTTTTGGCGTTGATAAGTACTGCAGGATTTAAAATCTTTCAGCAGTGTTATAGTTATAAAGGAGAATCTATCTGATTAATGAATATGTTTAAGTACAACTGAAAAGAAACTAAACAACATTTTTGCTTGCTAATTCTCTCCTTCACTTAAGAAAGGTTGAAGTTTTACAGACACACATTCAACTCCTAGATAATTTTTCTTTCTTTCTTTCTTTCTTTCAAAAAGAGAGGAGGGATGGCCCCTTGGCTATGGTACTAGCCTGAGACTTAGAAAACATAGATTCAAGTCCTTGCTCTGCTCCAGGCTTCCTATGTGACAAGTCACATAGCCTCCCATCTCCTTGGAGCCCTAAGTTGAATGGATTTTATATCATTACAGGTTATCTGCAAAATTTCTTGATCTTTAATCCACCAATTAAGATGCCAGACTTTTATGGGACAGAAACAGTACTAAAAAGGCAGAGAGGCCTTGTGCTTATAATAAAGTGCTAGGAAGCAGGAGAATCCTGCTTTTATATCCAAGCTGTGCCACTCAAAGTAAAGCCATAAGGAAGTCATTATTTCTGTATAGCTCAACACAGTGTGTGAATTTGGTGAAAGAAATCCCTGAATACCATATTCTGCTGAATTGAGCTATATTAAATAAAAACTTACCTTTGTTAAAACACTGAACAGGAAGGTCCACAGTCCATAACACAAGGTCTGTACAAGGCAGACAAAACTCTAGTATTCTTAGAAGGTTAGGCCCAGGCCAATTAGGAGTTTGGACATACCCATAATCTGTCTGAAAGAGGCAGGGCAGGAATTACTTTCTTTTACTACACATCTAGAGGAATCATAACGCTTTTTTTTTTAAACCAGGTGAATTTGATATAAGCATGGGGCTTGCTTGCTTGTTACAAAAAGCTGTTATATTATGCCAATTCAGGGGAGCTCAACTTAGGGAGTAAAAAACCTCCAATAGGGCATCAGGTTTTGAGCCACACTGCCTTTCCCATATTGCTCAGTGTGGTATTGGAGATTGTCCAAGTTTGAGAACCACAATACTAAATAGCTATACTTTGATTAATGAATTAACCAGAAAAAGAAGAGCCAACTTCTGAGCCTAATCTTGCTCTGTATGAGATCTAAGGTCTGTACGAGTTCTATCACTGATTTTAACAGGCGCAGGAGCAAACCCAGTATTTTTAGATGCAACCTATAGCTTTTCAACAGCCAACTAGAAAACTGGGGTAAAAATATTTAGCTTCCTTCTTTCAAAAAAAAAAAATTAGTTCCAACTCATTTTATACTATGTCTACCTTCCTGAATTTGTACAGCTCCTTTTCTGTTCTAACAATATCAGAATAAAAAGTTCTGTAACAATCAACAAAAAATTACACACAAAACTAGAACCTTTTAAACTGAGCACCCTACTGAACTAACATTTAAATAACTGATGCATTGAGAAAAATGTGATCACACTATAAAACTGTCCATTTATCAAGGTCAGCTGTAAACCTAATATTGCTAAGTATACAGTCAGTTATGGACTGTGCCATGTTGATTCCACTCCCTCCACACAGGTAGTTCACTTTGGCCTGATTCTGCTTTACCTGCCCCAATTTTACAGTGGTGTAACTCCATACACTATAGTGGAGTTACTCTCAATCTACACTCATGTAAATGAGATCACAATCAGGATCTCCAGGCCCCAATTCCCGTTGCTATGGTCCTCTCTGGGCCATGGAAGAGAGAATTTTAAGGCCCATAGAAAGGATCAGCACCTAAGCAAATTATCTGAGCCATTAAGCAGAATGAATTATCACAACTTCACAGATTTTTGTAATGTCTGCAGTGAGGCAACTGTGGAGTGATGTTGTAGGAGCCACCCCTACTGGGAAGCTATGAAGCAACTGTATCCAGTCGGAGGATGGCTTTAGGACAGCATGTATAGTAAACTGATATACTGAAGACCCTGCCACACGTCCAATGAGTAATTCTGAAGCGACAGAATTGGGTTGCAGCATTCCTGATAAACAATTTTAGCAAGACTGTAATGAGAGTCTTGAGTAAGTCCAATTATTATTATCATTGTTTCTGTTTAATGCAGGAGAAAGGGTTATGATAGTTAAATAAATACAAACAGTTTGTAAATGTCCCTCCAATAAAGTATGCATGAAAGGGCATTTTACTATTTTTATTCTATTTTAAAATGCAAGAGAAGCATTACTGAAAAACAAAACGACTGAAGAAAGGAATTTGGCTTATCTTTGCTTGATCAGATTTGGGTGGCGGGAAAGAAATGTTAAACAATTAGATTTACAGGAACAGACAGTATTCCTTTGACTAATTTACAGTTTATGGGCAGCCTTTAAAACAGTGGCTCTCAAACTTTTGTACTGGTGACCTCTTTCACATAGCAAGCTTCTGAGTGTGACCCGCCCCCCTTAAAAATTAAAAACGCTTTTGAATATTGTCATAAACAAATAGTTAAGGGTTAAAGTCTCTTTTACCTGTAAAGGGTTAACAAGCTCAGTAACCTAATGAACACCTGACCAGAGGACCAATCAAGGGACAGGATAATTTCAAATCCCTGTGGAGGGAAGGCTTTGTCTGTGTTCTTTGTTTGAGTTGTGTGCTCTCTTTGGATCTAAGAGAGGCCAGACATGTCTCCAAGTTCTCCTGAAGTATTTCCTACTATCCAGTATAGTGAGTATTAGAAAGGCGAATTAGTCTTATAATTTGATTTCTACATTTGCAACTGTGTGTTTGCTGGAGAAATATCTTTATTTCTGTTTGCTGTTACTTTGATTATTCTGAGAAAGGAGGGGGGGGGAGAGCCTCTCCAGGTTTATAAGTTAGACCCTGTATTTTTGCATCCTGGTAATACAGAGATAGTGTACTTTTTTTCTTTCTTTAATAAAATCTTTTCTTTTTTAGAACTTAATTGATTTCTTCCCTTGTTTGGATTTTCAGGGGAAGGGGGGGGGGGAAAAGTGAATCCCTCTTTGTTTGATTCAAGGAATTTGAATCCAAGTATCTCTCCTAAACACTAGGAGAGGGAAGGGGGGAAATGGTTTGTTTCCCTTTGTGTTGAGATTCAAGTTTGAATCTGTGTTCCCCAGGGGAAGTTTTTGGGGGAACAGGGAGCGTGTCAGACACTTAAAACTTGACTGGTGGCAGCAAGAACCAGATCTAAACTAGGATTTTAGTTTAGAGGAGTCCATGCAGGTCCCCATCTTGTGAACGCTAAAGTTCAAAGTGGGGAATAAACCTATAACAAATATATTTAGCACCGTTATAAATATTAGAGGCAAAGCGGGATTTGGGGTAGAGATTGACAGCTCATATAATAACCACATGACCCCCAGTTTAAGAACCTGCTTTAAAATATATTATTTGTATAAACAAGCACTGGAACCGCAAGTGCAGTTGATAGCCCAATATTACAGATCTTTGAGATTTTTATTCAGATAACTGTATATAGGGGATGGTTCCAATAAGATAAATGTATAAAGGCTCAGTACCGTGCGGTGATGAACACCCTCAACTCTCAGTGAGTTCAACAGGAGCTGAGAGTACGTGGTGCCTCAAGGTAAATTCCAATACTGGTTCAAGGCCTGCCACTGTTGTTCAGTCTATCCAGGTTTTTTGTATATGCCATTTTGTGATATTAAGGGGAGCAATGGCTGTTGGGGTTAATGCCACTGACAGGGCAATATGTCAAAGGCTGTTACACCTTGATGTCTATACTCTCCCAACAGTGAATTATTTTTCATATAGATCTTAGGCTGGATTGAATGCTTCTGACAGAGCATGATCCCCTGGCTTATGATGTTATTTATATTCAGAGATCGTAGTCAGAAAACTAGGTTAGCCATTTATGAACAATATAATCACTCATTGATGGTCAGGGATTAAGAGTTGATAACCAGATGTTAGACACCAAACTGTACCAAAGCAGGAGGAGAAGATGGGGACATAAAGCACAGTTTGTTCTCAAGGGAAACTGTGACAATGATCATCATCATCATCATTATGAGTAAACCAAAGTGAACAGTTCTGAGGTTCTTATTCCTACTCTGTGGCTAGCTGTGGCTTTACATCAAGTAATGTACGATCTAACTAAACAATATAAATTCTACAGCAGCTTTCACGGAGTTATTTTTATAAACTACCCAATAAATTGTCACTTAATCCCCACCAAAACATCCAGAATATACAAACAGCATAAACAATAACAGTTTAATGTATTTTACAGTGAAGACACCAGGTAACTGCTTTATCAGACATATGAACCAGGAGTGCCTCACACTAAATCAATTTTGCACCAGTAATCTGATCTCTGCAATGTTCAGTGCTGCTTAACTTTCTTGCCATTAATTAAATCAAGAAGTGTGCTGATATAAAATAAATGCACCATCCATTCATACACTGCCTGTTGTAGAGGAAACAGCTTTCATAGCAGGGTTTGAGATGTGACAAACTCTCCTCTTCCCACTCATTCCCTTTCAATTGCCAATGGTCAATTTTATAAAATCCCATCACAGCACTGACTGCCATTCTCCAGCAGAGTACTGATTTTACTGCTGCTGCTGTTCATAAGACAAATTACTGGTACTGGGGACTCAGTCTGTCCACTACATGTATCTTTGGAGCAGCCATGTAGAATAACAAATGTCACTAACAATCTTTTTGTGCAATAACAAGTTCTAGCTGATTTTGTCAGTAATCCAAGTGATCTACAAATTCTAGTACACTGCTACTTAGATCAGGGATGGGGACTTCATCTGGTCAACCAGAACATTTTATTTGGTCTGCCACAGCCCCAGCTCAGGGCAGGAGTTCTGGCAGCACCAGGGCTAAGAAGGGGGCGTGGCAGGATGGGGCATCACGGGGGGCGGGGGAAGGCTGGCCTGCACATATGCACGCATCACATACCTTGTGGTGAGATCCAATGGGCTGGAGGAGGGAGCTGGGTCCAGCACCGTAGGACCAGAGCTACATCTGTGGGGTGAGTGCAGGCTCGCTCTCAAACCCTGCCCGCTTGGGGCCTCCCACTACCCAGTAACAGGACACCCTCCCACTGAAGTTATCCCTCCCCTGGGGGCAAGACCCAACACTCCCCAACCTGCCAAAGGATTTTAGTGCCTAGTATCTTCAAGTTGCCAATCCCGGACTTAGATGGTAATATTATTAGGCCCAGTGTTCAAACGTGTGGACACATACAATCTAAATGGACAAAGGACAGGAGAAAGAGATCCAAAGTACCTTGTTTAGGTACCCCTCCTCTCAATTTCACCAGTGTAAATTACAAATTAATTTAACTGAAGTTAACAGAATTACACAAACCAATGTGAGATGAAAATCAGGCCCTAATCTTAAACCTGGTCTACACTCAGTGTTTGTAAGAGTATAATTATTTTGGTTAGGATGTGATTTATTTTTTTACTGAAATAGTTATACCAGTATGGTCCATAGTGTGGACACAGCTATACCAGTAAAAAGGTATCTTGTACTGATATCATTTATTCTGCTTCCTATCTGGGGAATTATACTGCTATCACCAAAATAGTTATACTGGTATAAGCACTTTTGGGGCTTGTCTACACATTGACACTGAGGAAAATTAATCTGAATTAACTAAAGGTGTGCATTTAAAGTGTTTTAGTTAAAGCAAATTAAAACTTTGTGTGGACACCTTCTTCAGAATTAAAGTGTCCTTAATTCACTTTATTCTATTTGGAAGCTAAACTGAATTAAGGCCACTTTAATTCTGAATGAGATATCCACATTGGGGTTTAAAGCGGTCTAACTAATCCACTTTAAATTCACACCTTTAGGTAATTCAGATTCATTTTCTTAAGTGTCCCCATGTAGACAAGCCCTTATACTGGCATAACTGCATCCACCTGGGTGGTGGGGGAGGTTGTACTGTTTTAACTATACCAATATAGTTGAAGTGGTACCAACTGTATGTGTAGACAAGCCCCAGCAGCTAAATCAGCACTTAGATGCCTATATACACATTTGGGTACCTAATATTTTTCACCCAAGCTTGGATGCGGAACATATTATAAATAAACAAAAAAACCCACAAAAGAATTAAATTCAAACTAAAATGTATGTAACTAATTACTCTATGCTACTCTTGAGAGATAAATAAATACAAATGTGGAAATTCAGGAGTTAGCTTGCTATGAAGTCCTTAACTCAGCATTTTGTACCCACTTCTTCTCATGGTATTGCAGAATAAATAAATAATAATTAATAATGTATATCTATGGAACATTCCATCACTTGCGGATTTCAGAGCACTTAAACATTAAGCCTCACAACACCATGGAGAAGAATGAAAGAGGTGTTGTCCCCATTTTATAGACAGCCAACCAAAGCATAGGGTGAAATTCATTCCTGTTCAGAGAGCCAGCAGAAAACATATGCACCACTTAAGTCTTATTTTGTGGACTCAAGTGGCATGTAGGTCTTTTGCTGAAGTTCACCCAGAGAGATTAAGTGACTTGCCGAAGGTCACGTGGGAAGTCTGTGGTGAATCTGTGAATAGAAACAAGCCCTCCCAACTCAGAATTCTATGTTTTACCCATAATACCATCCGTGCCCATAAAAGTAATAAAAGATTCATACATTGTAGGACCTCCTGTTCTATCAGGTTGTCCTACCCCTACACTAAGACAGAATTGTCCTGAATATGTAAGGAGATAATAGACAGGGAGGACAGTCCTGTGGTTAAGATATTGGATTTAGACTCAGGAGATATGAGTTCAATTCCTAGTTCTGCCACAGATTTCCAGTGTGACTTTGGGTAAGGCACTTAGACACAGGTTGTTAAAGGTGGTGGTGTGCTCAGTATTGCAACACCTGACTGATTTAGGAGCTTAAATCTCATTTTCAAAAAGGATTCTGGCACTTAAGAACCAAAATCACATTAACTGTCACTAGAATTTTGGCTCCTAAATGCATAAATCCCTTTTGAAAATGAGGTTTAAGCTCCTAAATCAGTTAGACATTGCAATACTGGCCACAGCAATGCCTAAATATCTTTAGCAATCTGGGCCTTAGTCTCTCTGCTCTTTAGTTCCTCATCTCTCATCCTTTTGTCTGTCTTGTCTAAACTGTAAAGTCTTTGGTGCAACTGTCTCTCACTAGGTGTCTGTACAGTGCCTCACACAATGGAGTCCTGATCTCAGTTGAAGCCCCAAGGCCTGATCATAATACTCATAATAATAATAATAATTAATTATAAGATCCATTCCTGCAATTCAGATTCTAGGAGCTCCAAAGACTTAGAACTCATTAAACACATTCAGTTGAGCACTTCGGTAGTGTGTGCCTATATTATTGGGATAATGTAGGTGAAAAATTATTGAAGCTCTGGCATTAATACCAGGGCTAACTTCAAAAACATCCCTTACCTGCACAGGAGTTTCCAGCGTGTAGATATGTTCCCCACGGACATTGTAGAACTTGACGAGCGCACTTTTCAGAATGGAACTGCTACCAAGGTCAGCTAGCTGACTTAGCTTTTCCATGCCTGCTACAGCTAACAGGTCTCCCTGCGTACACCACTGCACCACCACATCTGAAATCACAAAGATAAGACACCTGTGGGGTAGGACACTGTCACCAATAATCGCAACCAATATAGGTAGCAAGTCCCATTATCAAAAGTTTCTTAGGAGCCCAGCTTTCACTGAAAGTCAATAGAAATTAGACTCCAAGGTCAGTTAGGTGCTGCAACACTTAATAAAGCAATACCTAAACACCTTTAAAAACTTAGATCTTAGAGGCATACGTCCCACTGACTTTCAATAAAACTTAGGCTAATATGTCACTTAATGCACTTTTTTAAATGTTATCCGCTCTATCTTTAATAAAATATAACAGGTGTGTAAAAAATATATTGCCTTTAGCTTTGCGAAGACTCTACAATGTATATCAGGGCCTACATTTTGGATGTAAGTATCAGCAAGGAGCAAAATAATGTATTATAGATGTTACATACAATATACATATCAATACACACACAGCTAATCTTTTTTGGGCGATAGGGATCCCTCTCCTACAGACATCTGCCCAGGACTTCATTTTGGGATGCTGATTTCTGTCCCTGACATCCTCCAGCCCTCTATCTACTTCAGCAAGAGCAAAGGAATAATATTTTGTGTTTCTGCCTTCAAGGTCAATGGCAGTTATGTGTGTGCAAGGAATACAGAACAGGCCTGTAGAGAGTTTTACCTTTAAACCTGAGATGGAAGGCAAGCCAGACAAACTCTGTGCTCGGTCGGGGATGTCAATCTGCCAAGAACCTTTTGAATACAATGTTGTTGTAGCTGTGGTGGCCCCAGGATATTAAAGAGACAAGGTGGCTGAGGTAAAATCTTTTATTGGATCAACTTCCATTGGTGAGAGAAACAAGCCTTTTGAGCTTACACAGAGCTCTTCTTCAGGTCTGAGAAATGTACTCAGAGTGTCACAGCTAAACACAAGGTGGAACAGATTGTTTCAAGGGGTCATTCAAGGTGAAGTGGCCCATTAACACCACTCCAGTCATAAAGGAGGGGGAAAAAAGCCATGGGCGGTGGTTAGTTGGGTTACAGATTATTGTAATAAGCCATAAATCTGGTGTCTCTATTCAGTCCATGATCTTTAGTGTCTAGCAAAGTTATGAATTTAAACTCCCAGGCTCATCTTTTGAAGGTGTTGTGCAGGTTTCCTATGAAGATGAGGACTGAGAGGTCAGATATAGAGTGATCGCTTTTTCACAAGTGTTCACCCACAGGAGATATGGTGTTTTTGTCTTTTATTATTTTTATGAGAGTTCATTTGACAGTGCAGTGATAGTCTCATATCATACACATGGTTGTCACGGGGGTACTTAGTGTACTGGATGAGGTACACAACATGTGATAGGCATGTGTAGGACCCATCCATCTTGAAAAGTGTGTTGTGGAGGGTACTGAACATCGTAGCAGTAGAAATATGTTTGCAGATTTTGCATCTGCTGTTCTGGCAGGGTCTGGTGCCACTGTGAGTTGATGTGTGCTGGTCTGTGGGGAGCTTGCTTCTGATGAGCTTGGAGAGGTTGGCCCTTCAAAACAACTCCCCGACATGTGCTGTACCTCATCCAGTGCACTAAATGCCCCAACAACAACTATGTGGGTGAAACCAGACAATCACTGCACTCTCGAATGAACTCTCACAGAACAATAATAAAAGACAAAAACACCATATCACCTATGGGTGAACACTTTTCACAAAGCGATCACTCTATACTGACCTCTCAGTCCTCATCCTCAAAGGAAACCTATAAAACATCTTCAAAAGATGAGTCTGGGAACTTAAATTAATAACTCTGCTAGACATTAAAAATCATGGACTGAACAGACACAGTAGATTTATGGCTTATTACAACAATCTATAATCCACTAACTCCCTACTCCTGCTCCCCTCCCCACCCCATGAGTGGAGAGGTGTTAATGGGCCATTATTCCATGAATGATTCCTTGAAGTATGTTAAAAAGGGGATAGAGAATAAGATGGAAAATATTTTATTGCCCTTATATAAATCCATGGTACGCCCACATCTTGAATACTGCGTACAGATGTGGTCTCCTCATCTCAAAAAAGATATACTGGCATTAGAAAAGGTTCAGAAAAGGGCAACTAAAATGATTAGGGATTTGGAACGGGTCCCATATGAGGAGAGATTAAAGAGACTAGGACTTTTCAGCTTGGAAAAGAGGAGACTAAGGAGGGGGGGATATGATAGAGGTATATAAAATCACGAGTGATGTAGAGAAAGTGAATAAGGAAAAGTTATTTACTTGTTCCCATAATATAAGAACTAGGGGCCACCAAATGAAATTAATATGCAGCAGGTTTAAAACAAATAAAAGGAAGTTCTTCACACAGCGCACAGTCAACTTGTGGAACTCCTTGCCTGAGGAGGTTGTGAAGGCTAGGACTATAACAGGGTTTAAAAGAGAACTGGATAAATTTATGGTGGTTAAGTCCATTAATGGCTATTAGCCAGGATGAGTAAGGAATGGTGTCCCTAGACTCTATTTGTCAGAGGATGGAGATGGATGTCAGGAGAGAGATCACTTGATCATTACCTGTTAGGTTCACTTCCCCTGGGGCACCTGGCATTGGCCACTGTCGGTAGACAGGATACTGGGCTGGATGGAGGGGGAGGGATAGCTCAGTGGTTTGAGCATTGGCCAACTAAACCCATGGTTGTGAGTTCAATCCTTGAGGGGGCCACTTAGGGATCTGGGGCAAAAATTGGTCCTGCTAGTGAAGGCAGGGGGCTGGACTCAATGACCTTTCAAGGTCCCTTCCAGTTCTAGGAGATTGGTATATCTCCAATTATTACCTATGGACCTTTGCTCTGACCCAATATGGCCATTCTTATGTTCTTAACTACTTATGCGAAACAATCTGTTCCACTTTATCTCTCTCACCAACAGAAACTGATCCAATAAAATATATTACTTCACCCACTTTGTTTCTCTAAGAACTTTTGTAGACATTTATGGGCAAGAAGTGGTCTTCAAATGAAGACGCAGAACAGAAATGAGAGTTGGCAGAAAGGATCTCAGAATTGTTTTAAGTTGTCAACTTGTCATTTTCTATGTGCAATTTTAATATGGCTTTGTATTACTGCAACTGTTTCCTTTCTGATATTTCTCACTGGGACTATACTTCTGAACATATCAGAGGCAGGATGTTTGTTTCTCAAGTGGATTTTTTCATAGACTAGCATACATGATGTTCCTCGATATTCTCTCCCTGAATATGTTTCTACAGTGGGATTTAATTTCTCTTTCTAGGATACTAAAACAGACATATTAGAAATCAATGAGACAGACAGCCCAACCCCATTTCTAATAACCTGCCTAATTCTAGGTTTACCCAAGAGAACAGAACAACCTCTTTTGGGAAAAAGTCCTAGGTGAGATGCTGTGCCATACTTGAACTCTTAACCTAGTAGGAAGAGGGAGGTTATGGTGGATTTAAGTCACCTTTGTGCCTCTTGATCCTGGCCTGCTCCAGAAGCTGGGGTGGCTCCCAGCATAACTGAGACAGCTTTGAAGTCTAAGCTATGGCAGCCTCTCTGGAATCTGCACAACACTGTGTGCTGCAGCCCCACCCCTAATATGTCCCTCTTCCCCCCATAGCCACCCCCCCCACAACCTGCCCCTATGTCAGGGCTTGTGGGGGGGGTGTGTCCTTGAATAACAGCTTCACAGCTATCTTCCTCAGTTCCTGCACCGCGGGAATCTTCCCTGGCAGCAAGTGGGGCTTTTACAACCCATTTATGTTGCTCCCCGTCTTTAACCTGGTGCAAAGAGGCCAGAGTAGAGATGAGGATCTCATTTCTAGTATTTTTTGGCCTCTTTCTTGTCCTCATTTCAAGAAAGAAAACAAGGACATTAATGTGGCTTATATATATTTCTGGGTTTAGAACATCTGGCCTTTGAATAATTACAGTTACAGTTTATATCATTATTATTTAGTTTGTGGTCTCACACAGAATGGGCCTGGCACTTCCCAAATGCAGGAGACGGATGGGAGGTGTATGTGTGTGTGGGGATGGGGGGGGGGGAGAAGTGGAAGGGTCACAAGCAGAGTTATCCTGGTAAATACTATATTTAATGTGTCTTGTTAGTTCAGCTTTCCTGGTGATGATAAAAGCCACCAGAACTGGCCTGTCACATGAGGGATAGTAAGCTGCCTCCCATTAAGAGTTGTAGTAGCAGATACAAGTTAAATGCCCCGGAGCTCTGGGACACATTCCTTCTGGGACGTTACTCCACACAAACTCTTATTCTGGGCTGTGCCCACAGGGGACAATTGAGGCCTGAAAGAACAGCAACTCACTGTAACAGAGAGTTGGGTTCAGTGTGGGCAGAGGCACAGCTTCTATCTAGAGCATAAATTAAAAGGTAAAATGTAAGGATTAAAGGAGACTGTTTAATAGTTCAGGACCTATATTTATCAGTCTTTTACAGGAGTGGGTGGGTGAGGTTCTGCGACCTGCAGTGGGTAGGAGGTCAGACTAGACGATAATGATGATCCCTTCTAGCCTTAAAGTCTATGAGTCTATATTTAATTTACCTCAGGTCTGTTAGAATTTCCATGAGTTTTTGGTAGCTGGAAAGACGAATTTGAGTTTAGGGAAAAGCAAATTTTCTTCCCACAGAGAAAGCAGCTTTTTTCCTAATGCAACATAATATGAATGTTCCTGGCAAAGTGACTGACAGAATTTTTTTACACCTAAAGCAAAGCTGATATAACAGCAAAAATATGTTGATGTTGCTTTGGGTGTGATATTTTCAGAGAGGGCTGTTTAGAAAATACATATAGCAGCCTTCAGCAGTCTATACAGACGGAGGAGCCTGTTGCAGAGTCCACAGAGCAATATTTGCATATTTCAAACAGCCCCATAGATGAGAGTTCACATGCAATACTGAAGACTATCCAGTTAATATGAGGCACTTCTAGTAGTGCCCTCTGTGGCTAGAGAGCACAGAGAAACTCTGTGTGTTGTTCTCAAGTTCTCCCACATTCTTAGCATGGGATGATAACCACCAAAAGTTACAAAGATGCATGACAACTCTCTTGACAAGAGGAAAAAACATGGGAAATATGAATATACATACAGCAGCAACCCCTGAAATACCTACAGGGATAAAGCAGATCATAGGTAGGCTCAAGCCACAAAATGGTGATGTGACCTCTCTCTCTCTCGCTACCTCCCCCATTGCCTCTCCATAGCCTGATCCTAAAAGGTGCTAAGCATCCTCCATTCCAACTGAAATCAATCACACAGGCTCACAATAAAGATGCCGGTACTATAGCTTGCGCACTAGCATTTAGCCCCTGGGGTGAGGAGGTTACATGATCACACATACTTCAGCAGCTCTGATATTCCATCTAGTAAAGGGTAGTGGGAGAAGAGACAGACAGACATAGGCCCAGATCCCTGGAAACGGAACGGGGTATGGCTTGTGCCTCTTGATCCTTGACTGAGTGCTGGGCCAGTCCCCTGGTGGACATTAGACAAGAAAGCAGCTCTAAACTGTCTCAGCTCCCTCTGGCACTAAAGAGCCATTCTGGTAGCTGGGGATTCCCAGATCATAGGGGTTCCTCCCACCATGACACCATTTCCCTAACTGAACCCCTTGGGCTGGAGAGGGCATGAGGATAGGCAGCATAGGAGTCTCCATGTCACCCAAGACCCTATGCAGGGTGGATCTTCCCAAAGCTAACCAAGCTGGTTTTAGGGCAGCTTTACACCAACTGTGCCAAACTACCATGGTGTGGCTAAGGGTCTGCCCCCAGAAAGTAGTAGTATAAAAGTCTATGCAAAAACCTATATTTAATGCAATGTTAGGGCTGAAATAGCTAATGCTCAAAAGACAGGAAATTCCAAAATGTAGGGCCCCCTACACTATAGCAGCATTGACTCATGTTCTTTTTTATTAATTATACACAGGAATAACAAACCAACAATAGTATTCTAAAGGTTATATTTTAAAAGAAAACCGGGCTAGAAGATACAACCAGTATGAAAGGTAGCTGAGTTAATCTTGGAGGACCAATTTCAACTACAGCAACCTCCAGACTTTGAAGTTTTTGATAATTCAAGATTAATGTTGAGATACCACTAGTTTTTTAACATGTATTTTTCCAGACTTTTAAAGACATAATATTGGTGGAAATAAAAGAAAAAATGAAACCTGGGGCTGGCTGTCTTGTTGAACTCACCAAAGCTAACAACTTCCTTGATCAGAAGCCTATGCCAAAGATTTCCTGGACTGAGGACGCTTTTTCTCTGCACAGCTTCAAGGCTTTACTAGAGAGGCTTCCAGGATCCTTGTATCTGGATCTATTATGATAAAAGTCACCCTACATGGGGAGCTTCTAAAAGATCATTGTTAATAGTAGCGACCTAAACCCAGCTATTCTTTACATAATCTGAATCTTGAATACTCAGCTCTAGCTCAGTGGGATTTGAAATATCAAACCATGTTTAAAGAAAATCATTTGAATCTGCAAAAATATCGATGTTAAACAATTGGCAAATCCTTAAGAAATGCACTTCATGTTGCATTCAGGCTTGAATTTATTCTCAGATCTGGAAAATCAGAAGTGTTTGAGTTAACCATGTGCAAAATGTCTGATTGAAACAATGGGAAAGTGCATAATTAAAAAATATCCTAACAAAAAGTCCCCCAAATTTGCTCAAGTGATTTCACTTTCCCCCAGCAAACTCAGCCACCAACCCCCTCATCCATGGTGTGAGCTCAAGCACTGAAGATTTCAGCCCACTACTGTAACAATAGTACATATAGCAGGGGTCGGCAACCTTTCCGAAGTGCTGTGCCGAGTCTTCATTTATTCACTCTAATTTAAGGTTCTATAATTGTACATGGTGTGTGTTACATAGATGCATAAAAAACGGCAAAGGGTGAAATGACCATAGTGCATTTTGTGTAAATATTTTGTTTTACGTTAATTCCTAAAACAGAGGTGTTAAGGATGATGTTGTAGCTTTTGTCTGTGTGGATATTGTAAATATCAGGAGGTCAATAAACTCATTTCTTCAATTATTTTTTGTTCTGACTGAAAATGCACTTTTGCCTGTCTTATGATTATAACAACATGCAGCTCATATATTGTTTCTCATCTATAGAGCACTAAGTGCTTTATAAAAGGAAATCAGTATCATTATCCCCATTTTACAGATGGGGAAACTGAGGTACAGAGAGCTGAAGTGGCTTGCCCAAGGTCACCCAGCAGCAAAGCCAGGAACAGAGCCCAAATCTCCAGACTCCTTCTGCCTCTCTTACCCACCCTAGGAAGTATCTTAGGACCCGATCCAGCATAGCAGTTTTGCATTTGTTTAAGTCTTTGTTGAATTGGGGCCTGTCACAGGGAAGCTGGCCCTAGTAAATGAAGTAGATCCAGCTCCCCCGGTGCCAGAGCAGACTGGTTCAGTCAGGAAGGGCAGGTAAGGGCTGCCAGAGTCAGTCAGAGAAGAGAGTCCTTATGAGAGTCAGTCAGGAGAGGTGGGAGATTGGAAGACGTCTCTGGGGAAAGCTGAAGAGGGAGGAATTGGCTAGGAGACTGTATGTTTGGGACCTGGGGGGAGTCTGAAGGCAGGAGAGCATTAAGATGGGTTTGCTGGATGGTGTCCCCAAGCCAGAGTGCTAGAGCCGGAGGGCTGAAGGCAGGAGAAGCAGGGAAGAAAGTTGCCTGCTGGCTCTAAGCCGGAGGGCTGAAGACAAGGGCCGGAGAGGGCTGAGGGCTGGGCAGCAGCAGAGAAGCTTACCAGCTGACATCTCCAGGGCCAGAGCTAGACCCGGAGGAACTGAGAGGGCCAGGGGAATGAGGCATGCTCCCCTGGCAAAGATGCGCCCAACAGAGAGGCTGCAGGGGTTTCTGTTGGGAAGAGCAGGGTGGCACTCCAGCTGGAAGGGATAAGAACACAAGATTGGCCATGCTGGGTCAGACCAATGGTCCATCTAGCCCAGTATCTTCAGACAGTGGCCAGTCTTATTATTCACCCTTCATATAGAAGCTATTCCATGCCCCTAATCATTTCTGTTGCCCTTTTCTGTACCTTTTCCAATTCCAATATGTCTTTTTTGAGATGGGGCAACCAGAGCGGCATGCAGTACTCAGGGTGTGGGTGTACCGTGGATTTATATAGAGGCAATATGATATTTTCTTACTATTATCTGTCCCTTTCCTAATGATTCCCAGCTGTCCTAGTATGAGGACTGGAGAGAGCTGCACTAGAGAAATGGAGCACAGTGAGGGACCCTAGGGTTGTATGTTACACTGTTCAGACTATGCTGGGGAAATCTGGACTATGGTAATAGGACTTTTGTTATGATTAATATGCATGGGACATTTGTAATACAATTGACCCCTCAAGGCCTATTTACCTGCAGAAAGACTCTGTGCACTATTTCTGTGGAGTTTGAAAGGGGAATCTGTGGCAGGCATATGCCTACCAAAACACAACAAGACACCGCTCCCCTTGGGGCAGCAGTTTGATGACAGTGTCTTACTCTGCAAGGAGGTGTGCATACGCACATAGACAAACAGAACTTAGTAAATATTTAGCTGTCTAAGGTATTATAACTAATCACTGGAGTTTTCCTTTTCTCACAATGACTT
Source organism: Mauremys reevesii (assembly GCF_016161935.1). NCBI lineage: Eukaryota > Metazoa > Chordata > Testudines > Geoemydidae > Mauremys > Mauremys reevesii. The sequence goes on from NC_052625.1 coordinate 92,656,118, forward strand.
GCATCTTAATATTTCTACCTAGTACTCAATAACTCTACCAGCTATAACTTACATTTGGCTGCTACAAGAATGACTGATCCCATAATGAATTTAGGATACAAAAGAAAATTAAGTTACCTGGGCATTCATAAACAACCACATATAGACAGGACCGTTATGGCATTAGCCTGGAGGAAAGCAAACTGTTTCATTAGGTTTTAATATCAGAAATGCCTCCTAAAAATATAAAATCAACTTATTTCAAAAGCAAGAAGTCTAATAGCTGTGCTTTGCTTTTATATCAGTAGGTGTCACTGCTGACAGTGAGAATCACTGTAGCAGATACCAGGCTATAAGAGGCAAGACACTAAACACAACCATATAGACAATAAATAAATTAAAACATCAGAAGAAAAACTGTATGTGAGGGGAGAGGATGTCTCTCTCTTGTACCTTTCAACCCTGAGCGGATGACAGTAGGAGACAAGTCATCATAGTTGTTCATTAAACTAATGTCTCCTGATGTGAAGCTGACAGTGAGTAGTGGTTTGGTGTTCTGCACTGGGACCGGATATGCGGCTGGACCATCTGCGAAAACAAGATTGTTGAGTAAGCAAAAAAGGAGCTCTGAAATGTGATTAAATCCAGGTAAAAGCACATTTCAGTCCAGCCTGCTGTCACAGTGACCAGTTCTGAGACTTGAATTCTGCCTGGTTATTTTTTCCCCATGGATATGAGCAAAGGCAAAACACATGTGGATAGTTAGTCTGCCTCACTGACACTATGAAACCAACCTCTGACCTGTACCTTCCCCATTCGAAGGACAATAGCTCTAGAGTGCAATCACAAGAAACTGAAAGCAAATTTCCCACTTCTCTACGGTATTCTAATATTCCTGCCTGGAACTCTATTGTTATTCCATTTTAGGCCTACGCCTCTCTCTCTCTCCACAACCACTCCACCCTCCCTGGTGGCGTCATTCATTTCAGCTGGAGTTTGAAAGTACTGAGTAGTCAGTGTTACCAAGAAGTGACTGAGACTAGGTACCAGACAATTTTACCACAGCACATATAAAGTACTATACATATAATACTGCATTATACATCTTATAATCATACTTACAATTATTTGCTTGCTACATTTTATCACATTGGGGGATTCTGCTGATGACACCAGGAACATCATAAGTGCATCTGAGTATACTAGCCCCTTACAGATTACAGTGCTTTAAATGTTAAGTGCTAACCAGTGTACCCGAGTCCAAATATATCTTGATGCCTACATGCCAGGGGGATATGAGCAAAGGGTCGGTTCTGGGGCCGGTTTTGTTCAAAATCTTCATTAATGATCTGGAGGATGGCATGGACTGCACCCTCAGCAAGTTTGCAGATGACACTAAACTGGGAGGAGTGGTAGGGATGCTGGAGGGTAGGGATGATACAGAGGGACCTAGACAAATTAGAGGATTGGGCCAAAAGAAATCTGATGAGGTTCAACAAGGACAAGTGCAGAGTCCTGCACTTAGGACGGAAGAATCCCATGCACTGCTACAGACTAGGGACCGAATGGCTAGGGAGCAGTTTTGCAGAAAAGGACCTAGGGGTTACAGTGGACGAGAAGCTGGATGGAGCTAGGCTGTTCTCAGTGGTGGCAGATGACAGAACAAGGAGTAACGGTCTCAAGTTGCAGTGGAGGGAGGTTTAGGTTGGATATTAGGAAAAACTTTTTCACTAGGAGGGTGGTGAAGCACTGGAGTGGGTTACCTAGGGAGGTGGTGGAATCTCCATCCTTAGAGGTTTTTAAGGTCAGGCTTGACAAAGCCCTGGCTAGGATGATTTAGTTGGGGACTGGTCCTGCTTTGAGCAGGGGGTTGGACTAGATGACCTTCTGAGGTCCCTTCCAACCTTGATATTCTATGATTCTATGAAAGGGTGCTTGGTGACCATTTCTCAAAATATCCTTTCCTCCATAAGCTTATTTTTCAACGTTCATGTGAAAGTTCCTTTGTATTTAATATTTAATGACAAATAGCACCATCTGTATCATTTATTATTTAATTCTCTTCTTTGACTGGTTCTGACAGAAGACATTGCAGTCCCTCGATAAGACAGTTATCAGGACCCAAGTACAGTGCATTTTGAGTAATAAAATATGACACAGTTGGCTAAGAATGACACTGCTTCCAGAACTCACAAGAGGGATGATCAAAAAAGTACCTGGAGGAAAGAAATTGCCCTATAGTTGATACATTAAAAATAAATATATAAATTGGCATTGTTTTTTAGATGAGTAAAAATCCATCAAACGTCAAGTCCCTCCCACACATCTGTGTGAGTCAAAGGCTTGTCACCTTTGAGAAGTTTCTGATGCACCTGTAAAGCTTTAAAAAGAACACATCATGTTAGAATAATCATTAGATGCAGGCCTGTAATGAAAGTCCACCCACTCCTGATTGACTCAGCACCAGTAAGCGTGTTTCCTGCTCTACGAAGGATCATTTTGAGTTGTTAGTTCTCTCCCATCCTTCATCCAAATCCACCAGCCCAAAATTGGACCCTTGATATGGCAAAATGGCAACAAAATACATCTAACGCTTTCCTTGCCGTTCATATAAAGCTTCCTTGGAAATCTGAAGTGACTGGAATCCTTTTCATCTTCTTCTCTTACAAAGGCAAGGCTTCACCACTATTGGAGAGGGGCTGAGGTGGTGATTCATATCCATATGAAAGCCTGAGCTAAACTTAGGTTTAAGGATGCTGAACTCTCACTAGCTAATCTCACAAGATTTCTGCCACTCTAAGTTACACCTAAACTGGTTACAGAAAACATGCCCCTTTTGAAGTAGATTTGAAGTAGATCTAAACTGCCAGGGCATGTTTGGAACCAACAGATCAAATCTGAGGTGCTGGTTCAGACTCATCTTTAGTCAATATGTACTTTAATTTTCCACCATCCCATCAACATTTACATCACTCTTTAAATTAGTTGGACTCGATATACTGGAATAACAATTTTGTGCCCAGCACTAGCCAAGAGGAATTTCAGTTTAGTATCTGAACTGTCCTTTTTCTGGGGGACTATAACAGGCTCTTGCAGGAGAATGGACACAACGATCTATTAGGTCTTTGCCATCTCTAACTTCTATGATGGTTTAAAAACCAAATGGTGCACCTAATCATGTGATACTATACCATGGTAAGGAGGGAGGGACTTCATCCTGACCACAACTGGCAATTAATGTATGCTTGGAAGCATGAGGACTGATAACCCCAATCGCCCTTTTCCTAGCTAGTGTAACTGCAGGGCTATTTTCAGGTCTAATCCTTTTATGAAACGTACTAAACTCAGTACTATCAGGGATGGACCGCATACTGATAAGCATGATCACTGGTTAACAGGATTTCTTGGAAATAAAACTCACAGTATTTATAGATATGTTTAACAGTACTGGAAATATTACTGCCATGAGTGACCCTTTATATGGAGCTATATTATAATGCACTAGTTTGTCAGACTACCTGTCCTCTGACAATATGCATGAGGACTACTGGCTTATACTGCTAAAATGTGTCAGACATGCTCAGTAATGATAAGTAATGATACTACTTTGCTCTTATGCCATGTTTTTCACTCTCAGATCTCAGAGCATTTTATGAAGGTATAATTATCCCTTCTTCACTAACTAAGACACCGTAGCACAGAGAGGGGAGTGGCTTGCAGTGGGTCAGTGGCAGAGGTGGGAATAGAATGCAGGTCTCTCGCTCCCTGTCCAGTATTCTATCCGCTGTCCCCCACGCTGCCCCTTGTGGATGAAACCATGGAAGACGTATGTTCCAATACTACTATAAAGCATGACTGCTCCATGGCACTGCTGTTAGTTAAGTGTCAGCAAACATTAAACAGAAAAAAGCTGAAGGCAACATACCTTGCGGTGGGGAGTAGTCATCAGAATCTGTGTCACTTTCACTGCTGTCTTCCACCAGGAAGCTGGGGTAGTTCCAAGACATACTGAGGATGCCATCTGACTCGTGAAGGAGAACATGTGCCAGCATTCGGCCATGGCAATCCATGACAATCACCTGACCATCAGCAGTGCCAAACAGTACCTGAAAACAACAGACTGGGACACTTAGGAGAGAGACAGTTCCATGAAATGTAATTGATTTAAGACTTCTTAGAATACATCTTGTCAATTAACTAGGTGCCTTGAAAATGAATCCAAAGCAAAGTAGTGAGGTGTTCCAAGGGTCAGTCTCTAAGTGAGGAGTTACTGTATAAAGTCGTCTCAGCTAACATTGTTTCGTTATTAAGCTGTTGATCTATTAGAGAACATACTCGTTTAAAGTCACGAAACATTCCGTTATAAGGTTGTTTGGCTTGCCCCATTCTGCCCGCCCGACGTTCCAGCCGGAGAGCAGGGTCAGGGAGTGGGAGCTTTCCCCGTTACGCCCACCTGGCGTTCCAGCTGGGGAGCAGGGTCAGGGCACTCCGCCCGCCCGGCATTCCAGCCGGAGAGTGAGCAAGCCCCCGACCCCACTCCCCAGCAGGCAGGGGCGGCTCTAGGCATTTTGCCACTCCAAGCACGGCAGGCAGGCTGCCTTCGGTGGCTTGCCAGCGGATCCTCCACAGGCAAGCCGCCGAAGGCAGCCTGCCTGCCACCCTTGTGGCGCCGGCAGAGCGCCCCCCGCAGCTTGCTGTCCCAAGCACGCGCTTGGCGTGCTGGGGCCTGGAGCCGCCCCTGCCAGTAGGAGCGCCGGACAGGCAGAGTGGGGAAAGCCCCCGCACCCCGACCCCACTATGCCCCGCCTGAACCAAGCTTCACAATCATCATTGGTGAGTACAGTACTAAATAATTTTAAACAAATTATTTAAAACTTATACTGTATATGTATATGTATATAATGTCTTTTGTCTGGTGAAAAAAAATTCCCTGGAACCTAACCCCTCCCATTTACATTAATTCTTATAGAGAAATTGGATTCGCTTAACATCATTTAGCTTAAAGTAGCATTTTTCAGGAACATAACTACAACATTAAGCGAGGAGTTACTGTATTACAACCCAGAAAAAAACATGTTCAAAGAATGTTAAGGTTGCAAAGTCAAGCACTCATAAATTAAGAAATGCAAGAAATAAGGCTGCCTGTGCAACCTTAATTTACCCCCTTGTGCTTATGCATTAGGATATTGCTCCTGTTGACCTCAATGAGAGCAGGACTGAAGAGAGAACTTTCTGCCCACCTGATTGAAGTGGGGTGGACTGGATTTTCAGGTGAGGCCTAGGTGGGGATTCTGCTGGGAGGCAGAACTTTAGAGGGACTGGAAAACAACCAGCTGGCCTCATTAATTTAATGATTTATTTGATTGTCTATTTATGCCTAAATAAACTTGATTGTGTTCCTCACTTACCCACACTCTGAGTGTATGTGGAAGAAGGGAAGACAATTAAATTACTTTTAAGGATGACCAGAGGGTTTAAAGTTTAAATTCCTAAAACCTGAGTATGGTTTCAGGTGAGCACTCAGGACAAACTATTTGTTTATTTTAAATGGAACCCCTACACATTATTTGAATCTTGCCCTTATTCTGTTAATGGCATGCGTGAGAAAGATTATAATCGTGTTTACAATATCTATAGAGTTTATATAATCCAGAACACCAAGAGGTGGAGAAAGGAGAATGTGTCAGCTGTTACAATACTAAAGGGACAGATGACTAAGTGACGTTTTAGCAGAGATTTCAAATGGATTATGAGAAACACAAAGGTGGATAGAAGAGGATGAGTTATTCAATTGATAAGCAACAGTTTGGGAGAAAGTGAGAGAATGTCCTCTGACATTCGTGACAAAAGACAATACAAACGCCCCCTGACTTACGCAATCGTTCCGTTCCGGAAAGCCTTGCGTAAATTGAATTTTGCGTAAGTCAGAAATGTATACCCGTACGTTATGCAAAAATTTCCGCAATTTGAAAATCCTATTTCTGGCTTATGGAACTTTTTCTGTAAGTGCGAATTTGCGTAAGTCGGGTCTTGCGGAACCCATGGAGTGTCTGTATAATCAATCAACTGGAACTAGATCAGTATAGCCCAGGAGGAAGGCAATATGTTACAACTTCAAGAAAAGATAGAGGAGAGCTTCCACCCACTATATCAAACACAAAATGGATAGTGTGAGGATTTTTCTTGTTTAAAATAGTATATAACTAAGTCGCACTAAGTCCACAGAAACTAGAACTTTTGGTTCTCTCTCCCTTAAGCATGTCCTGTGCCTTTATGTTTTGAACAAGTTAAGGTCTCTTTGTTTGGAGAATTTTAGAAGACTAGCAACCAACAATAAATAAGTTATAATAATGAATCCATGAAATGACAAATGCATTATTCAAGGCGGCTGCTGCTACCACATAGTTCTAACCGAGACAAGTATATTTTAGGCAAATTTAACTGAACTTGAAATCTAGTGAGTTTCCAAAAAGGAATTAAAAGTAGTTTCATGTACTACATCTACCCTTTAGTGCGCTACCTAATTTTGTGGGTTTACCCTTACATTTTTCAGTATTTCAAATGTGTTTCTCTCTCCTGTTACTGTGTGAAACACCCATATAAATAAAAGGGGAAACTGACTGACTACACAGGGGAAACAGTGAAAATGTACAAATTAAACAAGCTGGGGAGGGGGTAAATACAGATTTTATTTTCTTAACTTCTACAGTGAGCCTAGGTTCTACTGGTACAAACAGTACTTTAGAAAGGTTAGGACAGAAATGTAATTATAAAGTTCTTTCCAAGCAGATGAAAGGAGGACACATTCCATATTTCCCGTCATGTGCTGATCAACAGTTACAGAAGACTGAAAGTGAGAGGAGGTAATTGGAATGGGGGAGGAGCTTGGGGAAGCTTTTCATGGCTGGAAGTTTAAAAAAAAATTAAACAATGCAAGCCAAATCCTGCTCTCACTTACACTGGTACAAACCTGGAGTAACTCCACAGGGAACTTCAATGAAGGCCTTATTGAAGGCAATGGCGTTATTCCACATTAGCACTGCTATAAGTCAAAGCAGAATTTGGTCATTAACTATAATCACTATGTGATACAAATGCTAAATTCTGATTAATGTATATGCTAAGTAATGGTTTGGTTACCAGCCTGCCAATATCATCTTTAAGTATTAGGCTGGAAACTCTCTCCCTTTGCTCAGCCAAACCTTCCCTCTTATTTGTCACCATTTGTACTCGTCTCCCACTCTCGTATTCTTGTCTCTTTTCAGGCTGCCCTGAGATTTGAAACTCCCCCCCCACATCTTCCTGTGCACAAAAAACCTCCTACTTCACCTTCCAATACCCCCTCTAACTGTTCATCTTCCCAAAGCCTTCCACGGATAATCACCACCTTCACATCATGCTGCGACAACACAGACTGTTTTTTTGGACCGATCTACTTTGAATTTGATCTGATTGTAAAACTGACTGAATTTGATCTGCTACAGGGAATGTTCCTTCATATTTGTTTACAAAGTACCAAGCACTGTGGGTGCTTGGCAATAATGTCAAAATGAGATTTTCGGCAGCTGAACTACTGTAGCAGTAAGGAAATCATTTGATACCGTTCCACATGGGAAATTATTAGTTACATTGGAGAAGATGGGGATTAATACAAAAATCAGAAGGTGGGTAAGGAACTGGTTAAAGAGGAGATTACAATAGGTCATGCTGAAATGTGAACTGTAAGGCTGGAGAGACATTACTAGTGGAAGCAGCAAAGAATCCTGTGGCACCTTATAGACTAACAGACGTTTTGGAGCATGAGCTTTCGTGGGTGAATACCCACTTCATCGGATGCAAGCCAACGAAGTCGGTATTCACGCACGAAAGCTCATGCTCCAATACGTCTGTTAGTCTATAAGGTGCCACAGGATTCTTTGCTGCTTTTACAGATCCAGACTAACACAGCTACCCCTCTATTACTAGTGGAGTTTCTCAAGGCTTGAGCTTGGGACAAATTTTATCTGACATTTTCATTAATGACCTTGGCACAAAAAGTGGGAATGTGTTAATAAAATGTGCAGATGACACAAAGATGAGAGTATGGCGATGGACCGGACTACCACACAAGAATATGTGGATGACCTTGAAAACTGGAATAATAGAAATGGGATGACATTTAATGGTGCAAAGTACAAGATCATGAACTTAAGGACTAACAAGAGTATTTCTTATAAGCTGGGGACTTATCAGTTGAAAGTGACAGAGAAGAAAGACCTGAGTGTATTGGTCAACCACAGGATGACTATAAGCTGCCAGTGTAATGCAGCCATGAAAGAGGCTAATGCAATCTTAGGATGCATCAGGAGAGATATTTCCAGTAGAGATACACAAGTGTTATAATCACCGTACAAGACACTAGTGAGCTCTCATCTGGAATACTGTGTGCAATTCTGGTCTCCCATGTTTAAGAAAGATGAATTCAAACTGGAATAGGTGCAGAGAGGGGTACTAGGATGACTGGAGGAATAGAGAACCTGATTTATGAGAGGACACTTAAAGACCTTGGCTTGTTTAGCTTAGCAAAAATAAGACTGAGGGGAGATATGACTACTCTCTAGAAGAACATCAGGGAGGGAGAGGAATTATTTAAGTTAAGGGCCAATGTTGATACAAGAACAAATGGATATAAACTGGTCATCAACAAGTTTAGGATTTAAATTAGACAAATGTTTCTAACCATCAGATGAATGAAGTTCTAGAACAGCCTTCCAATGGGAGTAGTGAGAGCAAAAACCTAACTTGTTTCAAGGCTGAACTTGATAAGTTTATGGAGAAGATGGTATAATGAGACTGCCTACAATGGCATATGACCCATCTACATCTGCTTTTAGCTAATATATCATAAGAACAGAGATATTTGTGTTATGAGATAGGGAGAACAGAATTTCCTTTTCTACACCTCTAAACCATTCTTTATTTCTATATTAATCATGTCCCCTCTTACTTATCTCTTTTCTAAGGTAAACAATCTCCCATCCCTGCACTATTCAGACTGATTTCCCTCATATAGACCACTCATTTTATATATGATATTATATCCACTCTTATTCATCTCATTTCTAAGATAAAAAATTCCAATCTTTTCAATATCTCTTTATATGAGTGTTTTCCCAGGTCTCTGGTTATTTTCATTGCTCTTCTCTGAACCCGCTCTAGTTTCATAATACCCTTTTTGAGTCATGGTGAACAGTATGGCACACAGTATTAGAGATGAGGCTGCACCTCTGACTGATATAAAGGCATCATAATATTTTCCATAGTGTCCATCCCATTGCTTATATATCCTAACATCTTGTTTGCTATTTAGATCACAGATGCATATTGAGCAGAGGTCTTCACTGAGCTGTCTACAGTATAATCCAGGTCCATTTCTTGAGTTGAAACAGCTAATTTAGAACCTTGTAAGGTGTGTATGGTACCGTATATACTTGTTCATAAGCCGAATATTTTTGGTAAAAAGGTGACGCAACAAAGAGCAGGGGTCAGCTTATAAATGGGTCTACACCAAAATTTGATGATTTTAAATTCTATGGAATCATTGAACTGAATATTTAATACACTGTTGTTTTGTTTACCTGGAGCGTCTGCAGGCATGGAGCCCCTCGGCTCCCTGTCGCGCCACTTCCCACAGCTCCCATTGGCTGGGAACGGCAAACCGTGGACACTGGGAGCTGAGGGGCTCCGTGCCTGTGAACAGTCCAGGTAAACAAAACATCCAGGCCCGCTAGCGGCTTACCCTATTGGGCCAGGAGCCAAAAAGTTTGCCAACCCCTGAGATATAGGGTCAGCTTATGAAAGGATCAGACAGTTTTTGCTATTTTTACCTAACCATCTTGGGGGGCTCGGCTTATAAACAAATGGGCTAATGAACGAGTATATACGGTACTTTAATTTTTTCCCTCCAATGTATATTATTTTGCATTTATTGACAATGGCTTTCATTTGCCATTGTGTTGCCCATTCACTTAGCTTGTTTAGGTCTCTCTGTAGTTTCTCACAATTCTCTCTGGTCGTATCCTAAATAACTTTGTCTTATTTGCAATTTTTGCTACCTCACTGCTCACCCTCCTTTCCAGATTATTAATAAAAATATGAAACAGGACCTAGTACAGAATCCTGGGCTATCCCATTGTAAACTCTTTGCCTTTATGAAAATTAACCATTTAATTTTAACTCTTTGTTTTCTGCATCTCAGCCAGTTTTTGATCCATGACAATAATTTGCTTCTAACCCCATGACTACTTACCTTTTTTAGTAGCCTCTAGAGCTGGACCTTGTCACAGGCCTTTTGCAAGTCTATATAAATTACGTCAATCAATTCTTCTTTATCCACTACTTTACTGACACGTTCAAAGACTTCTACAAGATTAGTAAAACACAATTTTCTTGTGCACAAACCATGCTGGTTAGTTCCTATCATATCATGATCTTCCGGGTGTTTTGTAATTGTTTTTAACTATCATTTCAATCAATTTGCCAGGTATATACATATACTGGTTTATCGTTCCCTAGATCATCCCTACATTTCTTTTGAAATACAGGTACATTTGCTACCTTCCAATCTTCTGGGACAGAAGCTATTTTTAATGAGAGATGCATGTTTTTGCTAGCAACTTAGCCACTTCATACTTAAGTGCCTTCCGTATGGTGCCACCTTGGTCTGGTGACTTACTGCATTTTAAATTGTCAATCTGCTTCAGCACCTCTTCTTCTGTCACCTCAATCTCCGAGAGTACGAGATACCGAGAGAGAATCTTTGTTACCAAGAAAGAGCATGTCTAGGGCAGGAATCTTCCCAACATTCTTGATGGTGAAGACTGATGTAGAAATAAAGAAAGAAAGAATGTAGCTTCTCAGTAATGTCTTTATCTTCATTAATTATTCCCTTTACCCTCTGGTGATCCAATGATCCATCAATTCTTGCAGTCTTCTTGCTTCTGGTACATTTAAGAATCTCTTGCTGTTTGTTTTTACATGCTTAGCTATTTGCTCTTCCATTCTGGCCCTTCTAATTTCCCTCTTATAATTTAACTGCTGTAATTTATGCTCCTGTTTATTGGCTTCACTAGGGTCAGATTTCCACATTTTGAAGAATTTCTGTTTTGCTTGAATAGCCTCTCTAACCTTGCCATTAGGGCATATTGATTTACTCCTTGTCTTTCTGGTTCCCTTTTGTTCATCAGTACACATATCTCCTGAAACTCTAGTATTGATTTTCTAAGTAGCATCCATTTCCCCTCTAAGGATTTGACTGAAATCTTCCTTTCTTAAGATTAGTGACACTTTTTGGCTTGATTTGCTCTGGCATTACTGAACTGTGTGTGTGTGTGTGTGTGTGTGTGTGTGTGTGTGTGTGTGTGTGTGTGTGTGTGTGTGTGTGATCACAGAACGATGACATTCTGCAAAAAAAGGTATTAATGACAACCGTATCTGCATTGTCAGAAATGCAGTACATGGTTCAAGAAGGCTGCATCAGAAGCTCTGTTTGCTTTAATTCAGCCATCTGGCCAAACATTAGTATTCGTCTACGAATCCACATTACAACCCTTTGCCATAACACCGTCATATTAATAAAGATAAATCTATTTTTTGTGATCCACGGTTAAATGACTATAAACTGATTAAAACATAAAACAAACTTACAAACATCTGCTTACGAAGATGTATTTAATAACAGACAAGGTATATGGAAAACTATTACCGCTAATATTTTCATTCCTTATTCTAATTTAAAAATGTGAATCTCCAAAAAGATTTTGGTTAGACCATTTTTTATAGTCCATTTTGTCACCTAATTAGCATTGTGCATTCCCTTGTGCATCCCTCGTTTATAGGTGCTACACCTGCAAATTGTGGACAACACAACAGCAATAATCAGCTGCTCCTCTGGTGTTGAGAAAGAACTTCAGGATTTTTTTCTTCTTCAAACACATTCAGAGCAGCATTTCTGGCTTCATATCCACTTCCCTTCTAAAAATGCAGGGCAGTGGGATATGGACAGGAGCAGACAGCTGCTCTGCTGCAGAGTGCTTTTTATTTCCATTACCACTTCGGCTGCTGTAATATGATTTCCTGAACTTTAAAGATGACACAGAAAGAAACATCACCACAATATGCACAAAAACTTTAAAGAAAATATGTTAGATTTTCCATTACTGTCTTTCAACCTCAACAAAACTGAAAGCAAGGCTTCAATTTCCTTCTAGAATGAAGAAGAGGCAACAGTCAATGCCTGGATGTTATACTAGTATATCCTGCTGTTTACTCCCATTTACACTGAGCAGACGAATTCTCATTTCAGGCCATTAACAGTTTTCACAGGTGCAGCTGGATAGGCTGCATACTTTCACAGGAGAAGTCCTCAGAGTAAAGATGACTATTACAAAGCTCTCAAGTGAGACGACAAAGCAAATACACTGGAGATCTTGGTGACAACACTGTTTAAGAAACAGTGAAATACTAAAACCCAGCCAATATTGCTTTACTCCTATCTAACATGATGATATTACAAAAGAGTGAATGTAAATTATCTAGAGACTTTTAATAGCTTCTTCCTAGAGCCAAAAATACTTATATTCTCAACTTTTGGATCCCAAACAGCAAACTGACTTTGGACATGAGAGAATGGAGACACTTGCCCACCTGAAACAGATAATCTTGCATATACTGTTTGAAGGCAGACAAATTCTATGAAGTTTGATTTCTTTATAAATCAATAATTATATCTGTGCTAATTTTGACTTTATCACACAAAGTACATATACATCTCTACATTCTTCCATGACTCTCAAGACACACTTTAGCACATCATGACATACCAATTAGATTATTAAATGAAGAGAATGACCCTCCACAGAAACAATTAGCTTAACACACTGACTCTTGATTAACAATATGCTGCAGTTACAATATATAGAGACAACCGTTATAAGGCATTAGGGTGACCAGATGTCCCAATTTTATAGGGACAGTCTCTATTTTGGGGGCTTTTTCTTATATCTATTACCCCTCACCCCCGTCCCATTTTTTCACACTTCCCCTCTGGTCACTCTATAAGGCACGCAGTTTTTTCTAGTGTGTTGCATTTAAAACCTCAATAAAAATATTAGCTTCCAGGTTTGGGGTAGATAATCAGCTGTTTTCACAAATCTTTAAATAATAGAGATGGGATTCCAGAGTCTGGACCACTGAGTTTGCAAACCTGCAATAATAGTGAGGTTTCTTTAAGAAGTGTGGTTTTCCCCTTTCAATCAACTCTTCAAACCAGAGGGGGTTATTAGTAGGGCTGTCGATTAATTGCAGTTAACTCACGCAATTAATTCAAAATCATCGCACTTAAAAAAATTAACCGCGATTAATCACCGTTTTAATCGCACTGTTAAAAAATAGAATACCAATTGAAATTCATTAAATATTTTGGATGTTTTTGTACATTCTCATATATATTGTATTTTGTGTTGTAATTTAAATCAAAGTATATATTTTTGATTGCAAATATTTGCACTATAAAAATGATAAACAAAAGAAATAGTATTTTTCAATTCATCTCATAGGACTGTAGTGCAATCTTTTTCCTGTGAAAGTGAAACTTACAAATGTAGATTTTTTTTGTTACATAACTGCACTCAAATAAAAAACTATGTAAAACTTCAGAGCCTACAAGTCCACTCAGTCCTACTTCTTGTTCAGCCAATTGCTAAGACAAACAAGTTTGTTTACATTTACAGGAGATAATGCTGCCATCTTCTTATTTACAATGTCACCAGAAAGTGAGAACAGGCATTTGCATGGCACTTTTGTACCCGGCATTGCAAGATATTTATGCACCAGATAGGCTAAACATCCATATGCCCCTTCATGCTTTGGCCACCATTCCAGAGGACATGCTTCCATGCTGATGATGCTTGTTAAAAAATATAATGCGTTAATTAAATTTGTGACTGATCTCCTTGGGGGAGAACTGTATGTCCCCTGCTCTGTTTTACCCACATTCTGCCATATATTTCATGTTATAGCAGTCTCGGATGATGACCCAGCACATGTTCATTTTAAGAACACTTTCACTGCAGATCTGAGAAAACGCAAAGAAGGTACCAATGTGAGATTTCTAAAGATAGCTACAGCACTCAACCCAAGGTATAAGAATATGAAGTCCTTTCTAAAATCTGAGAGGGATGAGGTGTGGAGCATGCTTTCAGAAGTCATAAAAGAGCAACACTCCAATGTAGAAACTACAGAGCCTGAACCACCAAAGAAGAAAATCAACCTTCTGCTGGTGGTATCTGACTCAGATAATGAAAATGAACATGCGTCGGTCTACACTGCCTTGGATTGTTATCGGGCAGAACCAGTCATCAGCATGGATGCATGTCCCCTGGAATGATGCTTGAAGCATGAGGGGACATATGAATCTTTAGCACATCTGGCACATAAATATCTTGTGACACCGGCTACAACAGTGCCATGAGAATGCCTGTTCTCACTTTCAGGTGACATTGCAAATAAGAAGAGGGCAGTGTTATCTCCTGCAAATGTAAACAAACTTGTTTGTCTGAGCGATTGGCTGAACAAGTAGGAGGACAGAGTGGACTTGCAGGCTCTAAAATTTTACATTGTTTTATTTTATTTTACATTGTTGTTTTTTGTTTTTTTTTAACATAATTCTACATTTGTAAGTTCAACATTCATGATAAAGAGATTGCACTGCAGTACTTGTATTAGGTGAATTGAAAAATACTATTTCTTTTTTTTTACAGTGCAAATACTTGTAATCAAAAGCAAATATAAAGTGAGCACTGTACACTTTGTATTCTGTGTTGTAATTGAAATCAATATATTTGAAAATGTAGAAATCACCCAAAATATTTAAATAAATGGTATTCTATTATTGTTTAACAGTGAGATTAATCGCGTGATTTTTTTTTTTAATCACTTACCAGTCCTAGTTGTTAGGAAATGCACATATGGTCATAGCAAGGTATTTTCTTCAGATACATCAGGATAGTAGTAGTGTAAAATACTGGGTAATTTTTTTCTGCTAATTGTTTGATGTGCAAGTCCCATTAATTCTACCAAAAACCACCCAATCTGGCAGTAGAAGCTAGCTGACACTCAGCAGCATTCTCACACACTCTTGGCAGCCTCCTGTATGGTCTCCAGACCAAGACTTCCTTAGCAATTTCCTGAAAGTCAGCATAACCCTACTCTACTTCCCTCAGAGAGGATGCTAAGGAATTGTTGGTATGAAGACAGAAAAGGCAGGCTAGAAACGCCATCCCAAAAGACGGCCCTAGCAACAAGGGTGACACTTTGAACTAGCGGAACTGCAACGGAGAAAAGACTTAGCAGGTAAAATCGACACTGTTTTGGCTCTATTAATTCAGAATTCATAGGTGATTGTTATTACACAGATCATGGCCCAGCTCAGATGTCCACGCAAGATGTAAGAGGCAGCAAGTGCCTTAACTCCTGCCCACTACACAGGCTCCCCAGATCTGGAGTTTGGAGATCTGGAGGAGTAAACAGTCATTGCGCCTCTCTCCAAACTGAGCAAGTGGGCAGTGAGTGAGCAGAGAAGGTTGGGGCAAGTGGAGCTGAGTCAGCAAAGAGATGGGGTGACTACCTCCCTGGGTACAAGGAGAAAGCAGGGAAGGAATCATTCCTTCTCAAATGATGCAACCACCGCCACTACTAAAATGTCAGAATGCTGACAAGAAATAAGCTCTTGGGTGAACATCAGCTGCCTGAAGATGGGACCCAGGCAAGATGGAAGTGATACTAGTCAGAACAGAGAAATGCTCTGAACAGCTAGCTGAGATGTGGTCTCCACCTTCCAGTGATTAAGGCTGCAAGTCTGTCACAGAGGTCATGGATTCCGTGACTTTCCGTGACCTCCGTAGCGGTCGGTGCTGGCTCAGGGGCTGCTCATTGCACACAACACAGAATGAATTGTCAGTACTTGGCTGCAAAGCGGCAGTGTGCTCTGAGCTCTCTGACCTTCTATCATCCTTATCCTCGAAAATGGTGCAACAGCATCCACTTGATACAAAAAAAAAGGCAAGGGAAAGCCCAGGGAACAAACACTAAACACTGTTTAGAGGACCCCAGAAAGCACTGAGAAACCTATTATTTCTGGAATAAGTGCATAATGCATCTTAAAATAATCCAGTAAAATGGAGAGAGAGAGGCCAAACAACATTCACTAAACTAGCATCACTTCCTTTCATAAAGCTCTGACATTGTTATTTGGTGTTTTAACAGTCAAGTTACTAAGCAAAGAACAAATACATGTTACTTGTTTCCAACATTTATAAATATCTATATCAGGAATAGCAAAGTCTCACCAAAAGCCTTTAAACATTCTGAGTATATATAAAAATCCCACGTTTTGTCTAGAAGGGACTGCATTAGGATATTAAACATTCATAAAACTCTTAGCACGAACCACCTAAGGTCATTAATTTTAATGACAAGCCTGCCATGAAAGCTTGAAATGCTTCTAAAATAGTCCCAAATATTAAGATATTTAAGTTGTGCGGGGGTTTATCTGATTGCTTTTCTAAATAAAAGAACTTGTTTTGAAAGCCAAGTGACGTGTACTTTTCCTGTTGTCTATTTGCTTTTTTGATTGTACTGCTACCAGTTTTTTGCTCCGTTATGCAGCACAAAGCATTCATGGCTCACCATACAATTTCCATACTCAGATGTGGCCCTCGGGCCAAAAAGTTTGCCCACCCCTTCTATATGTAATTTAACCATTGCATTCCTTGTGGACTGAATAAATTACCTAGTTAATTAATAACATTTCATATATGCCATGAAAATTTTGCAGCCATTTCCCCCCAGTGATTTGCGCACTGTATCTATCAATGAAAATGTCTTGCTGTGCCTTCTTAAAGGTTACGATGTCTTCCCTACAAGTGTTAGCATTTCTAATTGTCCTACATATGTATGATAAGCACATTGGGAGGTGAGATGCATTCAAAATTTTGATTGGGGAAAAATATATTTGAGAGAAAAGAGAAAAAGAGAAAAAAAATATAGCTATTTCTTGGCATTTTTAAAAGCTGCTTTATATAAGCCTATAAAGAACTATACTAGCAGGTGGGGGATACTTTAATAAAGAAAGACCAAATGCATTGCTTATACTTTCAGTTCTTACATTCTGCAATTTTTATGTCCTTCCTCCCACCCCCACATCTAACATAATTAGGGCAAATTTGCCCATCACTGCCACTGCCACATGTACACAGCTCCCTTTCATCATTTTGTCAGCTCATTAGAGTCCCGTCTTCAAGATTTTTTCACAGTTAGATGCATATACATAATTAAACTTGATAAATGCAAGCACAACAGTAGTAACCACTACCTGAATCATGCTGCTGCTACAGCACCTGACTAATAACTAGTAATATGATAAATGGAAACACTATCCATAAGTCTGGAGCACCACACGTCAGTACAGTGTGTAAAAGAAGAACTAGGGGGAAATGGCATAATGGACCATGTGTTGTGCATAATTTCCGAACACTTAGAACTCCATTATATCTACGCTAGATTTTTTTCAGCTACGTCAAAGCTACTTGTCCTTATTTCAGATGAAGTCCAAAACAGCTCCTTCCCTGATGAGGACGAAGCAAATGCACTCTGCGTGCTATATGTGAAGGCGCAGAGATCCAAGACAAGCACAGTGGGAGAAACCATGGCAGTTTACACCATGACCAGGGACAGATTTGCCTGTCAGATTCCTCTCCACAAAACTAGGAGCATACCAAGGTATTTCAGGGAGCTGAGAGAGGGCCTGAGGTCACTCCTCTTGGCAGGCTGATCCCATAGGCAGACATGCCAACTCTTGCGAATCTATCGCGACAGACACGATTTCCAAGTACAATTAAGCCTCATTCATGATCTCGCAATAGACCTGCCAAATCTTAAGATTTTTTTCCTACTGGCAGGGCTGGCCTTAGGGGTAGGCCACGTGGATGACCACCCAGGGTGCCAGGTGCCATCTGAGAGCTGCAAGCTGGCAGGCCTGGGCTGCCGGAACGGGAATGAGTGAGAACGATGCTGCCCAGAGATGCCAGCCTGGCGGGGAGGCGTAGGAAGCAGGGCTTGCCCCTGCGGAGCCAGTGGACCAGCCTCTAGGTCTCCCCTTTCCGCAGGCATGGTGGACATGGGGCATATGTCCGAGGAAGCCCCTGGGCTCAGAAAGTCCTCCCCGTACAGCCCGACCTGGGCAGCTGGAGAGAGGCAGTTGCTGGCTGGGCACCCAGCTCTGAAGGTAGCGACACAGGAGTTTGATGCCTGCAGGAGGAGCTCTCATGATGACACAAGAAGCTCCTCCAGCCCTGTGATTTCCAGGGCTGGTCATGTGACAGAGCTCCGTGCAGCAGCCTTGGGGCTAAGGACACAGACCTGCCCTGCCACTGAGACCTGCCTTCTTGTATGGCCTACAGCAGAGGGGAGGGGGAGGAGTCAGGGAAACGCTGCTGTTGGGTCCAGGGCCTCCCCTACTTTGGATCTGGGTAAAGGAGGAGCCCAGGGGGAGGGGAGGATGTCAGGGGAAGGAGGAATCAGGGAGGTAATGTTGGTGGGTCCACGGAAGGGGAGAAACCTGGGGGCAGCAAGCCAGGAGATGTGGGGAGGGAATCAGGACAGTTATAGGAAATGGATGGCAAGTGAGGTCCCCTGTCATAGGGATGAGAGGGTAACTGGAGTCTCCATCTGAGCAGCCAGGGAGAGACTTTTCAATCTGAAATTTTCACACATAGCCAGAACAGCAGAAAGGGGTTAAAAGGTAAACAGGCAAAGTAAAAACCCTGGTTTGATGATGTTTTTAAAAATCTCATGGTTTTTTGAGGATCCAACTCATGATCCTACTGCACAGGTTATGACTTGAGTGTGCTTCTTGTTAGTGAGTTGGTAGCTGTGGGCCCAATTCTGTGAGGTGCTGAGTGTCTTCAACTCTCATTAAACTCAATGAGAGCTGAGGGTGTAGCCCAGGGGTGGGCAAACTTGTTTGGCCCGAGGGCCACATCTGGGTATGGAAATTGTATGGTGAGCCATGAATGCTCACAAAATTGGGAGTTGGGGTGTGGGAGGGGGTGAGGGCACCAGCTGGGGGTGCGGGCTCTGGGGTGGGGCTGGGGATGAGGGGTTGGGGGTGCAGTCAGGTGCTCCGGGGTGGGACCGAGGGGTTCGGAGGGTGGGAGGTGGATCAGAGCTGGGGCAGGGGGTTGGGGCATGGGAGGAGGGTGCAGGCTCTGGGTGGTGCGTACCTCAAGCAGCTGCATGTCCCCTCTCTGGCTCCTACGCTGTCCCGTCCGCAGCCGCTGCCCCTGCAGCTCCCATTGGCCACAGTTCCTGGCTCATGGGAGCTGCGGAGGCGGTGCTTGAGGTGGGGGCAGCGTGCAGAGCCCTCTGGATGCCCCTATGTGTAGGAGCTGGAGGGAGGCATGCCGCTGCTTCCAGGAGCTGCACAGAGCCACAGCACGCACAGAGCGGGGCAAGCCCTGGACCCTGCTCCCCGACAGGAGCTCGAGGGCCATCTGAAGGGCCGGATGCAGCCCCGGGCTGTAGTTTGCCCACCCCTGGTGTAGCCTATAGGGCGAAGTTTGCTTATGGTATTTGAAAATGTGCTGAAATGCAAGTAGGGAGCAGGCCTTTAAGCCCAAAGCTTAGTTTTCACATTAGCTAAACCTGTTTTTAGCATGAATCAATAAGAGGTATTAATAGAAATGATGTAAGGCATAACCTTGGGTCGAGTAGTAAATAAAGGTTTTGTTTTAACTGGTTTTAGCAGGCGTTATAGGGGAATTTGGGGATGTTTTGGAATACTGGTAACTGCAGAATTTGAACTGATACAAATGAGAATTCAAATGATGTTTGATATTAACAGCCAGTAAAGAAGTACAAGATATTTGGATCTGGGGGTACGAAAGATTAAACATGACATTGTAAATAAAGATATAGTAAAAGGTAAGTTAATTAGTTAAGTAGTGTTATCATAAGTGGTTATAAAAAAAGACAGTGCACTAATTTTAGATTAGCAAATGCTCAGCCACTATGGAGGGACTGTTAGAAGAAGGATATATACCGGTACTCATTCTTCTCATCCAGGGACACATCATCCCTGGACGCACCATTTCACCTTGAAATGTGACTATAAATGCAGTATATGGTTATACAGTAAGGTTTGTTTGCTTTAACCAATTATTTCATTTTAAATAGTCTTTAATTCTATCACTCATGTCATTCACAGTCTTCCACTAAATAAAATTATCTGTAACTGCCCCAGAGGCTCAAACTTTAAAGAGTTCAGTTTGCTTCTATTCCTTATCTTTAAGCTATTAATTGGGAACTCATAAATCAAGGTTGCAAGGCTGTCTGAGAATTTCCCAGGAGGCACTCAGCACATTTTATTATTATAGTTCAACCTCAGATATTTGAAGGACTGTGGAACAAGTATGAAACCTTCAGCTAGTAAGAGATTTTGGTTCTGCAGGTTTTAAGTCTGTACTCAGTTAGGAGGACCTGAGCATAGATTTCTAGGGTGCAAATCTTGCAATTTTACTCCTGGGGGAATTCTGTGCTAAAAGAGTAAAAATTCTGCGCACAATATTTTAAAATTCTGCATATTTTATTTATCAAAATAACACAGTATAATCATGCCAACTTCAATTATTTTGGTAATTTATTTCGAATTACCCGTCAACAAGTATGTCTGTAACAATACAGACCAAAAAAAAAGATACAGGAAATGTTTCTTTGACAAATAAATTCCTTACTAGGCATATTAATACTTTGAAAAATTCATTTAAACTGCAATACAGAAATGTATTTCCTTTACCCCTCAGAAGCAGTGCAAATGCTGGAGGGAGTCGGGGTAATGGAGGAGCTGAGGGAGAGGGAAGGAGCCTGGGAGTGAACCTGGAGGGTTTTGGGGTATGGTTTTGAGACATATGAAATGGGGTGGGAGGGTGGAAGGAGGGAAGGGATTGTTAGGGAGTCTCCCCCTGCAGACCCTGGCTGACCCCTAGGCTTTCCCATTCAGTCAGGCGCATATGCCCCTGTATCTAGGTGTCCCTGTCCCTCCTACCCCCATCCCCATGTGTCCCTGCAGTCCCCTACCATCTGTCCCCATGTGGCCCTGCAGCCCACTTCCCATTCAGTCATGGCTCAACCATAGGCTGGAGTACCCAGGGGGGAAAATTAGCGAATGTTCCACACCCACCGGCAGCCAAGCTCCCCCGCCTCTTTCCTACCTCATTCCTTGAGCGTGCCATGTTCCTGCTTCTCCCCCCTCTCTCCCAGGACTTCTTTCTGTTTGGCGGCGCTTTGGGAGGGAGAGGGAGGAGTGGGGACACAGCGCACTCAAGGGAGGAGGCGGGAAGGGACATGGGGAAGGGGGTGGAATGGGGGTAGGGTGGAGGTGGAGCAGGGGTGGGAAGAGGCAGGGAGGAGGTGGGCTGGGAGTGGGGGGGTGGGGCCAGGGGTGGAGTGGGGGCAGGGCCGGAGGCAGAGGAGGATTGAGTACCCACCAGCGGGAGAAGAAGTCGGCGCCTATGGGCTCAATGCTGTCACCACACTAGTTTCTGAGCCATTGCCCCAGTCTGTCCCCTCACTAGACCTTCTGAAACACAGTCTGTGACCCCCAGCAGCCCTGCATGCCCTGCTCTGTCCATCTGGTGCCTCCTCACCTGGCCTCACTGTGGGGATCACAGCCCCTCCAGCTGGCTGCACTCTCTTCTGGTGACGCAGCAGCCCCTGGTGGGTGAAAGGCATAACTGCAGCTCCTCTCCAGCAGAATCTATATTCTAAAAAAATCTGTGGGGGACATGAATTCTGTGCATGTGCAGTGGCAGAATTCCCCCAGAAGTATGCAATGTACAGAACCCCACTGAAGTCAACAGGGCTCTCTGAGGGTGCAAGGATGTGCCTGCAATGCAGTCAGTTCTGAATCGGGGCCTAAATCTGCAGCACCTGCTCCCCAAATATAGAGAATGTCAGGCCTTGGAGAGGTTCTCTCTGTACTAGATTAGTGCAGGGACTGTGTGTTTATACCAGGGGTCAGCAACCTTTCAGCTTGTGTGCCGCCTTCAGCACGCGTGCCGTAGGTTACCTACTCCTGGTTTATACAATCACAACAATGGGGCCCTGATCTTGACTGGGGCCTCTAGGTACTACTGTAGTATAAATAATAATAATAATAAAAATCCTACATGCACTGAAGGCTACAAGTGCTTTTGCATTTCAGGAGAGAGAAGGTCAGTGGGCTGAGAAAGGTATAGTAGAACTAGGATGCTCTAGTCCAGGCGAAAACAACCTGCGGCACGCATGCCGAAGGCAGCACGCGAGCTGATTTTCAGTGGCACTCACACTGCCCAGTCCTGGCCACTGGTCCGGGGGGGCTCTGCATTTTAATTTAATTTTAAATGAAGCTTCTTAAACATTTTAAAAACCTCATTTACTTTACATACAACAACAGTTTAGTTATATATTATAGACTTATAGAAAGAGACCTTCTAAAAACTTTAAAATGTATTACTGGCACGCGACACCTTAAATTAGAATGAATAAATGAAGACTCGGCACACCACTTCTGAAAGGTTGCTGACCCCTGCTCTAGTCCCTCTGATGTACTTTTTCAAAGTGTCCAATCACAGGGGTGTCTCAGTTTCTGAGTGCCCAACTTGAGAAGCTTTGAGCCCGATATTCAGAGATACTGAGCAGGGACACAAATCAATTAGTCAAGTTGTGTAATTTTAACATTTTGATTATACGTTGTCCATTTATTACTCTTTTTTTGACTTATCTATTTAGCTTGTAAGCTCTTTTGGGCCAGGATCTTGTCATACCATATCTCTGTGCAACATCCAGCACAATGGGGTACTGATCCGAATATAGACATATAGGACATACAATGTATACAGATTCCATCTGTTCTGCATCAGTGCCCAGAAAGGAGAATTTGTCTTAATATTAATTCTTTTCTGGGTCCCAGATTCCATCAGGAAATTCAAGATATGATTTAGAATTTGAAGTTTGCCTCTGTTTGCTGGATGAAACAAAATATGATGCTGCAGCAGCAGACAGTGTTGCTATGCAAATAGAGAAGGCGAGTCCTGGGGACAATAATGAACCTCTCCCCCTTAAACGTCCGACACGGCCTTGCACTGCAAACTACCAATGTTCCAAATACTGCGCTTATTTTCTGCACCACTGGTAACAATAGTGATACAGATATAAATGGCTAATTGAGGCATAACCAAGAACTCAATCCTATACATCCTTACTGCTGCCTATGGAACTACTCATGGTAGTAAGCAATATGCCTGGTAATATTTGCAGGACTGGAATCTAAATTAGTTAATTGCCTATATATTTATTTTCATATCAAACTCAAGAAAGAAAGTACATTGTGATGTTTCACGTCAACCACTCCTCCAGGTCAAACAGAATATTAATAAGCCCTTGAATCTCCATAAGGAAAAACTAATAGTAGGAAAGGAGAAACTAGACAGTGGATCTTATGACTGTAAAAAAAGAAGTCTAATAATTTACTCCACTGGTAATGCAGGGAATAAATGTAGGTAAATAGTACCTCTTGGGATATTAACAGCAACAACTGAATATGGCCTGTTCCAGGAATTAAAACAAATTCATTCATTTTCAATGCAACTTTACTGTGTTGAAGACAGTGGGTCCGATTCTTCTCTCAGCTGCACCAGAAGAGCTCAGTAGTAACCCCAGTGAAGTCAATGGAGTTACATCAGTATCAAAAAGTCATAAGTGAAAGAATTGAGACTCATGTGCAGTTCTCGTCCAACCCTCTGGCAATACAGCACCTCCTTGTCATTATTAGATATGTCAAAGCCTTCCCCCAGCTCTAGTATCTCGAGATAAATGGCCAAAAACCATCACAAACATGATTTTAAAATCCAGTCTACAAGTGCATCCTTCCAGGTAACAAGATAAAAGCTTTCTTATCACCAACTATTAAAATAATTCCTTTTTTGTGGGCGCATTTTAACAATACTCTTTAACAAGGACTGATGCCAAAAGAGTTTTTCTGAGCAGGGTGGGGAGCTGTGTACCCTCCACCTGCCCTGGCCGGGGAGGCCTGGGGGCAGGGATACAGGCCAGGGGCTGCTCTTGGCAGGCCCCTTTCCCAGGGCAAGTGGAGGGTCTGCCACGGCTCCCCAGAGCTGCCCGCGTGGCTCTCATCATGGCCAGGCTGAGGCTCCGAGGCCCCCACAGCCAGAGCCGGGTCGGAGAGAGCCGTGTGGGCAGCTTTGGGGAGCCTGGGTACCTCCACCTGCCCTGGGCATGGGTTCCGAGGGTGGGGACATGGGCAGGGGGCTGCTTTCACCTCCGGGGGGTGGGGGGGTATCCGTGGCCCCGCTTCGGCTTCTGGTTTGGCCTGGGGCAGGGCCTCCAGGGGAACAGGAGGCAGGCCCTTGGGGGAAAGGGTGTGGGGTGGGGATTCTCCCTCCTACCAAAAAGGGACTTCACAGGACCCCGACGAAGCAGGAAAGCAGCCATTTCCAAGAAATCACGAGGTCATATCCCTGAATGATTCAGTCAACAGGAACTGAAGTAAACTGTAGCAGGTCACGTTGCTTCAGGGGCACTGGAACAATTTTTATAGTGGGGATGCTGACAGCCATTGAATCAAACTGTAAACCCTATATATGATGGGATCCACTTCAAGCCAGGATGTGTGGTAGCACCCCCAGTTCCAGCACCTATGCACTGCTCTCCAGACAAAGGGCCCAACCCTGCAGAGTCATACTACTGAGTATATAGTGCTTACTATCATGAGTAGTCCCATGCAGCTGATGGGGTTCTACGCAATAGTATGCACAATGTCCAGTAATAAGGGATAAGAGTAATAAGAGATGAAAAATGCCATATAATTATGTGGTATGAATGTCCCACTTGAAGTGACAACCAGTCAAATGTCATTCTCTTTAGAACATTAGAGGAACAGATCCCATTTCTTACTGGTAACTAATTCCTGAAGCAGTAGTTTTGCATTACTGTGGTATATGCAAGAAATCGGGGTTTACAACTCACCTCTAGATTCCTGTCCCCTGGCTGTTGGAGTCTAACGCCCAGATCCTCAAAGGTATGTAGGTGCCTAACTCCCACAGATTTCAGAGGTTACAAGCATGGGGCCTGCTCCTACAAATGAATGATTCCAAGTGGAGTGGGATCAAAGTGCCTTTTAACCAGGGCAGTGAACAAACAAAGCTGGTCTGCCCTCAAAGACTCCTGAACTCACAAGGTTTTCAACTTGAGCAAGGAGAACAAGCCATCCAATTACAAGACCAAGGTTCCAATGAGTTAGTACAGTCACCTGATATCCACTACCATCAATGCCTTGGCCCCATACCATCCTCTCCCCGACATCAACTGGGAAGATAACCAGGGTTCACAGATGAAATACAGCAGATGAAGTGCACACACAGAAAGTTAGATTGCCAGTTACGCAAAACACATTCTGAATCATTCCACCAGCAGCACAAACAACCCTTACAGAACTTAACCATTGGAGAAAAGGAGGCAAAATGAGCCTCCTACTCCTCCACAGTCAATACAGAAGAGCTATTTCGCATAGTGTAACAGGTAACCGACCCAGACTGCATAGCCCAGACACCAGATCCAAGCATCGAACATTGCAAAGAACTGTCAGCATACTTCATTGATAGGATCAACTGAATACATACGGAGCTAACATACCCCTGACCAGATTGTATTATCGACCCACCACCCACGACTGACTTTGGCCTCCTCACACATCACAAAGTTTAAGATGCCCTGAAAAATATTAGGGCTGCAACATATAAAACCAATCTATGTTACTCATGGCTGGCAAAAGCCAGTGAAGAACAACTATGCCCACTACTAATGGAAATAGTCAGTGCCTCCTTCAGAAAAGCACATCTATCAAACATCTTGAAAAATGCAATAGTTCCTCCAATCTTTAGGAAGCCTGATCCTGAAGCTCTCTCCAACTATCATCCCGTCTCCAAACTCCTGTTCCTAGGCAAAATAATTGAGAAAGTAGTAACCACCATGCTTCAACAATATGTGGCATCAGCCAACCTCCTGGATGCCTCACAATAAGGGTTCAGACCTGGGCATTGCACAGAGATGGTTCTCGTGACACTGAAAAGTGACCACCTCATGGCAATAGACACAAGTAACAGCTCCTCCTCTCCAAAGGCCCTCAGAGATCCATATTATCCTTACTTCTCTTCAATAGCAACATCAGACCACTAGGAGAGACAGAGACATGGTAGGGGCTTAGCTGCCCATGCTGTCAACTCTCAGCTATATATCTCATTCTCAATTGATGCAATCATCACTGTTACTATAATGTTAGAAATCCTACAGGAAATTAGTTATTGGATGAAGATCAGCTGACTCAAGCTGAACCCAAGTACAACTGAAATGATACTGGTTGGAAACTGGCCAAGACGCTCTCTCCACCTTCCAGTGAAGGCAGACAGCTCTCATTCATCAAAGTGGTGTGAAACCTCAGGGTCCTTTTTTGACTCTTTGTTAAATGTGGATGACCAGGTATCATCAGTTTCCAAAAATGCCCTCTTTCACCTCCAGCTTGCTAAGAAAGTTCATTGTTTCCTCCTGAATGAGGACCCGGCTGCAGTGATCCAAGCATTTGTCATCTCCAGGTTGGATTACTGTCACTCACTGTATCTGAAGCTGAAATGTGAAGAGAATGCATGGGTTCCAGCTTGTGAAGATTGTAGCTGCCAACTTTCTCCATAAGTCAAGCCTCCGTGAGTCCATCAGGCCCATGCTCAAGTCCTTCCATTGGCTCCTGGTCAACTTCCAATGCCAGTTTAAGGTTTTGGTCATCATTTTGAAAGCAATTTATGGATAAAGCCCCAGATACACCAAAGAACAAATTTCAGTTGTGGCCCACTGCAACACTGTGCTCTTTTGGGGTGATGCAGATCGCAAAGCCCCAGACGGAATGCCTGAGAGCTGGGATAAAGCATTCTTGGCTGAGGGAATCAGGCTATGGAATAGTCTTCCTGAGGAGATCAGACACATCCAGTCTGACTGTGTTTAGGAAATGTTGCAAAACTTTTGAGAAAACGATTCTACTGTGACACACAATATGAACATTCTCTTCTATTTCCAACCCCTGCCACCTTAATAAAAAAACAAAACAAGCAAACAAAAACCTTGCCCCAGGCAGTGTTTCAACCGCAAAAAGGAAGAAGTGTAAGAGACTCCATGAAGTCCACCAGGGTCTTCGCTATTGCTATTGATTTTATGCAGAAGGCACTCAGATACTACAGCAACTGTTGGCTGTATCAAAGCCTATGGGCTTGTCTACACTTGAAGCTCTACAGCAGCGCTGTTTCAGTGTAGACACGACTTACGCCAAAGGGAGGGGTTCTGCATCATCAGAGGTAATCCACCTCCCCGAGAGGTGGTAGCTATGTTGATGAGAGAATTCTTCTGTCAACCTACCGCTGTCTACATGGGGACTTCGGTTGGCTTAACTATGGCTATGTCTACAGTAGAAACCTTATAGTGGCATAGCTGTACTGCTGCAGCTGCACTGCTATAAGGTCTCCCGTGTAGCTGCTCTATGCCGGTGGGAGAGAGTGCTTCCATCTACATAATTAAACCACCCCCAACGAGCGATGGTAGCTATGTCAGCAGGAGAGCATCTCCCGAGCATTGTCCACTCCAGCGCGTCTGTTCGTGAAACTTATGTCAATCGGGGTGTGTGTTTTTTTCACACTCCTGACCAACAAGTTTTAGCGACAAAAGGGCTAGTGTAGATATAGCCTTAGTCACTCAGAGATGCAGATTTTTCATGCCCCTGAGTGACATAGCTGGGCTGATCTAATTTTCTAGTGTAGACTAGCCCTAAAATAGATGGATAAGATGATAGCACTAGCAGGAGCTGCTCTGAGTGGCTGCTTCAGGCAGAGAGGGAAGAAAGTATCTCTATCCTTTCCAATGAGGAAAAAATGGTAATGGGTAGGGGATAGGACAAGTGGGTTGCTGTGGGAGGGGAACAGGACAAGTCATCATTGACTGTTGGTGATGAACTCACTGGGAGGAGAGAGAAGTGCGCGACTGAACTGGAGGAAGAGAGGAGGACATGTATGAGAGTAGGAGAGGAAAGAGAAGAGATTAAAGCGCAAACTAGGAGGGGAATCAGGCAAACATATAATACTTCAAAATGTAGAACCTTCTCATCTGCAAGAGTATTGGGGAAGATTTCCTCTCCCAACAAATTAAATGGAACCCCTGAGTTTATATATGTTGGCTACATTTCCTTTGGTGTCAAACAAATATTCAGGTTTCCTCCTTTCTCTGTTAAAAACTTAAAAAAACATTTTGCAGTTCTAGCATAGAAAAGAAAGGAAGCAGGGGAGGTGGGGTGGGAGTGAAGGAGGGACAACACTAAAATTTCACTGAGGACAAGCAGAAAAATTAAAAGATAAACAACCATGGAAATTTAACCTTTACAGCGCACTGTTTTAAAGGTCACAGTATCATTTCCAGGGATGCCTGGAATTATCAATTTTCATGAGTATCAGGTGTGAAAGAAATCAAGAAAATAGGAAAAATGAACATTCAAAATTTGACATTTACTTGCCGTTTGCTGTATTACCAAGCTCTAGGTAACAGAGGTCCTGAAGCTACAGCAGAAAAGAATACTGTGGGCTTGATTCTCATCTCACTCACATGAGTATTAATTAGGCATAACTCTACTGAACTCGGTGAGGTTACACAAGAATAAAACTGGTGTGAGATCAGAATCCAGTCCTGTACATACACGTTTATGTGTGTAACAAAAATACAGTCCATTCCTTCCAAGTCCTTATCACAGAAGTGCATAGTCTGTTCATGTCCTTAGTAATCACCTGGTCACAATCTCTCTCCCTTGGACCTCATGTAATCCCAGGCCTTTTACGTGGATAGAGTATTACGCTGAAGTGTATACTGAAAGCTATCCTCATCTGCACACTGTCTCTGGATAATGCATACAAATATGCACAGCGTCAGCGAAATGTGCAAACATGGGGGTTGAGTGGAAAATGTCAGATTACACAACAGCACTCATATAGTGTCAATTTTTGGTTACTAGAAAAAGCATTTGCCTACAGTAAAGATTTTTAACTCAAGTTAACTGATTTCTAGCTAACCTGAATTAGCTAACACATTTGTACATGCTAGTCTTGGCACTCCACAAACATTTGTGCTCTGGAACATACAAATGTGATCATTAATTCGAATGAGCTGGCAATCAATTAACTTGAGTTAAAAACTCAAGGGTGACCAGAGTTTAACCAATGAAACAGAGGTGAAGAACCCCATGGAGAGGATAGTTTAGTCAGGGAATAAAGCATAGGACTTGGAGCTGGTAGATCTGCTGCTAGTTTGTTTCCACTGACCTCAAGCAAATCATTTAATCCCTGTTCCTCACTTTCCTCAGCTTCAAAAAGGGAATATAAAACTGGCTGCCTCACTAGGGTAGTGTTGCGATAATTAATTCATTATACTTTGCAAAGTACTTTGGGATTCCAGTCCTATGATTCTATTTCCACAGAGCTCGCTTATAAAGTATCTTTATTATTATATCCCATTAACAATTCCCTAGTGAGCTTCGCATGGACTGTTATGTTTTGTAGGGATTTATATTCCAAATTTATGTCACAGGCACCTAAAGCCTGGATCTGACAATTTTTAAGGAATTATAAAGTACATAAATAAAATGATCCAATCCTGATAAAATGCAACTTCTATTTGCACAAGGTAATCTGTCCCCATCCTTTCTCTCAGTGCTATATGACAGACATACTAATTATAAAGTGGATGAACGTTGTGGAAGAAGAGACTGCCCAAGTAAGGACATGAGTTGCACAGTGAAAGAGCCATTGGATATACTACAAAAGAAAACCAAAGGGCTACCTTAGTGCCCACTATAATTGACACTATGACCAACATATTAGTTGAATTAGGAAAGCAGTAATGGAGAATTTTACATCTGACTTTTTCAAAGCTCAGTAAGATGTATTCCATGGTTCAAGAAATCTTTTTATTTTTATTTATATTTATTTTATTTTTAAAGGAGATTGATTGCTTCAGGCCCTCATCTGTCTCAGCTTTATTTTCAAAAAATTGGTGGGTCCATTTACTTGTTCAAAGATGTAAATGCAAATGCACAACTAATGCGTAATTCACAGACACAGTCACTTTTATTGCTTATGCAAAATAGACAACTACAAGTTCTAATGACCAGTTATATAAGTAACTCACATGCCTTATCCCAATTCACTGTAATTGCACAAACGCATTAGGAGCATAACAGCACAGTCCCTTTTTGCGTGCATAATTGCACAGGACTAATTTTGAA
The DNA here is from genome assembly GCF_016161935.1 of Mauremys reevesii. Taxonomy (NCBI): domain Eukaryota; kingdom Metazoa; phylum Chordata; order Testudines; family Geoemydidae; genus Mauremys; species Mauremys reevesii. The sequence goes on from NC_052625.1 coordinate 92,686,554, forward strand.
ATGAAGCCCCAAATGTTTCAGTATACCAGGAGAGAAAAATGGCCCTGGATGACAGTAGTTTAGAATTCACATTGTCCAATGCTTTTGTCTAGTGCATGAGAAAGACCTTTTGAGGTAAAGATTTAGATGGGCTCTTAGTCTCAGTTCTGAGGGAAACTGTTCTTACAATGTGCTCATTCTATTGTTTATGTTGACTTTTAGATGTGTTATTTCACAAAACATGAATATAGGTATTAATTTCCCTTCTGTAAGTGCCATTACCTGCTGATCATCAGGAGTCCATATCCCACAGGTGATCTGACTCTCCAAGTTAATCTCTGAAGACCAATGTCTTTGTCCACTGACTGAACCAACCAGCACAAATCCATCCCTATAGGAGATGAGTGCTTGAGTCCCATCATGGCTCCATGTAAAGTCGCTCACCTTAACATATACATAGATAAGATATTAGACATTAATCATGCAATCATTTCCAAGTTATTATAATTAAGGCACCATTGTATAGCACCAAATGAGGATAGCTTAGCCAAAGGGCTACACAGTTAGAAGTGCAGTACGGATTTGTATGAAATTTTGGTAAAATGTTAATGTGCTAATTTCTTCTCTTATAGCAGTTTTGTGGTTTCATGGATGTTCCCCAACAATGAATAAGCAACAATATTAATACTTAGCATTTTCATGCTACCTTTCATCTCAAGATCTCAAAGTGCTTTTCAAATGTTAATTTAGCCCTGCAAGTATTACTATAACTATTTTATATATGATTTATTATCGAGAAGTTTAACATGGAATTAATATACGGTGTCATAAAACTTGCTTAGAATAACGCATTTTTATCACATGGCAATGGAAATCAGAAGAGTTCCTGATGGTAATTAATTGAGAGTTTAGCAATTTCATACTGTGCCACCAGTGAAAAACTCATTAATACACTGAGAACCAGTAACAAGAGTTAAAAAACAAAACTTCTTGAGATTGTTAACTAGATTCCTTTATCATGCTCCCTCTGAGTGAAATTCACCAGTGGGCCACTAAAGTCCCACTTAAGTCTTACTTAAGCCTTGTTCTGAAGTCTGAAGTAGAGTGTGAATCTTGCCCTGGCTTTCTGCCTCATAGCAAATTTCATCCCGTTTGTAAAACCCAAGCAGCTCAGTGTAGCAGGAATTTCTATGACACTACCTGTTTAGTCATTTCAATAAAGAAATGTTTTTTAAAAAGGAAGATTGCACTTTACATTTTCATCTTTTTCATTTTGAACCTCTTATGATTTGACTGTTCTTGACTAAAGAGAAAATGTTCATACCAACCTGTGCCCCGCGATCATTCACAAGCTCCACAGACCATCTGCCTTCATATTGAATCCAAACAAAAATTCCTCCATCTGCATCGCAGGTTGCCAGTTTCTGGAATGGTTCATTCCATCTCACCAGTACAACCTAAAGAGATTCCAAACAAATGCAGCATTACCATGTCTGTATACAGTGTTAACAAGTGTTTTACAAGAGACTCAATTAACTAATACTGCAAAATAAACAATGTCACATTTAAATTCTGAATAAGATCTACAAAATAGTAATTTTCGGCATAATATCATGCAGCTCTCAAGAACAGCTGGACTCATTTTATTACAGGACTCATTTTATTATGGCTGTCAAGCAATTCAGAATTCTCTTAGCTATCAGGCCTTTATGGAAGACATCTGATACCTCTGAAACTAACAAAAACATGTTGTATGTGGTAATCCAGAGTTCCACTGCAGAAAGAGTAAACAAACAATCTTCCTTTCTCAAATCACTTTCCCCTGCCCCTCACCTCAAAGGCTACCAGATTCCCTGGGCCAAATTCTCAATTCTACCGACTTCAGTGGAGCCAGGTCCACTTTCATCACGGTTGAATCTAGCCTCCTGCATCAACAACCCCTTTAAAAACATTCCAGACTCCCTAATTCATGAGAACTAGGAACATAATTTAACTTGAATGTTTCTTCTCTGCTACCGATTGCAGAGGGAATCAGGCTTTGTATGGGTTCTTCCTTCTCGCATTAGAGACGTTTGGATTCTTTCTACAGAACTTAACCAAGCTAAAACCTGCCATGACTGGTCTCATTCATAATTAGCATGAAATTAAGTTAATAAATGAAGCCACTTTAGAGGCCCCAATATGCACCTGAAATGAACCATGTCATCTTAGTGGAGGGGTGGGCAAACTTTTTGACCCGAGGGCCACGTCTGGGTATGGAAATTGTATGGCGGGCTATGAATGCTCACAAAATTAGGGGTTGGGGTGTGGGAAGAGGTGGGTGCTCCGGCTAGGGGTGCAGGCTCTGGGGTGGGGCTGGGGATGAGGGGTTGGGGGTGCAGGAGGGTGCTCCGGGCTGGGACCGAGGGGTTCGGAGGGTGGGAGGATGATATGGGCTGGTGCAGGGGGTCGGGGCATAGGAGGGGGTCAGGGGTGCAGGCTCTGGACAGTGCTTACCTCAAGCAGCTCCCAGACGTAGCTGCATGCCCCCCCCCCGACTCCTACGCGGAGGTGCGTCCAGGCAGCTCTGCGTGCTGCCCTGTCCGCAGCTGCTACCCCTGCAGCTCCCACTGGCCACAGTTACCAGCCCATGGGAGCTGCAGAGGTGGCACTTGAGGCGGGGGCAGCGTGCGGAGCCCTCTGGCTGCCCTCTGTGTAGGGGCCAAAGGGGAGACATTCCGCTGCTTCCAGTAGCCACAGCACGCACGGAGTGGGGCAAGCGCTGGACCCTGCTCCCCGGTGGGAGCTCGAGGGCCAGATTAAAACATCTGAAGGGCCGGATGAGGCCCCTGGGCCATAGTTTGCCCATCCATCTTGGTGCCTTAAACAGAAATTAGCCTTAAAAAACATTTACCTTCTGCTCTCATCTTTCACATCTTTTTTTTTGATTTAGTTTAATTTCCAAAATGTCAGAATAATCCAACTAGGTATTCATACAGACTCCCCACCCTATAATAGAATAATACATGAAAACTACAGACAAAAATATTAAATTGACAATAATGAAAGTGTAAATTTAGTTGTTGAATGGACAGAGTCTAGGGTGGGTGCCTGCTGAATTGTTAGACAGCACGCATCTATCCAAATAAATACTCTTCATTTCCCAAAGAACAGGACTATGTTTCCTGAAATTCATTTGGCTGTTCACCAAAATGGAAGGATACTGTTGAAGGGCTCCATTCTGCGGCTGATTCTGCACAGGAGGATCCTTGCACCCACGAGGAGCCCCACTGAAAACAGGCTCTGTACAGAGCCAGGACCAGGAGTTAAATTTGCAACATTGGGACTTAAATTTACTAGGTAAAACAAACTCCTGTACCAGTTTATGGACTGTAAAGGCCAGATCTACAGCAGGTGTCAATCAGCATAGCTTTCCATTCCTGAAGGATCAATCTTGTAGCTACTGAAATAACCCAACAGAAATTATCTCTTGGTGCACTATATAGGGCTCTTGAGTAAAGGTTGTGGGGAGAAGTGGGCATGGTGAACCTCTTCCTTGCTCTCAAACAGCAGAGCAGAATTCCTCCAAACACTCTGAAAAAAGCACTAGGCCATACATCCTGCCAGAGTAATAGCCTCACGCCACAGCGCCAAGTGGCTTCTCTGGAGAGGGTGTCCAGCCCTGAGCTACATAGCTCATCCCATGCTGTCAGGCACACAGACGGCTTTTGTTTAGAAGAGCAGTAAGCAGCAGATTGCTCTAGGCTGCTATGAACCATCCTCTACACTGGGCTGGAGTTGCAGTCAAACAGCCCTGCTGCCCTCTCCCTGAGTTGCTCTAGCAAAGAAGGACCATAATACCATAGCCCCACAACCGTATTGGTATTATATGTAATATATGTATAACATGTCTTAGTATATAAATTAAACATATACAGAGCAATCACTTCATTCACATTGGGGTGAAATGCAGCAGCCATGTAGGGCAGGGGTTCTCAACCTTTCTTTCTGAGCTTCCTCCCCTCCCTCAACACGCTATAAAAATTCCACAGCTCACCTGTATCACAACAACTGTTTTTCTGCATATCCAGTAGATTAAAAGCCAGGGCCAGCGTTAGGGGATAGCAAGCAGGGCAATTGCCCAGGGCCCCATACCACAGCAGGCCCCATGAAGCTAAGTCGCTCGGGTTTCAGATTCAGTCCCGGGTGGTGGGGCTTGGGCTTTCTGCCCTGGGCCCCAGCGAGTCTAATGCCGGCCCCTCTCTCGTTTATTTTGGCGGACCCCCTGAAACCTGCTCACAGCCCCTCAAGGGGTCCCAGACCTCTGGCTGAGAACCACTAATGTAGCAGAATGCACCAATAATGCTCAACAGTATTATGAAAGAAGTCAACAAAATACCTTCTCTAACAACCTTCTCTAGATCTTTAGAGGTGGGGGAAGTATTTGCAGCTCCGCTGATTTTAAATGGAGTTATGAGTGCTCCACACCACTGAAAATCAGGCCCTTAATGCCTAGATAGGACTGTGACTGGACTTTTCATAGACAAGATAGACAAACTGCAAGGGGAACTTAGAGCAGTTAGTTTCTCTACTGTACCTAACAACATTATAGTTCTTATCTAATCCCATAAAAGCCTGAGTTAAGATGCTCCTGCATTTTAAGATCACCTTGTTTTCTGTGGCTCTTAAGGATTTGAGAAGAGGATATGATTTTACAGATAACACTTACTAATTGGCCTGCTGACATGAGCTAAGGGCACAGTGACAATATTTAACCTGAAATGCCTTGGCTCTTATCTATTTTCAAATGGAACCTTAGGGAAACTTGATGATTTCTCTCTCTCTCCTTCTCGTGATTTATGGTATAAACGGAAGTGAAGGAGATTGGGTGGAAGCGATCCTCTAACCGAATATCTGTGCTTTCTTTGAATTTGATAAACTGCCCAAGAGTTCATTTAGATACAGACATTCATACAATTAGAATAATTAGGTCCACGTATACTCTAATATACATACCTCTAGTATACCCAGACTATCCAATTTAGTAACTTTCTGGCCAAATCTCAGCCTGATGTGAGCTGCCATGATCAAAATACCAAAGAGCCTCTGACATTTAGAATCATAAACTCACTTCTATAATTACAAACGAAAGTAGGGCAATGACTTCATATGTCTGGTGGTAGCTAGCTCCAAAATAAGTCCTTTTTGTGACAGCATTTTATAATCCAACTTTTTTAAAACACAGAGCAGATGTTCTCATTTCACAAGATCATGTTTAGGATGTTTCCTTCATTTAAATTTAACATCTAACCAAAGGTGCTGACTCCACAGCTGCTCAAATATCTCCAATTTCATTTTTGGCACTTACTGTATTTGGAGGAGAGATAAGGAAAGGAAGAAAGATTGTCCAAACCATTCAGATGACTTTTGAATTGGCTAAAATGCATGACAACAAATTAAAGGTGAAACGCACCCCTGATCAAAGAGCCAGAGCGAGGCCTATAATACACCCCACCACGATGCATAAGCTTCACTAACAGGCCAAATTCTCAGGGTATAAGCCCTAAGTCCTGGCTTGGCTCAGGCTCAGACCCTCCACCCCCGTAGGGTCCTGGAATGCCTGGTCCAACCCCTGAGTTAGTGAGACTTGTGTGTAGATGGAAGGTGGGCCAGGCTTGAGCCTAAGTTCAAACACTGGGCTTATGTTATAGTGTACACATACCCTCAGAGGCTCCAAGCTTGTGTTACCTTTAATATTCTCCATTGGGCTTTCTGGGCCCAGATCCTCAAAGGTATTTAGGATCTGGGCCCTTGTGTCCTCATGTAGCTACTCATAGCTAATAGTTTTGGGTTATTTTTTTTTTTAGTAAGCTGTAATATAGTCTAAATAATGCTTGAGCCAAAGGCCAACAAAATCAATTGGAGTCTTTCCATGGACTTCAATGAGTTTCGGATCAGGCCCTTTTTGTTACATTTCTCTACAATATTTGATGATAAATTTGTTTGAAAAGTAAAGCATTCAAAATTTTCCACAGTTTTGTCTTCAACGTCAACTTCATTTTGTTGAATTACATTTAATTAATACTAAAGGCACTAAAAACTCTCCACAAGAACTGACTGCATTGTTATTATGATGACATTAACACAATAGAATCAGCAAAAAGGAAAGCCTTTGAAAATCATTTTTCATACAGTATTAAAGCTTTCTTATTCTTGTGACACGTCTTTTGCTTCCATATTATAAATTAAAACTCAGCACATTTATGCAAGGATTAAATGTCACTTTTTTAATTTGAAAAAATCAACAACAGACAATGTGGAGCCCAAGCTCTAGTGGAAGGCTTTAAATGGGTAAGGAAATATTTTTAAAGCTCCTTGTTTATCTAGATCTCAAATTTGGCTGGCGAGGGACAAAATATGCTTCCATCTTTTCTCTCTTTTTTTAAAACCAACATGTAACTATATTGTTTATTAAGGCCCTACTTAATTTGCAATACTGCGGAAATTGCGGATCCCGCAATATTAGGCTTGCACTGGAATTTTGATTTTAATTAGCTTACTTTGCACTGTCTGAAGTTTTGCATACATTTTGAGGTTTGCAACACACATTTCCCCCGCCCATTAGTATAGTAGAATCCTATTTAGCAGAGCTGATAGTGGCTGGGGCTTGGGCTCCCGCTATCAGCCCCACGCATTAATGACTTTAATATAGTTGCAGCAAAATGTCTGGTTATCAAAAAAATTAGCAGGCATAACATAATACTTGAGTGTTTATACTGTTCCAGCAATTTTTCTAAAACAAACAGATCTTCTCCAGCTTTTCCAAATTACTGCAATTAATAAAAGTCCATTATTACTTTTCCGCAATTTTCCATGTCTTGTCCGCAACTGAGCCGCAATTATGTGATAATCATTCTGCAATTAAAAGTAGGGCCTTATTGTTTATTAAACAAAAGATGTGCTGTATATCAGCCATGATTACTATTTATATTCTGATAGCACCTAGAGCTCCCAGCTGATTTGCCCGAACTCTGTTTTTGTTTTCTTGATTGTGTTAATCAATGATTAACCTTGACTGCAACAGGAGGAGGAGCTCTTACCACACCAACCCAGGAGGAGGGGGACGGGAGCTGTGCGGGAGTGCTGTTTAGCCAAGCCAGAGAGAGCTGCCTTGCACCCCATATACCTCATACACAGTCCCCTGCTTTACTCCGAGTGTGATTTCTAGCCAGATTATAGCTATGAACAATGTTAAGCAGGGAAGCCTCAGCTCAGACTTTTCCAGCCAGATCACCCTGCCCACAACATAGTAGGAAAGCAACACTAGTTCCACTGAATGCTAAAAAGCAGCAAATTAAACTGCTATATTCAGTCATTCTCTGGCCTATTTACATCTGACATGGAATACTGGGGCAAGTCACCACCTAATTTGGTGCAGTATCCTTAAGAATCAGTATTTCAGATTAGTACCAGAGTAGAAATTGTATTCCTGCAAAAAGTTACTAATTTGGCTATCGCTCCTGAGACATATGTGTCCATAGTATTATCGCGATTTTATCATGAGTCTTGCAATATTCAGTGTTTTCTTTAAAGCTCCAGCCTTTAGAGCCATACAAAGATAGGAAAATCTCAGTTTTTATTTAAAAAAAAAAGAGAGTTTCTAGCTCTCCTGGTTCTGGAGAAAAGCTTGAAAACATGAATCTTAAAGGCTCAAAAACCAGAAGAGAAAAAAAAAGAAGACCAAATTTTATTATTTTTTTTAAATCTTGTGATTCTTCAGCCAAAAATATTCCATTCCATGATATTAGAATCTTTGAGGTTGGCAACACTGAAATATACTTGAAAGATATATTTTCAGTTCTACACAAGCATGCAAAGTTTATTTCAGCTACACTTTCAATAGGCTCAGGCAAGTCTTGAAACATCATTATTTTTACCATAGCACCCAGAGGATCCAGCCAATTGTGCTTAGTGCGATACTAACTCATAGAAAAGAGATAGCCCCTGCTTCATGGGGCTTACGGTCTAAGGGCATCAGTTCTGCGATTTAATACATGCAGCCAGGCCCCCATCAATTTCAATGCACAGGCAGCAGGGTCCACACGTATAGATCATTTTAAGACAAGTTAGCTTAAGACAAGATGCAATAAACTGGTGTAACAAAAATGAAAGGAGAAAGGGGAGGCAGAACTGGGTGACAGCGACAGAAACACACCAGGGCTAAAATAGACTAGCTATGTGTATAATTTGTAGGTTTGATTTTTTTTAAAGATATAAATAAGCAAGTAATCCCTGCTGGCCACCTGTCTAGCCATTATCAGTTGACAATTTATTGTAGGCATCACAGGCAATTCAGGTCTTTAGGAGAGATGATACAGAATCATCTTTGCCTCCTACAAAATGGAAACAAATCTGGGGAAGTCGAGATGATACATACAGAGTAGACAAGGCAAGTGAGCCAATATATTTTATTGGATTGACTTCTGTTGGGGAAAGGGACAAGCTTTCGCATTCCACGCAACTCTTTTTTAGCTCTGGTATGATAAATGATACATCCAGGTTGGTCTGCATCATCCAGGCCTTAAATCTGTGTGATTATATAAGGCAAGGTGGACAACTGTCAAATGTCCAGGGCTGGACTACTGGACTCTGACTTGTGCTGGTCAAGGCAAGCAGATCATGGTACTATTGCCCAGTTATACATTTACTGTATTTACGTTATTGCATTTATTATTGGGGAAAAAACAGTGTCCATACCCTCTTCCCCACCCTCACAAAATGACGATTACCATTGAGTCAGCCTTTTTTAATGTTTAAAAACACCACAAGATTACTCAGTTTGATAATAAAATACTAATAGAATAAATAATAAAAAGCATGTATAGAATGTTCCACCCAACGATCTCATACACACTGATGAAAAGTAAATGATTTACTGTCAGAACACACCTGGAAGGTATGAGGTACTATCACCTTCATTTTACACATTGCGATACTTAGGCACAGAAGGTTAAGACCACATTTTTCAAAAGCAGCTTTTGGGTGCTGAACTTGGGATACCTTGGGCCAGATTTTCAGCAATGTTGAACATCAACAGCCCCAATGACTTCTAGTGAAGGTGTGAACTATCAACGGTTCTGAAAGTCCAGCCCAAGATAGCTCAGCTTTTGCACCCAAAAACAGAGCCTCCTGAAATCAGAGGCTTCTCTTGAAAATATTGTTCTAAGTGACTTGTCCACGGTCATACAGTAATTCTGTGGCAGAGCCAGAACAGAATCCGAGTCTCCTGACTACCTATCCCGAATCTTGACCATCTTTCCTCCTTTGTGAAGAGAGGAGCAAAAATGATAACAATTAGAGTGGGTAGAAAAATGAAAAATCAGTTTTGCAAAAAAATTTCAAAGTTGCATTCACTTTGGAGGGCTTGAAATAGATACATTTTTATATTTTTGGAAATTTGTGAATTTCCCCCTGAAACTTTTATTGAAAATATTATCAAAAGAGTTAAATTATTATTATAATTTTGAGGGGAATTACTAAAAACAGGTAAAAATTTGAAACAAATATCAAAAAAGGACACCATTTTTGTCACAAAAAAATAATTTAATCAATGGTGACAAATTTTCATGAACATTTTCCTGTTTGATAAAAGGATGTTTTCAAAAATATATATATATATTTTATTTGAAACATTCTGTCCATCTCTAATGGCAATTAAAATACCAAAACCCATGTAGCACAGGGGAATCAAGTCCCAATATCCTTGAAGTCAGAATGTTTGCCTTGTGCCAGCAGAGACCTTGCTCATTCATTGTCTAAGATTATGACACTTCTGAAATCCTATCTTGCTGAAGTCCTTGGGAAAACTGATTGATTTCAGCAGGGACAGAATTTAATCCAGGAGCAGCAATCACACTGAAGCTTCTTTCTTATCTTGGGTACCTGTGTGCCAAGAAATCTTCACCTTTTTTCTCAACCCCTCCTAAGGTGAAATTCCTTTCTCACCCTTTGGGCTGGTCTGTTAGCAGTTATTCACCTCAATATTTAAAACTCACATCTAAATTATAGCTGAACTGGAATATGACAGCTCTTACTAAAGAAAGAGAAGAAAACAAGAAAAGCATTTCCATTTAATGTTGGCGATTAAACTACTTGGTCATTTCCCTTTATCCTTGGAAACAGAAATATATTACTGTTACTTTTAGAGAAGAAAAATAAAAAGAACTGCCTGAAAGTGCTGTGCTCCCTACTCAAATATTATAAACATACAAATCTAACTTGACTTTGCAAAATGCAATATAAAGACTTCTAGATAAATCAATAATGATTGTGCACAAAGCTGAGTAGGCGGTGCAGTTTGGAAGTACAATACTGATGACATTACATATCATTACTTCTTGGCAGCATGGAAAGCACAATACAAGGGATTAAAAGGCAATGATGGGCTCCTGCTGTGTTTGTGCTATGAACATACAACCTCACCATTCATCTTAGGTCCTATACAACCATTGCTGATCCAGTCATGGACCCTGTCTCTAACATGTTATGAGGAGAGAAAGCAGATGCGATTGTTGAAACTTCATATAGACCCCTATGTGCTTCCAATACCAGACTGCTGTTACTCCCATCTATCGATAGTGGAGAATAAACTCTTCTCCTCCCCAATCCTCCCTCACCTAGAACAGCCTCTATTCCTTTCTTTACCTACTTGATCAACTCTCTTCAAATCAATGTCCACCTCTCCTCCTCAGCCTAACATTCAATCCTTCGATCTAATAAAACATTCCTATTCTATTCTGTTAGCCTCCCGGTTTCCCTGTTCTTTCCCCCAAAAGCTCCCAGGTAAAACACACAACTATTTACCTTTATCATACCCTTGCTTTACAACATACAGTAGTTTGCATTTAATGCTTGTACTATGGACTAATCAAATATGAAGTGGTTAATAAGACTTTTGTATGAAAGATGCTATATACAAATATACTGCAAATAGGAACCATAGTTACTTCCTCTCCCCTTCTCTTGTCCCACCAGCCCCTATTTACACATAAACTATGCTCCATGACTGAAGAAACATAAGAACACTGCTGTAGTTTAATCTCTTCCTGCTTTCTAACCTTGGGGAACTACTCTTCAGTATATTGACATATCATTTCCTGGAAAACTGGGTACACCTAATTTAAAAAAAAATCAATAGGTTAGTTTCACTGATTATTTTAAAAGATTGAATCTTTAATCATACTTTAAAACATTAGCTTTTATTTTGTTCATTTCCTATTGCATTGCTATAGGTAACAAAATAAAGTCCAAGCACAGTTAGTGTTCTAGCCATGGAGACTGTGAAACTTCATTGGAAGACACTACCCTAGAATTATCATCATCCAGTAGGCAATGCAATAGGCATTTTGACAGGGTCGCTACATGCTTTTGAGTTGACATGTGTATGATTTATACCAAATGGAACTTCTTCCCATGGTGATTTTAACTATTTATATGGTCATATTTATTTTATTACATTCTGAGCAAGATCGACCTTTCACATTTTCTTCAATTTCATAACATAAGGTTAGGCCTTGGTGGAATATATGGCCTTCTGCTGCCTTTGGCATTTCTGATTTCACTTATTTCTGGCACAGATGACCAAACAGGTCAGTATCTGCCAATTCCCACAGGATAGGTGTAAATTACTAAATGGTCCTCTTGGCCTAAAATAGTGGAGTCTATGGTGTTGAAATCTCTTTGTGGTTTCAACCTTGATTCCAGGTCTCCTCTGCTTTTAACATACGGTACTTAGATTAGTTACTACAGCAAAGGGGCCATGTGCCTAGAGATGGATGGGTAGCTAGAGCAACCAGTTCCTAGTATTCCTTGTCAAACCTGGAATGAACGGGAGGATGCATCACTAAAAGAGATCTACACTCAGCGCTAGCTAGTGTCAATCTGCCTTTGCTCTTCAGCAAGATCCCACTGGAGGGCAGGTGTCTCTGGAGGATGAGGATGTTCTTCTGAACAGACTTCCCCCTGCCAACTAACACAACATGTTATATTATTGCTGCAGAGAATATTGGGCCATGCAACATCAACTGATAGAAAACATGCACATAGTACATTTGATATAAATACAGGGTCAAATTCTATTCACCTGACACAAGGGATGCCATTTACTTCATCTAGACAAGTCCTATTAGTTGGTGAGGTGAATTTGACCCCTTGGTATTAAGCATATTGCACTTGGTTATACAAATTTTTCTGTCCTTGGCTATAATGCTTCATATGATGTTTCTAGTGATATTGGGAATGCTGATATGGAACACATTAATACTTCTTAACCAATAACGAGATTTATTTAAAATAAAAACCCAAACACTACAACAAGAACATTAACTACTGCTATTTGTCTCTACAGACTTTACATAGATGTGGAATTTATACAGAGCAGGCAGATAGAGTTGGTAAAGCCAGTAGATTATTGGAACATCTACAGTACAGAAGTTTGAATGGGCATGTTACCAAGTGGTTAGCGCAGAGTCAGGAGTCTTGGATTCTATTTCTGGTTCATAGCTTATACAATTCGCCCAAGGTCACAAACCAAATTGATTCAGTCATTTATTTCATACTTATTCACCAGAGCAGCTCATACAGGGTTACTGTGTAGCTTAATTAATGTTAGTGAAGTGGTGGGAGAGCCTCAGAAGAAAAATGATGATATATGAGTAAAAAGATTTACTATTCATTGACCTTTACTAATCTATTTAAACAACACTTACCTAAATCAAGATGAAAGTATAACTTCTTTTAAAGCAAAGCAGTGATATACTATAGGCCCAAGCTTGCAGTGCTAATTAAGGCAATATTTAAATTCAACCTGAGTTTTGCCTGAACAGGAACTGCAAGATAATTAACACCTGTATGTATTTCCCTGATTACATCATGTTTTCTCCCCCAAAATAAAACTATTTTAATTCTGAAGCATTCCCACCAGACAATTTAGATATCAGCCCTCAAGTTACAAACATGATCCAAGACAAGAAGATATGAGAAAGATTGAGTGAAAACAAAATTAAGATACAAATAAAAAAATATTTCAAGTCTTTTTTTTTTAAACTAACTGCAAGGGTTAGACCAGCATGCTCATCATATTTGTCTGGATCCTTTCATTTCCTATACAAGTAAACAATTCTAGAAGGTTGCTATATTAAAATGTATTAAATTAATAAATATATTAAAATGTATTTTGCGTTAAGGCAAAAAAGAAAGCAAATCCACTTTGATAATCCTATCATTAAAATGCAAATGCTGATCAGAAGAGCTTGAAATCTCTGCAGAACAAGAGTATTTTTTAAATTAGAAACTGAAGCCTGGGCAGTCTAGGCCAGTAAACTCCTCACATTTAAAGCTGACAATTGAAAGTTATCCTTTAAGACAGAATAAAGAAAAAAAGAGAAGTAGGCAGATTTATTATTAAAACAGACAAGTGCGATTTCAAATTTTACTGATGTTACAATCAACCATCTGCAATAAATCCTTCCCCATTTGGAATGTCAGACATTTACATGGTTTGCTCTGCTACCCTGATTCAAGATTTACATGACATGCTAATAAAAAGCACCTTGGCAGGATAGACTGTTGTGGCAAACATTTTCATTTGAACCAGTATGTATATTGCTTCCATTACAGTTATACCAAAATTAATGTTGAGGTTTTCTCTACGTCCTCCTCCCTTGGTGCATTCCAATGGATAAGGTATCAGATAGAGGTATTCAGGAGACCTATGTTCTATTCCCAGCTCTGCTGCTTATTCTCTGCTTCACCTTGGGCAAGTCAACTTTACCTCTGGTCCTCAGTTTCCCGATCTGTAAAATGGAAATCATGTCCCCGTCCTACAATGAGATCTGGCCACTCACATCCAGTTCTGGTATCATGCCCAAAGCTGTATCTTTGTCACAGCCATGACATCCATTAAAGGAATCATGACAAGAACTCTGAGAACATTCCCCTGACCTGAAGAAGAGCTCTGTGTAAGCTCAAAAGCTTGTCTCTCTCACCAACAGATGCTGGTCCAGTAAGATATTATCTCACCCATCTTGTCTTTCTAATATCCTGGGACCGACATGTCCACACCAACACTGCATATTTAGCAAGTATCACGTCGCTAAGAGGGTTTTTTTAGAATACAAAAGTCATGTCATCATACCAGCCAGTCAAGCAAGATTCAGTCCTCAATTTTTTTTTAAATTGGTTCTTCGTGTCTAGTGTAGTGAAACCTGGAGTTCAATGGTTTTAAACTTTTAAATATTATTAAATGTGATTTTTTATTGTAAAATAAAAGATATTTAGTTGATTTTTTTCATCTTCTCTCATGATAATTTATTATTCAGATACTGTGTGCCATGCCTTTTCCCTTTTGTTTTTAAAATTCAGTTATGGCTTTGGCTTTTTTTCCCCCAAGATGATAATGTTGTCACAATGATATTTATTTTCCTTTGTAAAGTGTGTTGAAAGGCATATTGCTATATAAGTGTTAAGTATTATTCTTATTAATAATACATGACAAAAGTTGGTTTTTTTAATACAGCATGCAGTTTAGCTTGTCAACCACTGTTTTTTATGTGACATACATGTATTTTATCTTTTCTGCTTTTCTTATATTGCATTCAGTAATAACACACGCTTTTTCATATACACGTTATGTTTTTGTCTTTTGGTTTCCAGAGACATTACATTCCCTTCTTGGCTATAAGTAGGCTTTGAAGGATTAGATTTCCTTCAGTAAGTGTTAATTTCACTGTACACACACACACAATTACCAATGAAAAAATATTTCCATCAATTATAATTGAAATTTACAGATAAAGTAAGAAAAATGCTGCCTGAGAACTTAGAGTTTCATTTAAGGACATTTGCTTTGTATATTTTAACAAGATGTTGACAATTTGTGTTTTAACAGTTATTATGCTTTAATTTTTTTAAAACTCAACATCCACTGTCAGTAAATAATTACTGTCTGACCCCCCATAACTTCGCATAATTGTGAAAATTCACATAGATAAAAATAGAAAAAATGCATAACCCCATAATTTTGTAAAACTGAAAATTTTAATTGACCAAAATTTAAAAATTGCTTAAACAATATTATCTGTTTAAATTATTATTAAAAAAATCTAATTCTGCCAAGCCAAGCTATAACAATGCCTTTATTTTATATTCAGAACAGTCCTCTCTCATGTTACAATGATCATAAAGGAATTGTTACGAAGAAAAATTATATTGCGAATAATAAATGTGCTGTAGCTAAAGAATTGCAGACTTTCAGTAGTCATAGTCAGAATCTCTTGCTCTCTCTCTCCATCTTTCAGTATTTTATTAAGCACATCAAAGTGAAGTCCTGGTCCCTGCTGAAGTGCATAGAAAAAGGTTTAGGCTCTAGAACACTAGAATTAATTCAGATGTTTGAAGAACAGTTGTATGGGTTGTTTCAAAACATCTTTTATCCATTAAGAAAAAAAATCTGGTGGAGAAAAAATATAATTGCACTTACAATTAAAAAATCAGAAATTAACCATGGTGGGGGAGGGCTCTCTAATATCCTGGGACCAGCACAGCTACAACACTCCATACAGAAATTAACCTTGTCACAGACTCTTTTATACATTAGGGATAAATGAAGGGGGGGAAAAAACAGAAAAGTGCCAACAGCCAACAAATTAATATGTAAAATGTTGCTTAGAATAAAATAAGGATAGGAAAGATTAGAAAAGAAGCCTAATGGGGTTGAGAGAGAGAGAGAGAATTCTTTATGGCCTTGATCCAGCAAAGCATTTAACTATGTGAATTGTTCCATTGGCTTTAGTCGGATAACGCAGATGCACAGACTCAGATGCATAGACACACATGCAGAAGTTTTTGCATGAGCAAGGCATTGGGAGTCTATTGACTCCAAAAAGAGGTGGTCTGGGCTATACAGGACCAATTCTGGGAGATGCTGAATGCTTCCTGTGAAGTCAATGTGAGCTGGGGGCACTCATCACCGCACAGGATTGGACCCGCATTTCACAGTGCAGGGCATTTCTGGAAAGGGACTGGAAAAAACTGTCAACATGCGATAGCTGTTGTGTGCATCTTTTGGTCAAGGCCAACTGACTGGCAGATTAGAGCTTGTAAGCTCTTCAGAACCCGGACTCTTTTTCATTGTTTGGAAAGCATCTAGCACATTCTGAATGCTTCCGCAATCTAAATAGCAACAAAATGAACTTTCTTCCTGGAGTAGCCTTCAGACATCTAAGGGACTGCAGGGATATCCTTTAATAACCCATATCCCTGCCACCGGCATTAGGAGAAAGAACCATCACTGTCAACCTGCAATGACAGCCCTGCAGATGCATGCAGACCCTGAGGGCTATGTCTGTTACACTGGACAAGAGTTTCCAATTCAATTCCTATATTCATGTGCTGACACTTTTTGTCCCACAATTATACTTTTTACTTGGAGAAAAAATATTATTGTGCCAGTTTCTGTGACCCTGAGTTTTTCCTCCTTGAGAATAATGAACATTATTTAAACAAATATGAATAGTATTAATAGTATTAATTTTAAAAAACAGTAATGTTTATACAGAGTTTTGAAAATACAAGAAGTGCTATATAAGGGTGAAATTATTTTATTAGTTGATATTTTCTTTTTCCAGATGAAAAAAATAGATTACATTTAACACAGTGATAAAAAAAGAAACATCTCATTTTTTAGTATAGTTTAATGTGACCACTAACTTAGACAAGACACCAATACCAATCGTGGCCCTAACTCTACTCCAACTGAAACCAACAGCTATACTAGGGGTAGTCAGTAGGCGGCTTGCAGACCAAATCAGGACCGCCAGACACTTTTGAACGGACCCGGAAATCTTTTTATTTACTTGTGGTGGTGGGTTGTTGTTGATGGGGTTGTTTGGGGTTTTTTTTTTTTTTATTTTCCTCTGGGGTCTGGACCTTGACTAAAGCTTGACCAAGAAATCTGGACCTTGACAAAAAATAATTGACTACCCCTGAGCTAGATCGAGAGGAAGGCTGGCCCAGTGGTTAGAGCACTAACTTGAGAGATCTCAGTTCAGTTCCCTGCCACAGATTTCCTGTGTAACCTTGGGCAAGTCAAGTAGTCTCTCGCTCTCTCTCTCCCTCTCTCCATTAGTTCCCCATCTGTAAAAATGGGGATACTACTACTTTCCTACCTCACAGAAGTGCTGAGAGGAAAAATACATTAAAGATTGTGAGGTGCTCAGATACAATATGGAGGCCAGATGAGATATATAGATTATTTGGCCTAATACTAATGACTACATCTGCAAGACTATACCATTTAATAGTATTTATACCCAGGCTGTTTTATTTTTAAAAGTAATCTTTGCTGTACCATTTTTCTTTATTAAAATAAATCCCAAAGCACAGAGTTAAAACTTTCCCCATCCCTTATCTTCTTTCTTCTGAAAATAACAACTACTTATGTGTGCAAGAGCTGTTGGATAGGATCGTTCATTTGCAAACTGAAAATGAATCAAGACGTACATAAATAAAACTAACTATAAGTGTAGGTAAGCTCTGGAATAGGCTTCCTAGGTAAGTTGCGGAATCTCCATCACTGGAGGTTTTTAAGATCAGGTGAGAGGAGCACCTGTCAGGGATGGTCTAAATTTACTTAGGCCTCAGCACAGGGGGCTGGACTTGATGACTTCTCATGGTTGCTTCCAGCACATTTCTATAATTTGACCAATGACATGAAACAAAGAGAGGAGGTGGTATCTGTGCTCCACTTTGTTGATGAGTGTGACACTGATTCCCCACCCCTTTCTCCTTTTAAAAATTTTCATGCAAATGTAATGCTCATAAAAGGTGCCAGATTGACAGCAAGAGACTCTACTCACCTGTTTATCCACAGAACAAGCAAGGAATGGGCAGTAGCCATGCAGATTTCCCAGCCAATTTGCCTCAACCACCACCAGAAGCAGCCCTCCCCCCATTTAGAAGGGAGATGGTAGTTCAGCCTTCCTGACCAGTCAGTCCTTTCTCTTTCTGCTGAGGCTGCAAATAAGGGGCAATTAGTACCATTTTTTTTAAGTGATGTGATTTTTTAGTTGCTCTGAAGCTGAACACCACAGCTATCTGGTTTCTAAAGAGAATGAGGCTGGGATTTTCAAAGGTGACTAAAGGAGTTACACATTTGACACCTCCCCCAGAAGGCCATGGCAGTTTGGTGTCTAACTCCTTTCGGTGCCTTTGAAAACTTCATCTTAAAACACTCTAGGTGGTAGACTTATGGAACAACTCCTAAGGTAGATTGGTTCTAAGGATTAAGGCCCAGTTTCTCAAAAAGTATTTAGGCTCCTAACTTACAATGAAATCAATGGAAGTTAGGAGTTTAAGTACCTTTGAGGATCTGGATCCAACTACTTTGTGAATGCTCCTTTAGGAACAGAATGTGCTTGTTAAGACTCAGTGTGGTTAAGACGCCTACTTTAAAATGCCTGTGATGTCAACCTGTCACTGAATGCACAAAGGCACCTTGGGTTTTAAACTGCTTTTCAGGGGGCACATTAAAAGATCTAAAACTTAACAAATCTCCCTATGTGCCATAAGGCACATATTTTTTAAATAAAAAATATACATACAAAGTCTATTATCTGAAAGGTTGAAAGGATTTGCCATGCAATTGTTTTGTGTGCGTTTACAGAACACAAAATTTATCATCATCTAAAGAGATGTCCTGGAGATATACTCAATGCACCCCTAAAAATGGCAAACAGATTTAAGAACAAAAATTCAGCTCCTCCGAATAAGTTAACATAAGGCCTGGAATCCCATTCCCAAAGAAAACCCCATCAATGCTTATTCCACATAGAAACTATTGCATTTAATCGAACTGCAAAGAAAAAAAATGGCAGGTGACATTTTTAGGCAAATACAAACTTTGTCCAAAGTATTTTTACAAAATGTATTTGGACAGTTCAGCATCTCTGTTAGGGCTCTGTTCAGGTGTGGAGGTGATATGCGAGTTATGCAAATGACAAGACATTGACATGGTCTACAAATATTCATTTGAGTAACAATTTCTGCCCAACATTTTAAAGGATTATTAAAGAAGAAATGAGCTAGATGCAAGTCTGAAAGAAATTAAGACATGAACTAAGTTAAAACACCTGACTGAAACAAGAGCCACATGAGGTCTGCTCTAGTGCAATATTTAGCTATGTCTATACTACACATCTTTGTCGTTACAGCTGTGCCACTAGAAGTTGTGCAGTGTAACCACTGTTTGTCAGCTCTCCTGCCGACAAAAAACTTCCACCCCCAACAGGTGGTGTCAGGGCCGCCCAGAGGATTCCGGGGGTCCCGGGTCTTCGGCTGCGGGGGGGGGCCCTTCCGTTCCGGGACCTGCCGCCGACATGCAGCCCGGTTCGGCGGTACCTCGGCGGGCGCCCCTTGGGGCACTTCGCGGCGGGGGGGCCCTCCGCCGACCCGCCGCCGAAGACCGGGCTGCGCTTCGGCGGCGGGCCCCCACTTCCGCCCCGCCCCCAGCCTCTTACCCCCGGCTCCCTCCTCACCTGGAGCCTCAGCGCCTCGCGGAACAGCCGCAGCGTGTGGCCGGCGGGGCCTGGGCTCCGTCCTGCTCAGAGCCGCGTGGTGAGGGGGCGGGGCTGGGAGCTCCATGCCGAGCGGAGGGAGCAGAGCTCAGCCCAGAGCTCCCAGCCCCGCCCCCTGACGACGCGGCTCTGAGCGGAGCGGGGCTCAGGGGCCCCGGCGGAGACTCGGCGTTTGATGCGCTGAGGCTCCAGGAGAGGGGTGGAGGCGGGAGCCCCCGCTGTTCTCTTGGGGGCCCCTGCGGAGCCCGGGGCAAATTGCCCCCTTTGCCCCCCCTTCTGGGCGGCCCTGGGTAGTGTTAGCGTTGTCAGCAGGAGAGCTTTGAAGGAAGGCTGCTAGTGGCCTCTTTCTTCTCTCCTCCCCTCCAGAGACAGTAGGACTGGGGTGGGGATGCCACTGGTGGCTCACTCTCCTTCATGCCCTACCTTCCTAAGTCTCTACTATGGGGGAGCCAACTCTTTGCTCAGTGAACTCTCCTTGGACTCGTACAGTACTCATTCCCCATGAGACATATACCTCCAGAGCATGGGCACTCTCCCCCCACAAATATACTCCCCCCCCCTTGCCCTCATGTCTCCCATGTGTGTACACTGCTTTATCTGTGAGAAAATAGGGAGGCAGTCCTATTGTCCAACTCCCACCAGAAGTGCATGAGCCACCTTTTCGAACCCAAGTAATCTGCAAACAAAACTGATAGGAATAAGTTGATATGATGAATAAATTGGTATGATGAGATGACATTTTAATTTGGATTATTTTTTAAATGTTTTGGCTTTATCTGTTTGCTTGTTTTTTCTGAAGATGAAGAATAACATCAATACACAAAGGAGTGCCCAGCAACCCACTGTATGAGGGCAGAACTACAGTTCTGCTTCAGCTACCCTAGGACAAAACCACATAGAAAAAAAACAGTTATCCTTTCCTACAATGACGCATTTAGTAACATTACTGCAGGGGCACAGGCAACTTTATTTGAGGGCACTACAGTTAAAAATAATAAAATAACAGATTTTGATTATTATTTTCATGAGTAATTTTGTACCATAATTAAGTTTGTCTATTTTTCTACAATAAGAAACTTCGATGAATACAATCCACACATTTTTTGGTGGGCTAACACCCCCCCCCCAAATCCCCACTTATCTACCCCCATGTTCTAGCTGTATTGGGAAAGGTACAGTCCTGCTACCAAAGTGAGTACCATATGCAGTAGTTGTAGGGTGACCAGGTGTCCGGTTTTCAATCAGAACACCCAATCGAAAAAAGGATCCTGGTGGCATCGCTAATCAGGCCTTTGATTGTCAGGTTGGCGGCACCGTGCAGCGGGGCTGGCAGGCTCTCTACTAGCCTCTGCGGCACATGGCTCCCGGGAAGCAGCCAGTATGTCCCCCCTCTAGCTCCTATGTGTAGAAGCCAGAGGGCTCTGCATGCTGCCCCCATGCCAAGCACCGTCCCTGCAGCTCCCATTGACCAGGAACTGCAGCCAATGACAGCTGCGAGGGCAGCGCACAGAGCCGTCTGTCTGGCACCAAGCCTCTATGTAGGAACTGGAGGAGGGACATGCCACTGCTTCTGGGAGCCGCTTGTGGTAAGTGCTGCCCAGAGCCTGCACCCCTGAGGCCCCCGCCTCGTGCCCCAACTCCCTGCCCCAGCCCTGATCACCCTTCCCACCCTCTGAACCCCTCAGTCCCAGCCCGGAACACCCTCCTATACCCCAAATCCCACCCCAGAGTCCGCACCCCAAGCTGAAGCCCTCACCCTACCCCACGCCCCAACCCTAATCCCCCTTCGGCCCTCCAAACCCATCCCAGCACCCTCCTATACCCCAAACCCCTCATCCCCATCCCCGCCCCAGAGTCTGCACCCCCAGCTACAGCCCTCTTATCCCCTGCTCCCCAACTTTCTGTCCCAGCCCAGAGCCCCCTGCACTCTGAACCCCCAGCCTGGAGCTCCTCCTGCACCCCAAATCCTTCATCCCCAGCCCCACATCAGAGCTCGCACCCCCAGCCAGAGCCCTCACCCCTTCGACCCCCCAACCCGCTGCCCCAGCCCAGAGCCCCCTCCCACACTCTGAACACCTCATTTCTGGCCCCACCCCAGAACCCGCACCCCCAGGCCAAAGCCCGTTCTTCCTCCCACACCCCAACCCCCTGCCTCAGCCCAGAGTCCCCTCCCTTACCCTGAACCCCTTGGCTCCATTTCCCAGCCCAGAGCCCCCTCCTGCACTCCAAACTCCTCATACTTGTTCTCACCCCAGAGCCCACACCCCCAGCCAGAGCTCTCATCCCCTCCCGCACCCCAGCCCCCTGAGCCAGCCTGGTAAAAATGAGTGAGTGAGGGTGGGGACAGCATGTGACAGAGGGAGGGGGATGGAGTAAGCAGGGGGCAGGGCCTTTGAGAAGGGGCAGGGCATGGGTGGGTCCTCAGAGGAGGGGCGGGCAGGACGGGGCAAGGGTGTTCAGTTTTGTGCAAGTAGAAAGTTGGCAAACCTAAGCAGTTGTGCAGAGCTGGTGTCTCCTTGGGTGCAAATTTCAAGGGGCCAAACATTTTCCCCCAAATAACAAAAACCAAATTAAAAATCCATAGAATTCTGAGCAGGGCCGTCCTTACCCATACGCAAAGTACGCAGCTGCGTAGGGCACCAGGAAATTTGGGGCACCAAATATCCTGGTGCTCTGCACAGCTGCGTGCTGCTCCAGCCCCTACCCCATCTCTTCCCCAGGGCCCCAAAGCCCCCACCGTGTTCTGCCCCCACCCCATCCCTTCCCTACCCCAGCCCCGCCTCTTCCCACCCTGCTCCACCCCAGCTCCCCTGAGGAGTGCACCAGGGTCTGGCCTGCACTCACTGGCGGCGGGAAGTGCAGTGGCCCAGTCCTAGCCACGCCGCTGGTGAGTGCCGTGGGGTGGTTCCCCCCTGCCCCCAAGCCAGCCCCCCCTTCCCCCTCCCCAGAGGCCTGGGGCCCCACACAACTCCACAGCGGGGGAGCGGGCTGCGTAGGGCCCCAGAATAGCTAGGGACAGCCCTGATTCTGAGCAAGGCTAAAATAAAAAAAAATAATAATAATCTATGGACCCGATTCTCGTTTACACTACAGTCTCTTTATCCCATTTTGACAGAATAAAAGGGCCTTACAGCAGGATAAAGTAAGCTCACTACAAACTCTTGCATTTCACTTAAATTGGGAGTAAATGTAAAGGGTCTTAGAGTAAATGAACATCAAGTCTTATACAATCTAAATTAACCCTCCCACTGAAAAGTACTTTAGCGGTCAGATACATTCTTGTTAAAAGTTTCAAGAAGAAAGGAACCTTGAAAACCCTTCAGATTATTGCCTGAAAAAGTATAGAAAAAATTGCTGGAGAAGGTGTGGGTTGAATGCAGAGAAAACCAGACACCCTACAGCAGAGCTCCCTGGATCGTTTTCTGTGTCTCATTTTAAAAAGCGCTATCAAAAAGACAAAAATACTACTTGAAACCAGATCTTAGAGCACTGCAGAGCGATGGACCACTAGCTGATAACATGAAAGCAAAACAAAGGGTGAGAGGAGACAGCAGAGGCAAACAATTTCTTTAAAACCCACATTCCCCGCCAACATCAGCTACATGAGAACCTTGAATCAGCGTGTTCCTGGAGGCCCTCATTTATTTGGCAAGCACCATCTTATTCTGGAGCGTGAGTGTGGTAATGGAATTGTTGGCGAAGGTCAGAGACGAAAATGTACTGGAAGACTAAACATTTACTCTTCCCCATCCCACACCATTTTGTCTTCCTAGTCTCTGGGTAAACCCTTCTGCTCAGATAGATTTATACATAATAGTGGAACACCACATCTGTACTGTTTATAGTCAGATGTGCTCAGGGACACTGTGATAGGTACATTAATAAAAAATAAAGATAAAATGAAAAATAAATGTATGTTTTGCTAGGAAACTTTACAAAGGAGCCAATGTCTAGGCTACTTAAAGTGTCAGTAGGAATGTGCTGATGTAGCTTGGACTAACAAACAGCCCACAACATTTTGCACAATATGAATTGCACTCTGAGAAATGACTGAAAATATAATGGGGTTCCACATTACCTCTCAATAGCTATACAGATCAACTGTGCTCAGCCTACAAGATAGCTAGTAATTTTCCCAACTGCTAGGTCTTCAAACTCAAATCAGCACTGAGAAAAATCAAGCAGTGCTGTTCTGCCTCTTCCGAGTACACCCACCCTCAAGTGTAGTAAAGATTCTACAACCAGAACTCAACTGACAATTTTGCTGATGGATGTGCAAGGCAAATTGCAATCTAGCTTGCACTGCCACAGCTGTAGTGGCTACAATAGCCCTCCAAATAAGACTTATATGGGACTTGATTGTTGCACTTGCCTTGTGTTGGGTCTCTGCACAGAGAAGAATTTCACCCCAGTGTGAATCATAATAAAAACTTAATTTTGTCAGTAAACAGCTCTGACACCAAAAATCTAGGAGCAGACATGCTATGCATGAAGGTGCTATTTTAATACCGTTACTTTTTGGACCATTATCACACTTCAAAACTGGTCAATTTGCTCAAGAAAGGGTTTACAATAATCCAAACTTAAATAAATAAATAAAAAGCAGAGATCAGGGCTTTCAAATCTCTTGACATTTCCCAAGTTACAGTAATAACTGTCCAATAATCACATTAGCACGGATCATAAGAGACAGAATGGAGACAAATAGTACACCAAGGTTTTCCACCACTAGAACTGGGGCTATTTGACTATCCCCAATTCTCAAAAAAATAATAAATTACTGATTAGCCCAATAATGAAGTCTAACCAAGAGGAACCCAGTGTGAGCTAGTGGTGCTTTTAAAACATTTCTGGCCACCTAAGGAACATCAATGATTGTAAATTATATACACACATTCAGAGAGCCAGAGCATCTGTGGAATAGCTGTATAATTATCAGGGATAGCCTGCGTGGTCCACAAAGACTGTGGGTTCCCCATCTTTTGGGAGGCTGACCCCAAACTTATGTGCAGCAATGGGGAAAGCTGCCTGGAGTTCTACCTGCTATACAAAAGGTCACGTGAATTCCCCATCAGCCTGCAGCTGTGTGGGCACCTTCGCAGAATTGTTTTCATGACACCCAGCCAAAGAGGATTGAGGGCAGCTCATTAATATGCCAGCTAATCAGCAGGCAGAGAGAAAAGGAAGAATTGGCTCAACCTCCTCCCAGCCTAGAGTGGCAAGAGCAGGTGAAGCACATGTGCACAGGAAAGGGAGCACAGCCCTCTCCTACCTCCAGTACCAATGCTTCTAAGGGGAGAGCGGGGAAGAGGAAAGGGCAAACCTCAATGAATAGAAGAGGCACCTCGAGGGAAGGGAAACCTGAGAGAGACAGACGGGGACCTCAATGGAAGAGCAGAAAAAGAGATGGGACTCTTATGGGAGAGGTATGTGAAAATGCAAGGAACACAGGAAGTGAGTAACAGAGTAAGATGGGGCATGACAGATGGCTTTTCTTCATTGCAAAGTTAACTCGAGTTATAACTTGAGTGTTACTCCTAACTCAAATCTGATCCACACACAAAACCCCTTGAGATGCTGACAGGCCAGATGCCAGCTCTTGCCAAGGCTGCAGGCATTAGCTAAGATACTAGTGTTATAAGAATTTACTCAGTGTTTAGACTCTATAGCAGTGGTTCTCATACTTTTGTACTGGTGACCCCTTTCACATAGCAAGCCTTTGAGTGTGACCCCCCCTTATAAATTAGAAACACTTTTTTATATATTTAACACCATTATAAATGCTGGAAGCAAAGCGAGGTTTGGGGTGGAGGCTGACAGCTCATAATAACCTTGTGACTCCCTGAGGGGTCCTGACCCCCAGTTTGAGAACCCTTGCTCTATAGAATGTTTGTAAATTGCTGCACACAATCTTACACCTCTACCCTGATATAACGCGACCTGATATAACACGAATTTGGATATAACGCAGTAAAGCAGAATGGGGGGGGGGTGGCGGCTGGAGGGGTGCACGCACTCCGGCAGAGCAAAACAAATTTAATACAACACAGTTTCACCTATAACACAGTAAGATTTTTTTGGCTCCCAAGGACAGCGTTATATCAGGGTAGAGGTGTATCTGTAACGTCTGTATTCCATGCTATGAGGCAATGTGTACATTTTGCTTTATAGCTTTGAAAATATTTGCTCTAAACTTGTGAACTAAGGGCTTGGCTACACTTACAAATTTGCAGCGCTGCAGCAGGGTGTGAAAACACACCCTCTGCAGCGCTGCAAATTGCGGCGCTACAAAGCGCCAGTGTAGTCAAAGCCCCAGCGCTGGGAGCCGCGCTCCCAGCGCTGTCCGTTATTCCCCACAGGGAGGTGGAGTACGGACAGCGCTGGGAGAGTTTTCTCCCAGCGCTGACGCTTTGACTACACTTAGCGCGGCAGCGCTTTGAAATGCAAGTGTAGCCAAAGCCTAAGATGGGAAGTGATTCCCCTCCACCCTTCCAGAAGAACTATCAAAATCAGATGGGCCATCAAGGGACATCGCAATACAAAGGATTGGTTAATGGCCCTATTGCACCTTGGAAATGCTACATGCAAGGAAGCTCCTCCTACAGACTTGGAGGATGAATGAAATAAAACAAAGACACAGGAAAATGTTCATTCTCATTGCTGTTGAACTCTCACAGGGCCAGCAGCCGGAGACACCAAACTGAAGCCAGAGATCCCCAGGAGTTATCTCCTGGGTCAGCCCTGAAAGACACTTTGAATTGACAGATCACGACAACTCTGTCATTTGTAGGATTTACACTGCACGTTATTTGTGTTTATGTTTGCTTGCTTTAACCAGTAAATAATTCTCTTATTTCTTTTTCCTTATTAATAAACCTTTAGATAGTTTATTACAGAATTGGCTACAGGCGTCTTTGGTGTAAGAGCTAGGGTACCAATTGATCTGGGGTAAGTGACTGGTCTCTTGCGACTGGAGACAACCTGAATAGCGTGTGAGATTTTTGGATTAAAAGTGTCCACTTATTACCAGCTCCAGCTTGGTTGGGTGACAAGATAGACTGAAGAGTCTAAGGGGACTGTCTGTGACTCCATGATGAGACTGTTAGAGTGATTCAGGAGTTCACATTTGCCACTGGCTTGGTGAAATCTAATGATAGAGCTTACCCCCAGTTTCGGGTGTCTGCCCTGAGGTAGGCACTCACGGTCATGAGCCACTCCGGACAGCGTGACATCCCTCATCTGAAGTGTGGTGGTGCTTTCAAATTCAAGTGGATTGGCCTGTCACAGGGTACAGGCTAAAGATCAAGTGAGCACAACTCATCAACCGCTAACACGACCATTCTGCGGTATGGACACAGGCATAGTTCCACTCAAATGTCATTAATTGTCCAATGCCTTCCCATAATTCCCCCACGTGCCCAGAAAGGACCAACAAGTTCTCCCACAATTCACTGGGAAAGAATTCTTAGAATGGCTCAGCTTACTATAGTACAAGTAACCAGGGGATATGCCCCTAGAAGTCTTAGGGCTACTACACATGAGTGAGTGCAGCGTCAGCGTGGATACAGTTGCTCGAGTAGTGTCTACTCTCACTCAAGCTACACTAACTTGAGAAAAACAAGTATAGGGTAACTTGACTTAACTTTGCAGGGACGACACACCAGAGACGGGAGTAAAAATGAAAGTGAAAAGGAAGGAGATGCTGCTTTTCAGAGAGAGACAGGGGAAGTGGAAAGAAAGGAAACCAAATAATAAAAAAAGAGAGGATGGAGGTTAAGAAATGGAATAACGGAAAAACAAGAAACACAACTTTTCGACTAGTGAAAGCAATTTAAGGACCTTTATTTTATTGTAGTTGCCTGGCAGACATCCTAAATTGCTGTAAGTTTGGGAAAGAAAGGGATGCCTATTATGAGTACTTACGTTATATTAATGCTGATTACTCTGGATTCTGCAGTCTGGGCCCTATGGATAAGTGTTATACTTTATAATTTACTTTTTTATTAAACTGCCAAATACCATAAAACTCTGTTTGTGCCACATACAAGCTGCTCTTTGTGTGTGTGTGTACATGCGCTCCTGCGCTTCTCCACCCATCGCTTTGTCTTCCTGATTTATTCTCCTCTGTTTCTTTTTTCTGCAGCATCTCCCTAAAAGGGGAAGTTCAGTAGATTTCCTTTGCTTATTTCCATGCTACCTCCTTTACAAGGATGTAACAGGAAGAAGTGAGAAGGAGATCCTTCCAAACTGCAGACACAGCAGCAGGGTCAAGAGTGGTCACTAGCTTATCTGGATCTTTTCTCAGGCTATGTCTACACTGTAATGTAAAGCCCAGAGTTTGAACTGAGGCTCAAGCCTAACCCCCTTCTGTCTACACAGAAATCACACTGACCCAGGGCTCAGACGCAGGGTCATAGCACCCCATGGGGGTGAAGGGTCCAAGCCTGAGTCAAGCCAGGATCCAGGTTTCAAGCCCTATTGCTTTGCAGTGTAGATGCAAATAATGGTGTATCTACACTGCAAAATAAGCCCAGGGTTAGCAGAACTTGAGTTAGCAGACCTAGGTTTGTTAACCTAGGGCTTGAGCATCTACGCTCATTTTTAATCCCAGGTTAGGAACAGTTGACCCCTACGTCCCAACCTGGGGCTCCAGCATGTACACTGCATTATCCAGGCCTGGGTCCAAACACCTACATCCCAGACTTCCTAGCGCCCTTCCAAAACATGGCCGCTTTAGCCCTTTGTTTGTGGTGCAGTGTGGGAAAACTGACTGTCCACCAGAGGACACAAAGTCAGCCCATGGGATTGTGGGATACTCTTGGTAGACTCCCAGAGCATGATTCCAGAGGGGCTCCATCTACACTACAGTGTAGACATATTATGAGTGTCAACACTCAAGCCCTAGGTTAACAAACCCAGGGTCTGCTAACTCAAGTCCAACTAACCCTGGGCTTATACTGCAGTGTAGACATACCCTGATGCTGAGCAGAGTTCTCTGCTGAGAATTATTGCTATTGAGGGAGGGGCATGCATCTGCTTTTAAGGAGCTCTCCTTTTCCATGCATAAGGAGATCTGCAAAACGGCCGGCTATGTGGCAAGCTGAAGGAGTAGGGCAGTTAATGACAGAAGCAGATGTTTCCAGAAGAAGGTAGCTGCCATCAGAGCCGGCTCCAGGCACCAGCTCAGCAAGCGGGTGCTTGGGGCGGCCAAGGGGAAGGGGTGGCACGTCAGGCTCTTCGGCGGCAATTCGGTGGCGGGTCCCTCGGTCCCTCTCGGAGGGAAGGACCTGCCACCGAAGCAGAAAGCAGTGCGGTGGAGCTGCCCTTCCCCAGCCATTTGGGGCGGCAAAAACCCTGGAGCCAGCCCTGGCTGCCATGCAGAGTTCCTAAGCATTGCTGGAGCATAGCCCTGCTCCTTTAAACTGATGCATACTTCTCAGTCTTTGGTTTAATTCAGTGCAGTTCTGCCACATAAATCAAAGGCCTTGCCACCTATTTTAGCCGCATAATGTGCTGCATAGCACACGGAGCCTTGTGTATAGCTAAGTAGTTGGAGGAGGGGGAAAATAAACACAGAAAAAATAAATTTCAACAAATGCACACAAACCCCTCAGTGCTATGGCTGCCTAGCAACCCCCAAAGTCCAGGCTTATTTAGAAAATTGTCCTTTGAACATGTTCAAATCTTGCCAACGGAACAAAGATACCAATAAAAGCAGATGACTCTCTCTTGTAGCAGAGGAGGCTACTGGCTGCCCAAATTTACCCACCTTTGTTACTGAACGAGTCCGTTTAGTTTAGGGTGGGGGCTAATGAGGGAAACAAGTACCAAGAAACAGTTCATTAGCCCTCCCAGAAACTTAAGGCATATTGGCTGTACCTGTGTGGAAATAGCACAAATGACCAATAACCTAGCCCTGAAAGCTTCCCGCTTTGTGCAGATGGTTTCCCTAAATGGATTAAACCTTGAACATGAAAGTGGTCATATGCTTTTAAAGATGCCATCTGCTTTTCTCTGCTTGTGTCACAGAGCAGAATAGGTCACATATCAGATAGGCTATTCATGAGGACGGATGCCATCTAGCTCAGAGTGGGCCTGATCCAGCTTCCATTGACTTATAAGGAAGTTGGATCAGGCTCTTTCTGAGCAAGATTTGTTAATTTGCCACAAAAGAAGGTGATTAATGGTTCCCTTGATGTTCCTGAGACTGTAAGCTTTTCAGGGCAAGAATTCTTTGTGTTGTGTTTTTGTACAGAACTTAGCACAGTGGGGTCCTGGTCTAAGACTAGGACTCCTACATGATACCTGAACACAAATAAATAAAAATAATAAATAATTAATGTAAGTATCCACGGATGTGGCCCTAGAACTCAGGGGGCAATAGATTCTGATGCTCCATTGTCACCACCCAGGGAGATAGCTAAAGCAATATTTCACTAATCCTGGAAGGCCAGATCCAACGGGAAATCCTATCAGAGTTCCCAACGCTTGTGGCTGCCTGAATGGCTCGTGTCAACTTAAACCTGGAAGTGACTTTGGGTGGGCTCATAGGTGCTGACTCCGTGGGTGCTCCGGGGCTGGAACACCCACGGGAAAAAAAGGTGGGTGCTCAGCACCCACCAGCAGCCCCACTGATCAGCTCCTCCCCCTCCTTCCTAGTGCCTCCCATCTGCTGCGATCAGCTGTTCAGCGGTGTGCAGGAGGTGCTGCAGGTGAGGGGGATGAGCGGGGGAAGGAAGAGGTGGGAAGAGGTGGGGTGGGGCGGAGCAGGGGCGGGAAGAGGGGGCAGGCACAAGGGCTTGGGGGAAGGGGTGGAGTAGGGGCGGGGCTTGGGGTGGAGCAAGGGTCAAGCACCCCCTAGGAACTGGGAAGTCGGCACTTCTGGGTGGCCTGTCTGAGCAACCGTGCAGACTTTTTGCTCTTGCCCATCTCGCTCAATCTGCATCCAACCCTGTTCTGACTCCTGGCTTCTGCCTCGCTCCTGCCCTAACTCCCACCATGCCTCTCCTCCAGCTCCGGCCTTACGCCTCTCTGCTGATCATCAGCTACCAGTCCTGGCTCTGACCCCCAGCTCCAGCTTTTGAGTCTGACTCAACCCTTGGCTCTGGCATTTCATATCTGACGCTGGCTCCGATCCTCAAGTTTGATTCCTGGTTCTGACTATCCCCGACTCTAGCATTTGGCCTCTGACTCTGGTCCTGACCTTTGGCTCCATTTCCCAGCTCATGATTCCTGCTCCCACTAGTCCTGACTCTCATTCTGACCACTAGGCCAGACAGCCCACAACCCACTTCCTAACAGTTATAAGCAAAACATTTTGTCCAGCATACTGAGACATTAGGTATCTAAGGAGATTTGTTTTGTACATGTTGTGTGTGTTAACTTATACATTACATGACACTGCTGTGACTCAGACATGAGACACACTAGCACATTTCACTTGTAACCAACGTGAACAGCTTCTGTTTTGTGGAGGTTGATTTTTCAGGGTTTATATATTTTAGCAATTTTTGAGTTTTATCTAGATATCCAAACATTGGTGTTTTCAGCTCTTTGTATATACATGTGCTGAAACTTTATTTTCGGTTAATTTACCCTCAGGGAGGAAAAAAGGGGAACTCAGATAGGAAATGATCCAGGCAGGCAGCTGTTTAGCACCCCAGAACTTAGCTGCCTGCCACTGAGCACTGGATTGGTGCCCAGAGGAGACTGGTGCCCTACCAACCCCAGAAGGTGGAACAACAATAGAAGTCTACTCCTCAGTGAGGAATCCAGCTAGGAAAAATCCTGAATACACAAGGGTCCGTCCAAACCCCAAGTCCTGGAGCTAAGGAGAAAATTCCAAAGCCCTCACTGGCATCAAAAGACTTCTCCCATTATTAGACTTTTCTTTCTGTATAGCCCGAAAGGGACAGACTACAATATCTGACCCAGCCAGAGGGCTGAACCGAAAAAGGACCGACCCCACAGGAAGGAGTTGTAGAAGAAAGGGGGATCACTGGCCCCACCCCTTCCTGACCACTGGCCAGCACTGCTGGTCAGGGTCACCTTTCACAATACAGTCATGAGAAATGTATGTTACGTGCATTACTCATTACAGTCTATGCTATTGTAATGAGTAGTCTCTTCATAATGTTCCCTAGTGCGCTTTAACATAATACTGTTTCAGACACTACATTAAAGCACACTAGCAGGGTTTACACAGACCAGTTAATGTGTAACACATTAATGTGCTTTAGGGCTTGGCTACACTTGAAAGTTGCAGCGCTGGGAGTTACAGCGCTGGTCGTGCAGCTGTGTAGGGACAGCGCTGGTGTGTGGCCACACTCACAGCTACCAGCGCCACTGCTTGCATCCGAAGAAGTGGGTATTCACCCACGAAAGCTCATGCTGCAAAACATCTGTTAGTCTATAAGGTGCCACAGGATTCTTTGCTGCTTCTACAGAACCAGACTAACACGGCTACCCCTCTGATACTCAGCGCTAGTGTGTGGCCACATTTGCAGCATTTGCAGCGCTGTTGGGAGTGATGCATTATGGGCAGCTATCCCAGCGTTCAAGTGGCAGCAACGTGCTTTTCAAAAGAGGGGGGTGAGGGGTGGTGTAGTGTGACAGGGAGCGGGGGGAAGAGAGAGAGAGAGAGTGGATTTTTGGAGCCAACACTGTGTGTTTAGCTTCCTGCCTTGAAAAATCAGAAAATGTTCGCGACCCCTTAGTCTTAACTCTTAATTGCAAACAGCCTGCATCCAAACGGACTCCCCACTGTTTCTCTGTCAAGCAAACACTCACTCCCTGCCTGCCTCATTATCTCATTTGATTGTTCACAGCCAGGTACAGATTGATCAAAGCAAACAGGAGCTGTGTTATAAGCAGCTCCGGGATCAACGGAGCTCCGAGTTCACAACAAAACAAAGAGAGGCTGCATAACAAAACAAAGAGTAATTTATAAAAGCATTCTGGGATATCTGCTAATACCCTGGAGGCCAATAACAGTGCTGGTGCGTGTCCACACTTGACGAGCAGCGCTGGATCACCAGCGCTGCAATCGTTACACCCCAACCAGACCAGGTGTACAGCCAGCGCTGCAGCCAGAGAGTTGCAGCGCTGGATGTGCCTTGCAGGTGTGGACGGTTACTAATTGCAGCGCTGGAAAGCCTCCACCAGAGCTGCAACTTTCAAGTGTAGCCAAGCCCTTAGAAATCACACCATCGTAGTCCATCTTACTGCTCCATACATGTAGACAAGCCCTTAGATACAAAGTAACCATTTCTGGTGTTATTCTAGTATTTATTGGATAAACACCTATATCCTTTGTTGTTGTAGTAGTACTAGAAGTGTTTTATCAGTGTTTATCAGTTGAAACCTAAAATTAGAGGCCACACCAAAGTGATACAAATATTATTCAACACTCAGATAATTAGATCATGAAGAACAATACTCTAGGGGAATGCCATCTGGCAGATGTTGCAAATGTCATCCTAGCTGTGCTTGACCTGTAATTCTTTGTATACTGTATTCAGAACAAAGCCCCAAAGGCAGTTTTTCCTCATTTCATATAGACTCAAAACCACACCAATTTCATTACAATTGCAGCTGGTCCAATAACCAGCCCCCACTATTTTTTCTGGCTGATTTAACAACCCAACAAGAGCGCTACAATGAAGGGGTGCAATCAACTACACATCTAGCAACATAACAACAGACATGGATTTGACAACTCAGAGAAGCAAAGTACTAATATTATTATTTTATTTATAATGATAGCACCTAGAGGCCTCAACTGGGTCAGGCCCCCATTGTTCTAGATATTGCACAAAAAGACATAGTAAATGACAGTCCCAGCCCCCAAAGAGCTTACAATGTAAAGTCAATACATACCAGTTTGTTAAAACAAACAGTGAGGCTATGAGCAGAGGAAAGCTATGGATAGCTGTCCTAATAGGATGTTTTAGCCAAGAATAGCTGTGTGAATGCCTAGGTGAAATAAGCCCCTCCATTAGAAGTAGTCACAGTAACAGCAACAGGCTATTTGCTGGGCTGTTATTATTTGGTATTTCCTGTAAGCATCCCAGAGGGGGTATGTCTATGTATTCTTTCATCATAAACTTTGTAGATTTTGTAGACTGCAAAGAATCCTAGAGGTGATATTTCCACCCCTGCTTTCTGGTAGTTCCCAATAGTCCATGTATTGCTAACAAAAGACCTACTCTTAGCCAAACTACTAGAAACACTTCACCTTTTTTTAATGTGAATATAGTGCAGAAGAAAAGTGATGGATTGACAGTCCTGGTGACTAAAGTCCTTTATTAATCCACTGACAGTAAAAGAAGCTTCATTATGTTGCCCCATGATTGACCCTAACCTGGGTGGACTATTTCAAAGAGTGAGAAAATAATTATGGGAGTCTCCACTGGCCTGGCCTGCTGACAATACCAAAACCTGTATCAATTACTGTGGTGTGGACATCGGTCTACGAGAAAATGGAGTGAGATCAAACCTGTTTCACACAAGCCACCAAAGAGCTACCAATCCAAGTTGTATTTGAACCAAAGAACTAGAGATGAAAGAATCTATATCCCATGTCCAAGCCTCTGAGACATCTAGACCATGTGTTTTACTTTGTTAAAAAGTTGCCCTTGCAGTTTAGATGTTTATCTTTCTCCCCACCACAAAAAACAGAGACTAAGGGTGTGCCTTCCTTAGCAAGTAGTCGTGGCACCAGCGCTGGGAGAGCGCTCTCCCTGTGCTATAAAAAAAACCCACCTCCATAAGGGGAATGGCTCCCAGCGCTGGTGCACTGTCTACACTGGCACTTTATAGTACTGAAACATGCAGCGCTCATGTGGGTGTTTTTTCACACCCCTGAGCAATAAAGTTGCAGCGCTGTGAAGTTCCAGAGTAGACAAGCCCAAAGAGAAAAGTGTACAAATTCCTGCCTGTGTGTGTATTTCAGTAAAATCCTACAGGAGATCCTGTTGGGCAAGATATGCAGATGTTTTCTGCCTCGGGTCACTGGCTTGTATCCTGAGCATCTGGAAAATGAGAAAGACAAAACCTGGTAATGGAAATGAATTAAATTTAGGCAAGTAAGTCCATATCTTGCCTCTCATTATCTCCTGATGCCATTTTCCTCTCTCCTGTCATATGAAAAATCTCAGGACAAATGGCTGTCCTCTCAGATTTCAGTAAATCAGGAATTAATCTGGACACATGCAACACAGAAGCAGAGGCAGGTTGCTGCTAGACTGTTCTGAAAGTGAAAATCTAGACCAGTGAAACATTGGTTCAGTTTTTATAGGTCAAAGGTATTATTTATTTTAAAGTTGTCTTTGGCTTGACAACTTATACATCTTTGTCAAATACCTAAAGGCTCTGACTTAAAGGAATATCACCACCCATTTAAAAACCAGTACATGCCAATATGGAGTTTAAATTGGTTTAAGTACTACACCGACTTCTAAAGCCCCCTGCCAATTTTTGTGGTTTTACAACCAATCATTTTCTCCTCTTCTCCCACTGCAAAGCCCATCCCCCTAATCTCCAGTAATGGCTCACTCCCAATATCCACTATTGTTTCTATGCCACTGAACATTTCTGGAAGAGGTTCCCTGACCAGGCAGACTTCCTACACTGCAAATCTGTTCTCTCCTTCCTTCAATTCGGCCATCTTCCTCATCAAACAGAATGATTTTGCCACCATCCATGCATTCCCATTCTCTGATGCCTATCTGTTACCTTTAACTCCTTCCTTAAAATCTTTCCCTGTACGAAAAATATGTATAACCACCAGAAAAATTAGACAATGGAACAAGTTCCTGTGGAAAGCTCTGAAACTGCCATCACTGGAGGTATTTAAAGCTACAGACAGCCAACATGGGTTTGATGTGGATAT